>NC_054829.1:70807766-71121898 GCF_018345385.1 Vulpes lagopus
TAGGTACAGATGAGGCTAGAAGGAAACGAGAGACCCAAGGTCCAGGTGAGGTCCATGTGGGAACCAGAGTCACCAGGTACAGGTGAGGCCAGGTGAGGACCAAAGTTAACAGATCCAGGTGTGTCCCAGGTCGGGAACAGAGAAACCCTGTCCCGATGATGCCTAGGTAGGTACCAGAGACACCAGGTCCAGGTGAGGCCCAGGTGGGGACCAGTTACCAGATCTAGGTGAGGCCAAGCTGAGGACCAGAGTCACCAGGTCCTGGTAAGACTCAGGTGAGGCCCAGGTGGGGATCAGAGTCATCAGGTCCAGGTGAGGCCCAGGTGGGGACCACAGCCACCAGGTCCAGGTGGGGACCAGAGTCACGAGGGCCAGGTGAGGCACAGATGGTGACCAGAGTCACCAGGTCTGGGTACATCTGGATTTTTTTAAATAAAAAACTCGATATAGTGTGGGGATCTTTGTCAGTAAATACATAAAACTGATTTAAATGATTTCAATTGGTCTCCTAGTCATCTCTTTGTAGGTATTCAGATTGTTTATAGTTCCCGCAATTATAAACAACATTAGAAAGACTATCTTTTTTATACAAATTTTAAAAAATTGTTAAAAAAATTATAGAAGTAGCATACAAATAAAAAATTCAAACATTATAGAAGGTTATAAAATGAAAAGTAAAAAATTTTCTTTCCTCTTCCCCTAGTTCAGTTCATCACAAGCATCTAAAAATACTTTCTAATTGGGATTATTCTCATGATTATTATTTTATCTTTAATTAATATTCTTTAGTTAATTTGTATTTAATTAATATTTCTGTCTTTAGTAATATTTCTTCCTTTTTTCTTGGTTTATCATCTTTGGCAGTGTCCATAGCTATATTCTTTTTTTTTGAAGATTTTATTTATTTATTCATGAGAGACACAGAGAGAAGGCAGAGACATAAGCAGAGGGAGAAGCAGGCTCCCTGCAGGGAGTCTGATGCGGGACTGATCCTAGGACCCCAGGGTCATGCCCTGAGCCAAAGTCAGATGCTCAACCACTGAGCCACCCAGGTGTCCCCCATGGCTATGTTCTGAAAGATGAGGAATTTATTGCTTCTACGGCACTCCCACTTTCCCTGATCCTTCTAGCTCCAGACAGTGGTAGTTACATTTTTGTTCATGTAATTAAAAAAATAAAATTGAATTGAATCTATTTTTATTGTCCTGATATTTTTAGCTATATTGTAATTTTATATTGCCAAGATCTAGAACATTCCTATTCTATAACTCCAGTTAAATCTCTGTATCTTGTTTGTAGGTTAATTTTAGAAATGCAAAATCAGTAGACATTATTTATCAATTTATTGGATAAAGATTATTATAGTTTGATTCTACCAAAGGAAGGAAATGTAATTCATGTCATTAAAAGTTTGTTCCTTAAAGGAGAATCTTCCAAATACTAAGGTCTAATCAAGGATGGATCCAAGTTTTGTAGATCTTGAATCTTACACAATTTGGGGAGCCATCTTTAAGAGAAAAAAATACAAAATTACAAATAGGCACTGTTAGGGCTCATCCCTTGGACTTGGAAAGGTCTGAAGTGAGTGAAAGGCTTATTTTCATTAGTTTCATAATAAATTTGTCCAGAGGGTCTAACAAATCCCCTTCAACTTGTTGGTTTCTTTCATTTCTTTTTTTTTTTTTTTAATTTTTTTATTTATTTATGATAGTCACAGAGAGAGAGAGAGAGAGAGGCAGAGACACAGGCAGAGGGAGAAGCAGGCTCCATGCACCGGGAGCCTGACGTGGGATTCGATCTCGGGTCTTCTGGATCACGCCCTGGGCCAAAGGCAGGCGCCAAACCGCTGCGCCACCCAGGGATCCCGTTTCTTTCATTTCTTATGGGTCACATTCAGTCCCTGCTATGTATCTGGTGTCCTCTTTCTTGTTTTCCTTTTCATTTTGCTGAAATCTTTCTCTAGCATTTTATTTCACAAAAACTATATTGCTAATCTCTGCTCTGAGTGCTTGTGTGTATTATATGCATTTGTTTTTCTCAGACTTGATCTATTGTTTGGCCTGATTTGGGTTGTTTAGAAATCTAAGTTAAGGGGCACTTGGGAGGCTTAGTTGGTTAAGTGTCTGCCTTTAGTTCATGTCATGATCCCAAAGTCCTGGGATGGAACCCTACATTGGGCTCCCTGCTGAGTGGCAGATCTCCTTATCCCTTTGTCCCTCTTGCCTGCTTGTGCTCTCTCTCTCTCTCAAATAAACAGATAATATCAAAAGAAGAAGAAGAAGAAGAAGAAGAAGAAGAAGAAGAAGAAGAAGAAGAAGAAGAAAGAAAAATCTAAGTGTAAAACCATTTTCTCAACTTTGAGGATAAAAAGGAAACTAATAGAAATGGTTGTTACTTGGCATGAGGGAAATACAAATCAAAACCACAATGAGATACTACCTCACACCAGTCAAATTAGCTAAAATTAACAAGTCAGGAAACAACAAATGTTGGCAAGGATATGGAGAAAGGGGAACCCTCTTACATTGCTAGTGGGAATGGAAGCTGGTATAGACACTCTGGAAAACAGTATGGAGGTTCCTCAAGAAGTTAAAAATAGGGATCCCTGGGTGGCGCAGCGGTTTAGCGCCTGCCTTTGGCTCAGGGCGCGATCCTGGAGACCCGGGATCGAATCCCACGTCGGGCTCCCGGTGCATGGAGCCTGCTTCTCCCTCTGCCTGTGTCTCTGCCTCTCTCTCTCTGTGTGAGTATCGTAAATAAATAAAAATAAAAAAAAAAGAAGTTAAAAATAAAGCTGCCGTACAACCCAGTAATTGCACTACTAAGTATTTGCCCAGAGATACAAACATAATGATCCCAAAGGGCACATGCACCCCAATGTTTATAGCAGCAATGTTCACGATAACCACACTATGGAAAGAGCCCAGATGCCCATTGACAGATGAATGGATAAAGAAGATGTGGTATATATACGATGGAATATTACTCAGCCATCAAAAAATGAAATCTCACCATTTGCAATGATGGATAGAACTAGAGGGTGTTGTGCTAAGTGAAATATGTCAATCAGAAAAAGATAATTATCATATGGTTTCACTCATAAGTGGAATTTAAGAAATAAAACAGAGGATCATAGGGGAAGAGAGGGAAAAATAAAATAAGACAAAATCAGAGAGGAAGGCAAACCATAAGAGACTCTTAATCATAGGAAACAAACTGAGGGTTGCTGGAGGGGAGGTGGGTAGGGAGATGGGGTAATTGAGTGATGGGCATTCAGGAGGGTACATGATGTAAAGAGCACTGGATGAAAAAAAAAAAAAAAGAGCACTGGATGTTTTTGTTATTGTTGTTTTAAAGATTTTATTTATTTATTCTTGAGAGACAAAGAGACATAAGCAGAGGGAGAAGCAGGCTCCTTGGGGGAGCCTGATGCAGGCCTCAATCCCAGGAGCCTGGGATCATGACCTGAGCCAAAGGCAGATGTTCAACCACTGAGCCACCCAGGTACCCCGAGCACTGGGTGTTATGTACAACTGATGAATCACTGACCTCTACCTCTGAAACTAATAATACATTATATGTTAATTAATTGAATTAAGGTAAAGTTTTAAAAAGAGCGATAGGAACAATTTAAAACGAAGAAATAGTTAAGCAGAAGCTTAACTGCTGAACCACCCAGGCGTCCCTACTTTTTTTTCTTTTAAAGGTTTATTTATGGGACACCTGGGTGGCTCAGAGATTGAGCATCTGACTTTGGCTCAGGGCATGATCTTGGAGTCCAGGGATCGTGTCCCACATCAGGCTTCCTGCATGGAGCCTGCTTCTCCCTCTGCCTGTATCTCTGCCTCTCTCTTTCTCTTTGTGTGTCTCTCATGAATAAATAAATAAAATCTTTAAAAACCCCAAAGATTTATGTATTTATTTTAGAAGATTTAGAAGATTTAGAAAGAAAGAGAGGTGGGGGAGGGGCAAAAGGAAGGAAGAGAGAATCCCAAGACGACTACATAGAGTCTCATGTAGGGCTTGATCCCACAACCCCGAGATCACAACCTGAGATGAAAACAAGAGTTGGACACTTAAGTGACTACCACCCAGGCACCCCGGGAACTACTTTCAGCCAAATCTTTGACTTCTGGATCCATCTTCCATGTGTCTTAAATTTATTTTTATATTTTTTAATTATTTAATTTCTAGTCTCTATTATAGGTGATTAAGCTTAATTCTGATTTTCTATTAAGTGTTCATGTTCATTTTATTATTCAGACAGTCCAATACAGTTTTTTGACATTTATATTTTTAATGTCCAAGGACATTTTTGTTCCTTGATCACTTCTTTTTCCTCACAGACTGTATGCTATCATGTATACCATATCTACTCAATTACTTTGAGTATTGCATAAATTTTTTAAAAATTTAGTCCCCTAATAACCTCAGATTTCTCCAGTGCTAGTTGTTTATTTATTCATCTTTTATCTCTTTCTTCACACTATTTTTATTAGAATATTTTATTTTATTTTATTTTTTATTTATTTTTTTTTTATTAGAATATTTTATGTTACTCAAATATACAATTGTGTTTATGAATAAAGTCTGTTAAATAAATGTAGCTGGTGTGGATTTTTCTTCCTTGTTGGGTAGGTCCATTTCCTTAAAAGGGCCATCCCTTGAGTGAGAGAGCCAAACTTTGACTCCATGTTAGTTGCCTGTATTTGCAAGAGGTAGATTTTTCACTAGGGTAAAAGGGTGTGAAGTACACAGGCTAGTGATCCACACATTATGTTTGCCAAAGCAAAGAAGTCTTTTTTTTTTTTTTTTAATGATAGTCACACAGAGAGAGAGAGGCAGAGACACAGGCAGAGGGAGAAGCAGGCTCCATGCACCGGGAGCCCGACGTGGGATTCCATCCCGGGTCTCCAGGATCGCGCCCTGGGCCAAAGGCAGGCGCCAAACTGCTGCGCCACCCAGGGATCCCAAAAGCAAAGAAGTCTTTATCCTGATGGTGATACACTTATACATATTTCACCCTCTGAGTGGGCTGCCTCTTTGTTGTCTTAATGTTTTATTTTGTGCCTTGGAACTCAGCCGTTACCTAAACAAGTTACTACTTTTCTATCAGGCTTTGATATTTTGCCTAGAAGTCCCTTCTAGATCATCCATAGGTCATCCATAGGTCATCCATAGGTCATCCATTCTTTAGAGAACAGGTTTTCAGCTTTAGTCTAAGAGCAACAGCGCTAGTTACTAGGGTTGTTCCTTGAGAAGGTGAAGGGAGGAATCCACTGCTCCAGCTCTTCCCAAGGCCCTTCGTTTACACATCTGCCTGGGATTTAGGGGACTGTGGTCAGTTAGTTTTTCCTACAACAGGGTGTGTTTGGGCAACAGTGAGTGACACCTATAGCCAGTGAGAATAAATCTTTTCAATTTGTTTATTGGCCATTTGTATTTATTTTTTCTGTAAATTACTCATCCTTGATCACTGACCATTTTTATTGTGGTATTCACCTGGTTGAAAAATATTTTGTTTTATTTTTTTATTTTTAAAAGATTTTATTTATTCATGAGAGAAGAGAGAGAGAGGGAGGCAGAGGCAGAGGGAGAGGCAGGCTCTCTGCGGAGCAGGGAGCCCAATGCTGGACTCAGTCCCAGGACTCTGGGTTCATGACATGAGCCGAAAGCAGATACTTAACCAACTGAGCCACCCAGACGTCCCCCAAAATATTTTATTTTAACTTGTAAGAACTCTTTATGTAAGACAAGAAATCAGAAATAAAACAAATCTATAAATTTAAGATGATTTAAAAGAATTATAAGAGCTTACATGGAATGCTAGGTAAAGCTTTTTTTAAAGCTTTTATTTATTTACGCATGAGAGACACACACAGAGAGAGAGACAGAGACACAGGCAGAGGGAGAAGCATGACAAAGTCATGACTTAAAAAACATTTTTTTTTGCACAATATTAATGATAAGTAATGGACACCAATATGTGACAGCCTGAACAGACCAATTAAAGTTTTGACAAATGTACTGGAGACTGGAAAGGTGACTAAAGATTGAATAAAATAAAAAAGGAGCAGAGCCAGATAGATGCACAGCTATATTTTGTCTGCTATTTCAAGACCAGACAATTTCAGTGTTATATAAACTATTCTAGGTCTTAAAAAAAGAACTTTCCAGGGGATCCCTGGGTGGTGCAGCGGTTTGGCGCCTGCCTTTGGCCCAGGGCGCAATCCTGGAGACCCGGGATCGAATCCCATGTCGGGCTCCCTGCATGGAGCCTGCTTCTCCCTCTGCCTGTGTCTCTGCCTCTCTCTCTCTCTCTCTGTGTGACTATCATGAATAAATAAATAAAATCTTAAAAAAAAAAAGAATAACTTTCCATGATTCATTTTATGAAGCCAACATAACTTTGACATAAAATCTAGAAGTAGAAGAAAGGGTTATAGAATAAGCCTGCTCTAGCATATAGGAGGAAAATTCCTAAATTAGGTATTAGTAAATAAAATCTAATATTTATCAAAAGGATAATAAACCATGACCTGAAAAAGTTTTATTTTCTTGTAGCTTTTTTTTTTTTAAAAGCTTTTATTTATTTACTCATGAGAGACACACACAGAGAGAGAGACAGAGACACAGGCAGAGGGAGAAGCAGGCTTCTCACAGGGACTCAATCCCTGGACTCTGGATCAGGCCCTGAGCCCAAGGCAGATACTTACCTGCTGAGCCACCCAGGTGTTCCTTCTTGTAAACTTCCAGTTTACAGAAAGTTATAAGGATAGTACAAAGTATTCCCATGTATCTTTCATCCAGATTCCCTGTATGTTGACACTGTAACCACATTTACTTTATCTTTTCTCGACATATTTCTCTTAACATGGGTGACTTTCCTGTTTTTAACTCTAAAATATAGTTTCTTTAAACATAAATGGGATCATGCTATCCACATATTTGGCAACTCATATTTTCCATCAGTACTTTACATATATATGTATATACATATACATATTTTCTTTTTTAACATCATAAATGTATGTGTTTTAAAATTAAACAGTTATTACATGAAATGACATATGAATCTCTTCTGAATGGTAAAACCCTTGTCTCATTGATAAAGCTGAAGTTTTGCTTGACTACCACCTTCATTCCCAGACTCTTAAAGACTTTTTAAAAAAGTATTTATTTATTGAGAGAGTAAGAGGGGGAGAAGCAGAGGGAGAGGGACAAACAGACTCCATTTGCTGAGCATGGTGCAGATGTGGGGCTCAATCTCATGACCCTGAGATCATGACCTGAGCTGAAACCAAGAGGCAGATGCTTAACCGACTGAGCCACTCAGGTGCCCCTATATCTATTTTAACATATATTTCTTGCATTATTAGTAAATTTGAATGTATTTTCATATATTAATTGGTACTTTGTTTTTCTTTTTCTTTGAGTTGCCTATTCCCATTTTATCCCTTACTAAAGTAATTAGCATGAAAAACAAATCTTCCTACCATGTTTTCTCTCCAGATACCAAATTTGAGTCTCCAGAGGCTTCTGCAGTTAGCAATTTTTTTGTGTATACTCTAGAGATATTCAATGCTCATGTAAACATTCGTATTCTATTGATTTAGTAAACTTTATTGAGGTCTGATTTACATTCAATAAAGCCCAACTATTTTGAGTATACAGTTTGATAAGTTTTGACAAATGTATACACCTGTGTAACCACCATCATAATCAATATATAGGATATTTCCATCACTTTACAAAGTTGTCTCATGCCCCTTTTCACCAACTCCATAGCTTCTCCCTTTCCCTCTCCCTGCCCCATCCCACACCTGTCCATCCTTGGGCCCAGGCAACCAGTGATCTGCTTCTCATCCCTACAGATTACTTTTGCCTATTCTAGAATATCATATAAATAGAATCATAGAACATGCACTCTCCTCTGTCTACTTCTTTTGCTTACTGTAATGCTTTTGAGATTGCATCTGTGTTGTGTATATCAGCAGTTCATTCTGTTTTATTGCTGAATAGTATTCCACTGTGTATATATACCACAATTTGTACACCTATCTACTTGTCGATGGAAATTTAGGTTGTTTCTAGTTTTTGGCTACTATGAATAAAATGGTATGAACATTCATGTACAAGTCTGTTAGTAAACACTTTGTTTATTTGTTTCTCTTGGGTAATACAGGATTGGAATGGCTGGAGTGTATGGTAAGTGTATGTTTAACTTTATAAGAAACTGACAGCTTTGGGAACCCTGGGTGGCGCAGCGGTTTGGCGCCTGCCTTTGGCCCAGGGCACGATCCTGGAGACCCAGGACCGAATCCCACGTCGGGCTCCCAGTGCATGGAGACTGCTTCTCCCTCTGCCTATGTCTCTGCCTCTCTCTCTCTCTCTCTCTGTGTGTGTGACTATTATAAATAAATAAAAATTAAAAAAAAAAAAAAGAAACTGACAGATTGTGTTACCAAGTGGTTATCTTGGTTGTACACCAGTAATGTATGATATTTTCAGTTTTCCATATCTTCATCAACTCTTACATTTATATGTCTTCTCCAATTTAGGTGTTCTAGTGAGTTGTGGCAATAGCTCATTGTGATTTTAATATGTATTTCCTTGATAACTTATTTGCCATCTGTAACTTTTTGTATGTGAAATATCTGTCCTTATTGTTTGCCCATCTTACATGATGAATTGTCTTTTTATTATTGAGCTTTAAGAGCTCTTTATATATTTCTGAAAAAGGCAGAAGTTTTAAATTTTGATGAGGTCTGATTTATAACTGTTTCTATTTTGGTTCATACTTTTCAGGCTCTTTCCAAGAAATCTTTGCCTAACCTAAGATCACAAAGACTGTCTCTTACATTTTCTTTCAGAAGTGTTATGGTTTAAGGTTTTTGTTTTTGTTTTTTTTTAAGACTATTTATTTATTTATTTATTCATGAGAGAGAATGAGAGAGAGAGACAGAGAGAGGCAGAAGCAGGATCCTTGCAGGGAGCCTGATGTAGGACTCGATCCCGGGACCTCAGGATCACACACTGAGCTGAAGGCAGAGGCTCAACTGCTGAGCCACCCAGGCATCCCTATGGTATAAAGTTTTATGTTTAGGTCTATAATCTATTTTAAATTAATACTTTTGTTTGGTATATGGTAATGATTGAGGATCATTTAAAGAATACTTATATCCAGTTGTTCCAACATTGTTAAAAAAAAAAACAACTCTTCTTCCCATGTTGAATTACCTTTGCATCTTTGTGGAAAATCAATGGGCCATATAAATGTGAATGTATTTCTAGGCTCTATCCTGTTCCTTTGAGTTATACATCTATCTTTCTGCCAATAATAAACTGCCTTGGTTACTGTTAACTTTATAATGAGTCTTAAAATCAGATAGTGTAAGTCCTGAAACTTTCAAACACATATATCCTTGAAGTATAAACAAAATTGTATGTTGTGTTTGGATTTAGAAACTATTAGTAGTGTTTTTATATTTAACTTAAACTTGTTTTTCTTGTAAAACCTTTTATAGTTGAAACATTTTGTCATGCACAAAAGTAGAGAAAACAGTATAATGAAAAGATGCTCAACATCACTGATCATTAGGGAAATACAAATCAAAGCTACTATGAGATATCACCTCACACCTGTCGGGATGATAAAATCAATAACACAAGAACAAAAGGTGTTGACAAGGATGTGGAGAAATGGGAAAACTTTCCCACTGTTCATGGGAAAGCAAACTGGTGCAGCCACTCTGGAAAATAGTACAGTGGTTCCTCAAAAAGTTAAAAATAGAATGACTTTATGATCCAGGAATCGCACTATTAGGTATCTATTACAAAACCAGTAATTCAAAAGGATACATGCACCCCAATGTTCATAGCAGCATTATGAACAACAGCCAAATTACATACATATATATATACATATATATATATATATGTTCAACAATATATATATATGTTAAATAATACACTATCAACAGTAGCCAAATTATATAATAAAAGTTATATAGTAAAAAATTATATATATAAAAAGAATGAAGTCTTAGCATTTGCAACGACATGGATGGAGCCAGAGTATTGCGCTAAGTGAAATAGTCATTCAGAGAAAGATAAATACCATATAATTATCACCCATAATATCAATAGTAGAATTTAAGAAACAAAACAAATGAGCAAAAGGGGAAAAAAAGAGAGAGAGAGAGAGGCAAACTAAGAAACAGACTCTTAGGACTCCTGGGTGGTTCAGCAGTTGAGCATCTGCCTTCTGGCTCAGGGCATGATCCTGGGGTAGAGGGATTGAGTCTTGCATCAGGCTTCCTGTTGGGGGCCTACTTCTCCCTCTGTCTGTGTCTCTGCCTCTCTCTCTCTCTCTCTCTGAGTCTCTCATGACTAAATAAATAAATCTTAAAAAAAAAACAAAGAGAGAGAATGAGACTCTTGTCTATAAAGCAAACTGATGGTTCCCAAAGGGCAGGTGGGTGGGGGAATGGGTGAAATAGGTGTTGGGGAGGAAGGAGTGCACTTGTGATGACTATTGGGTATTCTATGGAAGTGTTGAATAATTATATTGTACACTTGAAACTAATATTACACTATATGTTAATTAACTGGAATTTAAATAAAAACTTTAAAAAATGGACATGATGAATGTCCATGTACCCCAAAATGATAAAACTTTGATTAAACTTGTTTCTTTTTCTTTTTTAAAAGATTTATTTATTTATTTATTTATTTATTTATTTATTCATGAGAGACACAGAGAGAGAGAGGCAGAGACATAGGCAGAGGGAGAAGCAGGCTCCCCACAGGGAGCCCGATGTGGGATTTGGTCCTGGATCCTAGGATCAAGCCCTGATCCGAAGGCAGATGCTCAACTGCTGAGCCACCCAGGCGCCCCCTAAACTTGTTTCATCTGGATTTTTCTCCCCCACTGGATTTTTAAAAAATATTTTATTTAAATTCAGTTTGCCAACATACTGTGTAACACCCAGTGTTCATCCCATCAAGTGCCCTTGTTAGTGCTCATTATCCAGCTACCCCATCCCCCAACTCACCTCCCCTTCTGCAGCCCTTCATTTATTTCCCAGAGTTAGGAGTCTCTCATGGTTTGTCTCCCTCTCTAATTTTCCCCCCACTCAGTTTCCCTTCTTTCTCCTATAATCCCTTTCACTATTTCTTATATTCCACAAATGAGTGAAACCATATGATGACTGTCTTTCTCTGATTGACTTACTTCACTCAGCATAATACCCTCCAGTTCCATCCACATCGAAGCAAATGGTGGGTATTCGTTGTTTCTAATGGCTGAGTAATATTCCATTGTATATATAGACCACATCTTCTTTATCTGTCAAAGGACATTGTGGCTCCTTCCACAGTTTGGCTGTTGTGGACATTGCTGCTATGAACATCGGGGTGCAGGTGTCCCGGCGTTTCACTACATCTGTATCTTTGGGGTAAATGCCTGGTAGTGCAATTGCTGGGTCATAGGGTAGCTCTATTTTTAACTTTTTAAAGAACTTCCATACTGTTTTCCAGAATGGCTGCACTAACTTTCATTCCCACCAACAGTGCAAGAGGGTTCCCCTTTCTCCACATCCTCTCCAGCATTTGGCATTTCCTGTCTTGTTCATTTTTGCCATTCTTACTGGTGTGAGGTGGTATCTCATTGTGGTTTTGATTTGTATTTCCCTGAGGGCAAGTGATGAGGAGCATTTTCTCATGTGCTTGTTGGCCATGTCTACGTCTTCTTTTGAGAAATGTCCGCTCATGTCTTCAGCCCGTTTTATGACTGGATTGTTTGTTTCTTGGGTATTGAGTTTGATAACTTCTTTACAGATCTTGGATACTATCCCTTTATCTGATAGGTCATTTGCAAATATCTTCTCCCATTCTGTAGGTTGTCTTTGAGTTTTGTTGACTGTTCCTTCTGCTGTGCAGAAGCTTTTTACCTTGATGAAGTCCCAATAGTTCATTTTTGCTTTTGTTTCCTTTGCCTTCATAGATGTGTCTTGCAAGAAGATACTGTGACCAAGTTCTAAAAGGTTGTTGCCTGTGTTCTCCTCTAGGATTTTGATGGATTCCTGTCTCATATTTTGATCTTTCAACCATTTTGAGTTTATCTTTGTGTCCCACTGGATTATTCTGATGCATATACCAGACACCATATAATTCTATCTATAAATATTCAATGTGTATCTCTAAAAGCTAAAAACTATTTTTCAAGAGTGCCTGGATGGCTTAGTTGGTTAACCATCTGCCTTTGGCTCAGGTCATGATGGCAGGGTCCTGGGATGGAGCCCTGCATCAGGCTCCCTGTTTAGCAGGGAGTCTGCTTCACCCTCTCTCTCTCTCCCTGCCCCTGCTCATGATCATGCTCTCTCTTTCAAATAAATAAAATGAAATTAAAAAAAATTAAAGAACTATTTTTCAAAAATCATAACACCATTTATGACATCTGAAATTTAATAATTTTTAATGTTTATATTACTGATTTTGTGTATTAATATATGACAAAAATACATATAGTTTAATATAGCATAATAAGCTCAATATATAAAACAGCCTTTCATATTTCATATCTGTATTTCACTGATTGCTTTGAAAATTTTTTTTAACAGTTTGGATGAAAAAAAAACCAGTTTGGATGAAAATCCAAACACGAACCATACTTTGTAACTTATTGATATTGACTTTTAAGATCTAAATTCTCACTCTGTCCATATCTCTCTCTTTTCCTTACAATTTATTTGTTGAGAGAACCCAGATGTTTGTCCTTTAGCATGCCCATGGTCTCTGCTTATGGTGTGCATCCTCATGGTGCTATGCAATGTGTTCCTCTGCCCTTCTGTATTCCCTGAATACTGTAGAGGCTTTATCAGATTCAGGTTTGATTTTCTTGGCAAGAATATTTCATAATGGTTGCATACAATTCTTTCATACCTTCTTTATTTAGTAGCTGGAATACTTCTATAAGGAATATATTTATCGACTCTTTGCTTATCCTCTTTGTTTTCAATTTTTGCAGAAAATAGGCAATGAGTTGTTCTGGTACCTATCAAGCCTTTTATAGGTTGTGAAGACCCATAGAAATCTTTAGGGAGTTCATTGGAAGATCATATTTATTGGAAATGATTCAAAAATATCTTTCATGAACTCTAATTATCTCCTTCATTTAGTTGTACACACTTCGTGATTTCTCATATTTAAATCCAGTTCACAATTTTTAAAGAAGATTTTATTTATTTATTCATGAGAGACAGAGAGAGAGAGAGAGAGAGAGAGAGAGGCAGAGACAGAGAAGCAGGCTCCATGATGGGAACCCGATGTGGGACTCGATCCTGGGACTCCAGGACCACACTCTGGGTTGAAGGCAGGCACTAAACCACCGAGCCACCCACGGATCCTATCAGTTCACAAATCTTGATAAACTTTAAGGTATTCATTTAAAATGTGTAATGAAATAATTTGGTAGTGAGAAAAATCACATGTACTTATTTATTTTTACACTGAATAGCAAGAAAACAGAAATCTGTCACTTTTGTTTGAGAACACAGTTAAATATATTCTCATTTGAGTCTTTTACTCTGGTTGATTAATCAGCTGTGCTTAATTTAAAAGCTTATAAAGTTAAATTTCTTATCAGCACATAACAAGGTATTTATAACACAGCATCTGAATTTAAAAGTATTTTGGTTTGAGGAAATTACTCTTACAGTGTCTTTTCATTAGAACTGACTTTCTATGGCTAAAAACTTCATTTCCAAGATTGCATTATAACTAGCATTTTGGATGAAATTTAGATTTTGTATGTGCAGGAAGCTTTTTGAGACTGTGTTACGTGAGGAGAGCAGCAGGGCATGGGATAGCATGCATGGCATGTTCCAACATAGTTCATGGCAGGCAATGTGATTCTGGGACAGCCTCTTCCTGATTCAGCAGCTTCCTGAGGGAGAAATAGCATTGTGTCTTATCACAGCAGGGGTAATCTGGGTTCCTGGAAGTTCTGCTTAGACCCCGTTCTTCCAGCCTTTCCACTGACTTTGTGAACTACAAAAAGCCTCCTCCTCCTCCTCCTCCTCCTCCTCCTCCTCCTCCTCCTCCTCCTCCTCTCCTCCTTCTTCTTCTTCTTCTTCTTCTTCTTCTTCTTTTTAAGATTTTATTCATTTATTCATGAGAGAGAGAGAGAGAGAGAGAGAGGGAGGCAGAGACACAGGCAGAGGGAGAAGGAGGCTCCATACGTGGGACTCGATCCCGAGACTCCAGGATCACACCCCGGGCTGCAGGCGGCGCCTGCGCCACCAAGGCTGCCCAGGACTGAGTTTTGTATATTATTTTTGTACTCAGCCATCATACTCAACCTATTTATTGGCTATTACAGTTTTTCAGATAAATTTGGAAACTATTAAAAATTGTAAAATTTTCGTATATTCTTTGCTAATTTCTTCATCATTTCTCTTGAATATTTGCACCTTGTAGTATAGGTGATAGTATTTTTGCATTATTCTAACTTTAATGGAAAAGCTTTTAGTCTTTCCCCATTGAGAATAATTCTAGTTTTGGAGATTAGAGATATATAATGTTAAGAAGGTATTATTCATCACTGGGGCACCTGGGTAGCTCAGTTGGTTAAGCGTCTGGCTTTGGCTCAGCTTATGATCTCAAGGTACTGGGATCAGTGAGGAGTCTCATCTCTCTCCCTCTACCCCTCTCTCTGCTTGTGCTCTCTCTCTCAAATAAATAAATGAAATCTTTGAAAAAGATATTCATCTTTTCCCATTTTACTAATAGTTTTCTTTTTTAAAAAATTAAGAATGGAAGTTAGCTGTTTTCAAGTTTATTTAAACATCCATGGGAATGACCATAGTTGTTTTCTAAATCTATCCACATGATAAATTATATTAGTAGATTTTCTTTTTTTTAAACAGATTTTCTAATATCAAATCATCTTGCATCCCTTGAAAAAACACACTTAGTCATAATATATTATTTTTTTAATGCTTTACTGGGTTCTCATTAGTATTTTATGATTTTTGGATTGATATTCATAAATGGGCAATTTTCCTTTTATTTACTATTTTTCTATTTTGTACTACATTTCTTCTTGATATAATGTTTGCTATATGAAAAGAATTAGAAAAACTCATTATTATTATGTTGTCAGTTCTGTGAAATTATGTGGGTCTAATGATTTGAGGAGGGTTGTACAGAGGGTACACACTATGACAACTTTCTTTGTTCTATTCTACTTCTGTGCTACTCATTATATTTAAGTTTTCCATCTTTTCTTGGGTCAGTTTTGATCCATTTCTTTCTTTTTGTGTGTGTGTGTGTGAAGACATTTTAAGAATAGTTTAATTAACTTTTGCCTTATTCTTTTTTTTAATTAATTTTTATTGGTGTTCAATTTACCAACATACAGAAAAACACCCAGTGCTCATCCCGTCAAGTGTTCACCTCAGTGCCCGTCACCCATTCCCCTCCAACACCCGCCCTCCTCCCCTTCCACCACCCCTAGTTCGTTTCCCCGAGTTAGGAGTCTTTATGTTCTGTCTCCCTTCCTGATATTTCCCAACATTTCTTTTCCCTTCCTTTATATTCCCTTTCACTACTATTCATATTCCCCAAATGAATGAGAACATACACTGTTTGTCCTTCTCCGATTGACTTATTTCACTCAGCATAATACCCTCCAGTTCCATCCACGTTGAAGCAAATGGTGGGTATTTGTCATTTCTAATTGCTGAGTAATATTCCATTGTATACATAGACCACATCTTCTTTATCCATTCATCTTTCGATGGACACCGAGGCTCCTTCCACAGTTTGGCTATTGTGGCCATTGCTGATAGAAACATCGGGGTGCAGGTGCCCCGACGTTTCATTGCATCTGAATCTTTGGGGTAAATCCCCAACAGTGCAATTGCTGGGTCGTAGGGCAGGTCTATTTTTAACTCTTTGAGGAACCTCCACACAGTTTTCCAGAGTGGCTGCACCAGTTCACATTCCCACCAACAGTGCAGGAGGGTTCCCTTTTCTCCACATCCTCTCGAACATTTGTTGTTTCCTGCCTTGTTAATTTTCCCCATTCTCACTGGTGTGAGGTGGTATCTCATTGTGGTTTTGATTTGTATTTCCCTGATGGCAAGTGATGCAGAGCATTTTCTCATGTGCATGTTGGCCATGTCCATGTCTTCCTCTGTGAGATTTCTCTTCATGTCTTTTGCCCATTTCATGATTGGATTGTTTGTTTCTTTGGTGTTGAGTTTAATAAGTTCTTTATAGATTTTGGAAACTAGCCCTTTATCTGATATGTCGTTTGCAAATATCTTCTCCCATTCTGTAGGTTGTCTCTTAGTTTTGTTGACTGTATCCTTTGCTGTGCAAAAGCTTCTTATCTTGATGAAGTCCCAATAGTTCATTTTTGCTTTTGTTTCTTTTGCCTTTGTGGATGTATCTTGCAAGAAGTTACTGTGGCCGAGTTCAAAGAGGGTGTTGCCTGTGTTCTCTTCTATGATTTTGATGGACTCTTGTCTCACATTTAGATCTCTCATCCATTTTGAGTTTATCTTTGTGTATGGTGAAAGAGAGTGGTCCAGTTTCATTCTTCTGCATGTGGATGTCCAATTTTCCCAGCACCATTTATTGAAGAGACTGTCTTTCTTCCAATGGATAGTCTTTCCTCCTTTATCGAATATTAGATGACCGTACATTTCAGGGTCCACTTTTGGGTTCTCTATTCTGTTCCATTGATCTATGTGTCTGTTTTTGTGCCAGTACCACACTGTCTTGATGACCACAGCTTTGTAGTACAACCTGAAATCTGGCATTGTGATGCCCCCAGCTATGGTTTTCTTTTTTAAAATTCCCCTGGCTATTCGGGGTCTTTTCTGATTCCACACAAATCTTAAAATAATTTGTTCTAACTCTCTGAAGAAAGTCCATGGTATTTTTTTTTAAATTTTTATTTATTTATGATAGTCACAGAGAGAGAGAGAGAGAGGCAGAGACATAGGCAGAGGGAGAAGCAGGCTCCATGCACAGGGAGCCTGATGTGGGATTCGATCCCGGGTCTCCAGGATCGTGCCCCGGGCCAAAGGCAAGCGCCAAACCACTGCGCCACCCAGGGATCCCAAGTCCATGGTATTTTGATAGGGATTGCATTAAACGTGTAAATTGCCCTGGGTAACATTGACATTTTTACAATATTAATTCTTCCAATCCATGAGCATGGAATATTTTTCCATTTCTTTGTGTCTTCCTCAATTTCTTACAGAAGTGTTCTATAGTTTTTAGGGTATAGATCTTTTACCTCTTTGGTTAGGTTTATTCCTAGGTATCTTATGCTTTTGGGTGCAATTGTAAATGGGATTGACTCCTTCATTTCTCTTTCTTCAGTCTCATTGTTAGTGTATAGAAATGCCATTGATTTCTGGGCATTGATTTTGTATCCTTCCACGCTACCAAATTGCTGTATGAGTTCTAGCAATCTTGGGGTGGAGGCTTTTGGGTTTTCTATGTAGAGTATCATGTCATCGGCGAAGAGGGAGAGTTTGACTTCTTCTTTGCCAAGTTGAATGCCTTTCATGTCTTTTTGTTGTCTGATTGCTGAGGCGAGGACTTCCAGAACTATGTTGAACAGCAGTGGTGAGAGTGGACATCCCTGTCTTGTTCCTGATCTTAAGGGAAAGGCTCCCAGTGCTTCCCCATTGAGAATGATATTTGCTGTGGGCTTTTCGTAAATGGCTTTTAAGATGTCGAGGAAAGTTCCCTCTATCCCAACACTCTTAAGGGTTTTGATCAGGAATGGATGCTGTATTTTGTCAAATGCTTTCTCTGCATCTAATGAGAGTATCATATGGTTCTTGGTTTTTCTCTTGCTGATATGATGAATCACATTGATGGTTTTACGAGTGTTGAACCAGCCTTGTGTCCCAGGGATAAATCCTACTTGGTCACGGTGAATAATTTTCTTAATGTGTTGTTGGATCCTATTGGCTAGTATCTTGTTGAGAATTTTTGCATCCATGTTCATCAGGGATATTGGTCTGTAATTCTCTTTTTTGGTGGGGTCTTTGTCTGGTTTCGGAATTAAGGTGATGCTGGCCTCATAGAAAGAATTTGGAAGTACTCCATCTCTTTCTATCTTTCCAAACAGCTTTAGTAGAATAGGTATGATTTCTTCTTTAAACGTTTGATAGAATTCCCCTGGGAAGCCATCTGGCCCTGGACTCTTGTGTCTTGGGAGGTTTTTGATGACTGCTTCAATTTCCTCCCTGGTTATTGGCCTGTTCAGGTTTTCTATTTCTTCCTGCTCCAGTTTTGGTAGTTTGTGGCTTTCCAGGAATGCGTCCATTTCTTCTAGATTTCCTAATTTATTGGCGTACAGCTGTTCATAATATGTTTTTAAAATCGTTTGTATTTCCTTGGTGTTGGTAGTGATCTCTCCTTTCTCATTCATGATTTTATTAATTTGAGTCTTCTCTCTCTTCTTTTTAATAAGGTTGGCTAATGGTTTATCTATCTTATTAATTCTTTCAAAGAACCAACTCCTGGTTCTGTTGATCTGTTCCACAGTTCTTTTGGTCTCGATATCATTGAGTTCTGCTCGAATTTTAATTAACTGTCTTCTTCTGCTGAGGGTGGGGTCTATTTGTTGCTTTTTCTCTAGGTCCTTTATGTGTAAGGTGAGCTTTTGAATTTGAGATCTTTCCAGTTTTTGAATGGATGCTTGTATTGCGATGTATTTCCCCCTCAGGACTGGTTTTGCTGCATCCCAAAGATTTTGAACGGTTGTATCTTCATTCTCATTAGTTTCCATGAAAATTTTTAATTCTTCCTTAATTTCCTGGTTGACCTTTTCATCTTTTAGCAGGATGGTCCTTAACCTCCACGTGTTTGTGGTCCTTCCAAACTTCTTGTTGTGGGATCCCTGGGTGGCGCAGCGGTTTAGCGCCTGCCTTTGGCCCAGGGCGCGATCCTGGAGACCTGGGATCGAATCCTACATCAGGCTCCCAGTGCATGGAGCCTGCTTCTCCCTCTGCCTGTGTCTCTGCCTCTCTCTCTCTCTCTCTCTCACTGTGTGCCTATCATAAAAAAAAAAAAAACAAAACTTCTTGTTGTGATTAAGTTCTAATTTCAAGGCATTATGGTCTGAGAATATACAGGGGACTATCCCGATCTTTTGGTATCGGTTCAGACCCGATTTGTGACCCAGTATGTGGTCTATTCTGGAGAAAGTTCCATGTGCACTTGAGAAGAATGTGTATTCAGTTGAGTTTGGATGTAAAGTTCTGTAGATATCTGTGAAATCCATCTGGTCCAGTGTATCATTTAAAGCTCTCGTTTCTTTGGATATGTTGTGCTTAGAAGACCTATCTAGTATAGAGAGAGCTAGATTGAAGTCACCAAGTATAAGTGTATTATTATCAAAGTATTTCTTCAGTTTGGTTATTAATTGGTTTAAATATTTGGCAGCTCCCACATTCGGGGCATATATATTGAGGATTGTTAAGTCCTCTTGTTGGATAGATCCTTTGAGTATGAGATAGTGTCCCTCTTCATCTCTCACTATAGTCTTCGGGGTAAATTTTAATTTATCTGATATAAGGATGGCAACCCCTGCTTTCTTTTGAGGACCATTTGAATGGTAAATAGTTCTCCAACCTTTTATTTTCAGGTTGTAGGTGTCCTTCTGTCTAAAATGAGTCTCTTGTAGACAGCAAATAGATGGGTCCTGCTTTTTTATCCAGTCTGAAACCCTGCGCCTTTTGATGGGGTCATTAAGCCCATTCACGTTCAGAGTTACTATTGATAGATATGAGTTTAGTGTCACCATGATATCTATTCAGTCCTTGTTTTTGTGGATTGTTCCACTGACTTCTTCTTAAAGGGGAATCTTAAGAGTCCCCCTTAAAATTTCTTGCAGAGCTGGTTTGGAGGTTACATATTCTTTCAGTTCCTGCCTGTCTTGGAAGCTCTTTATCTCTCCTTCCATTTTGAATGAAAGCCTTGCTGGATAAAGTATTCTTGGTTGCATGTTCTTTTCATTTAGGACCCTGAATATATCCTGCCAGCCCTTTCTGGCCTGCCAGGTCTCTGTGGAGAGGTCTGCTGTTACCCTAATATTCCTCCCCATAAAAGTCAGGGACTTTTCTTCTCTTGCTGCTTTAAGGATCTTCTCCTTATCTTTGGAATTTGCAAGCTTCACTATTAAATGTCGAGGTGTTGAACGGTTTTTGTTGATTTTAGGGGGGGATCTCTCTATTTCCTGGATCTGAATGCCTGTTTCCCTTCCCAAATTAGGAAAGTTTTCAGCTAGGATTTGTTCAAATACATATTTTGGCCCTCTGTCCCTTTCCGTGCCCTCAGGAACCCCAATTAAACGTAGGTTTTTCTTCCTCAGGCTGTCATTTATTTCCCTTAATCTATCCTCATGATCTTTTAATTGCTTGTCCCTTTTTTCCTCAGTTTCCCTCTTTGCCATCAACTTGTCTTCTATGTCACTCACTCGTTCTTCCACCTCATTAAGCCTCGTCGTTAGGACTTCTAGCTTGGATTGCATCTCATTTAATTGATTTTTAATTTCTGCCTGATTGGATCTAAATTCTGCAGTCATGAAGTCTCTTGAGTCCTTTATGGTTTTTTCTAGAGCCACCAGTAGCTGTAAAATAGTGCTTCTGAATTGGCTTTCTGACATTGAATTGTAATCCATATTTTGTAACTCTGTGGGAGAGTGGGCTGTTTCTGATTCTTTTTTTTGAGGTGAGGTTTTCCTTCTAGTCATTTTGCTCAGTGCAGAGTGGCCAAAAACAAGTTGTATTGGGAAAAGGAGAAAAAGAGAGAGAAGGAAAGAAAAGAGAAAAAGAAAAAAGAGAAAGAAGAAAAAAAAGGGGGGAAAAGAGAAGAAAAAGAAAAAGAAAGAAAGGAGAAAAAAGAAAAAAAAGGGGGGGTGGGGTGGGGGAAGCAATCAGAAATCAAGAAGAAAGAAAGAAAAAAAAGCACAAAACAAAAACAAAAAAAAAAAACCAAAAACAAACAAACAAACAAACAAAAAAAAACACGGGGGAGTATCTTCCGATTCTGTATACTTTAAGTCCCTTGACTTCCCTTGGAACTGGTCCGTGTCGCTGGTCTTCTGGGGGAGGGGCCAGTTGTGCTGATTCTCAGGTGTTAGCACTTGGGGGAGCTGCTCTGCCCCTGCCTGGTGCAGGGCTCAGTGGGGGTTGTTCACCCCGTGAGGCCCCGGGAGGAAGCCACAGTGGCGGGGGCAGCTCTGGGACCCTGGAGTCAGCCCCCGCAGTAGCTCCGGGGCTCTCCGTCTGCAGGGCCTGGGGGCTCCCGGGCGGGGCCGCTGATCTGCTCAGTTCCAGGCAGGAGCGTCCTCGCTGTCCTGGGCCCTCCCGGCCTCTGCCTGCCCCGGGGTAGGCGGATCCTGGGCTGTGTCCCGGCGCCCTGTGCTCCGGAGCCTGCGCTGTTGGATTCGCGCTCCCGCCCCGCAGCCCCCTCCGCGGAGCCGCCGCCTGAGCCCCTCCGAGCTGTTCCCGGAGCCGCACCGCCCCCTCCGCGGAGCTTCTTCTCTGCCCAAGCCGCCGCCTCCGCGCTGCTCCCGGAGCCCCGCAGCCCCCTCCGCGGAGCCGCCGCCCGAGCACCTCCGAGCTGCTCCGGGTCCCCCCAAGCGCTGCAGCCCTTAGGGAGCTCGGCGCATCTCCCGGGGCGCAGGTGCCTGTTACTGTCCCAGGGAGCCCGAGGGCATCCTCACCCTCCTGGGTCCTGCTCCACCTCCCTGCGGGCCCCTTTCCACCCGGGAAGGTTGGTGCAGCTCCTGCTCCTCCGGGACGGGGCTCTCCTGTCCTGGGGACACTCGCCCCGGCCTCAGCCCGGCTCCTCGCGGGCCCCTCCCCCTTGGAGGCCTTTTGTGTCTTTATTTCTTTTTCCCCGTCTTCCTACCTTGATAGAAGCGCGAACTGTTCTCACTGTAGCATTCCAGCTGGTCTCTCTTTAAATCTCAGGCCGAATTCGTAGATTTTCAGGATGATTGGATGGTTTTCTAGGTAATTTGTTGAGGACAGGTGACTTGGGGACTCTGCTCTTCCGACATCTTGCCCCTCCCCTGATCCATTTCATACAAGTTTTCAAAGATATTTTTGGATAGATGTGAGTAACACAACATACATGTGCATATAAATAATTTCTGCTGTATCTGGTCATTTCTTCCTTTCCTATTTGGTGTGTTTGTCTTTCTCCTTAAAATAATAATATAAAAATCTAGACTTGTGGGATCCCTGGGTGGCGCAGCAGTTTAGCGCCTGCCTTTGGCACAGGGCGCGATCCTGGAGACCCGGGATCGTGTCCCGCGTCAGGCTCCCGGTGCATGGAGCCTGTGTCTCTGCCTCTCTCTCTCTCCGTGTGTGACTATCATAAATAAATAAAAATTTAAAAAAAACTTAAAAAAAAAAAAAACTAGGGATCCCTGCGTGGCGCAGCGGTTTGGCGCCTGTCTTTGGCCCAGGGCGCGATCCTGGAGACCCGGGATCGAATCCCACATCGGGCTCCCGGTGCATGGAGCCTGCTTCTCCCTCTGCCTGTGTCTCTGCCTCTCTCTCTCTCTCTCTCTCTCTGTGACTATCATAAATAAAATAAAAAAAACAAAAAATTAAAAAAAAAAACTAGACTTGCTAGTTAATCTATTTAGTTGATTTTCAAAAATCCATTTTATATTTTCTCTTTTTTTTAAAAGATGTATTTATTTATTTTGGGGGGGGCAGAGGGAGCAGAGGGAGAAAGAGTAAGAGAAACTCAAGTAGACTCCACACTGAATGAGGAGCACTAGGCAGGCTTGATCTTATGACCCTGAGATCATGACCTGAGCCAAAACCAAGAGTCAGATGCCTAACTGACTGTGTCACCAAGTGCCCCTGTATTTGCTCTTTCATGTTACAAAAATTCATTACTTCGTTTTCTCTTTATTAATTCCTTCCTCTTAATTTCCTTAGGTTTATCTTTATTTTTCTTCCTTATTTACTGCCTTGCATCCTAATTCACTTATTTTTTTTAATCATTTCTTATTTATTAATATAAGCATCTTAGGCTATGAGGTTTCCCCTGGGCATTCGTTTAACTATATTTTCCATATATGAGGCATTAACAATGACAGTGGTGAATAAATCAGTCTTTCATGAAAATAGAATTTACAACTTTAAGTGAACACATGGTCTTCTGAAAATCAACATTAATTTAATTTTATTTATTTATTCATGAGAGACACAGGAGAGAGAGAGGCAGAGACATACACAGAGGGAGAATCAGGTTCCTCAGAAGGAGCCCAATGCAGGACTCCATCCCAGGAGCCCCTCCATCTCAGGACCCTGGGATCACACCCTGAACCGAAGGCAGACACTCAACCCCTGAGCCACCCAGGCGTTCCTGAATACATTTTAAACACATGTGATCCCCTGTAACAAATATATTTAATTTCAATGTTACAAGACAATTATCCGTGGAACTATTTCTTAAAATCTTTAATAATGTAGGAAAGTGCTTTGGTCTTTTTAGTTGGCTGATTTAGAAAAATGCTCAGTTCTGCAAGCACAGATACAGAAAAGACATATTTAACTAAAATTTGTAGTAACTGGCATCTATTTTCTTATCTATCTAATAAGGTAAAGTGGTTGGTGTAGGGCTTTCTTTCCTTAAAGCATCTATGTCATTGGTCTCCCATTCTTGCAATTCACTTCATTAAATTGTTAACTAAGCCTTTTGTCTTCAGTTACAATTTCTTTTTTTTTTTTTTTTTTTAAGATTCTATTTATTTATTCTTGAGAGACACAGAGACATAGAGATATAGGCAGAGGGAAAGGCAGGCTCCCTACAGGGAGCCTGATGCAGGACTCTATCCCAGGACCCCGGGATCATGACCTGAGTCAAAGGCAGATGCTGAACCACTGAGCCAACCAGGTTCCCCCCTTCAGTTACACAATTTTTAACCAAGATCAAATTAATGAATATGGAACTTATATTTTTATGATTTCAAAGTTAGAATTTTAATATTTCCATTGAATATACTCATTAGATTTCTTGTGAATATTTGAAATTCCTTCCTATGCTTAAACATTTCATCTATCCATAGGAGCATAGATGCTTACTAAGAGATTAAAAAATTGGATCAGGTGGTGGGATTTTGGTGCTTTTGTACTCTTCTTTATGCTTTTCTCTACATTTGAACTTTTCATAATAAAAAGTTCCAAAAAATCAGATCTATTTGTATAATTGCAAGAGACATTTAGAAACACTCTAGAAATGATAGAAGAAAGAGGGAGTCAGCCATGGGAAGGAACTAGAGGTTGTGTGATTTATAAGTAGACAGTTGATACCCTCTGTTGTTTTTCCTCATGGAGAGCAGAAATGCTCGAGTGTGGCAGAAAATATTTAGACTGGATATAACAAGGGATGTCTTTCTGCAGGAGACCATGCAGCTGTTCTGCCTTATCTTTAAGAGCTCCAGAGATGCTCTCTGCCTAGCAAGGCAGAAGCCTTGAATGGGGGTGAGATAGCTCTTCCTTTGATTGGGGAGAGGAGGCAGTGTAATAATTCTTCAAACAGACCTGGGGCAGCTGCAACTCATATAACTGAATGGAGTTAGCAGGATGGTGTCTGGCTGCCCTGAAAAGAGTGGGAAGGCACCAGGCAAGGATGCAGATTAGGTTCTGCCTCAGTGGACCTGCTGTGGATCAGTCTCTGCCTTACATCTCACCCAGAATACTTCCATTGAGAACACGGATCACAAGGTAGGGAGGTGCTCTGGGGTTCATGGAGCCTAGCTCTTTACTCTTCTGGGAATGAAGAATTCATACTAAACTGTCACTTACGAAAGCATGGGATTTTCCAAGGGAAACAATCTTCACGACATCAGCCAGGCAAAATGCCCTGACAGTCATTCATGCAAAACATTAGTTGGTGCTCACTATATTCAGAACCATTTTGATTATATTCGGGCTACTGAATAGTTTCCAGAGTGCCATGCACATGACACCTAGAAGTATAGGTTCCAGATTCTGAGCTGGATTTAAGTCCTGACTCTTCAATTAACTAGCTGTGGAACTTTGCAAGCAAGTGCCTTATTAGTCTCTGTGTCTCAGACCCCTGGATGGATTTGGTATCATAATAACAGCACCTAGTTCATAGGATTAGAGATGACAGATGTAAAGTGCTTGGAATGTCATGTAGTAAGTGCTCAGTAAGCGTTAACTATTATTATTTAGCATGGTCATGTTGTATCTTCTTTGACAAGCTTCATGTTCCTCATTTTCCAACAACTCAGGTACCTTAAATGGACCCCGAGTTACCTCAGGGCTGAGAAGCAGCTACTCTTAAATTTTCCTGGTCATCCAACTGGAGGGGGTTCTCAGGAGCTTCTTGCCTTTCTAGCCTCATCAAAACATTAAATTCTAAGGTGAGAGGACTCTGACCCTTGCTATTGGGTTCTGTGGGTGATGGAACAAGTGAACCATCCTATGGAAATGGCTTTGGAGTCTCTCCTCTTGAGCTAAAGATATAATTGTGGGTAGAGATTCATTCAGCTCAACCACAGGCAATCTCGGAGTACTGGATTATCCTTCATCTACATTCTGGAGTAACATCCTTGAGTATCCCAAGGACTTGGTATAAGCTATTCTGGGGAGACTTTGTGACTCTGTGTGCATCCAGCACAGGCCTTGTGTATGTGGATTGTTTCCCAGTTTCTATGGAATTTTGAAACTTGGGAGTCCCAAACTGAGAGTTTTCCCCTCTCTGGAGAGAGGTTGTGGGGCTTCTCCAGAGACTCATTACAACACTGTGATAACAAGGCCCTAGCCACTTCAAATCCCCCGGCTCATTACAACACTGTGATAACAAGGCCCTAGCCACTTCAAATGCCCCGGCTGTTGATTGCTCTAATTTTAAAAATGAAAGTTTAGGGGCGCCAGGCCAGCTCAGTGGGTGGGGCATGTGGCTCTTGATCTCAGCGTTGTGAGTTTGATCCCCACATTGGGTGCAGAAATTACTTTTAAAAAGCCTGAAGCGGGGATCCCTGGGTGGCGCAGCGGTTTGGCGCCTGCCTTTGGCCCAGGGCGCGATCCTGGAGACCCGGGATCGAGTCCCACGTCGGGCTCCCAGTGCATGGAGCCTGCTTCTCCCTCTGCCTGTGTCTCTGCCTCTCTCTCTATCTCTCTGTGACTATCATAAATAAATAAAAGTTAAAAAAAAAAAAAATTAAAAAAAAAAAAAAAAAAAAGCCTGAAGCAAAGTAAGTCAGTCAGAGGAAGACAAATACCATATGATTACACTCATATGTGGAATTTAAGAAACAAAATAAAGAACATGGGGGTGGGGATAAACCAAGAAATAGACTCTTAACTACAGAGAGCAGAGGATTATGGGAGGGGATTTGGGGGGGATGGGTTAAATGGGTGATGGAAATAAAGGAGGACACTTCTTATGATGAGCACTGAGTGTTGTATATAAGTGATGAATCACTAAATTCTACACCTGAAGCTGATATTGCACTGTGTGTTAACCAGCTGAAATTTAAATAAAAACCTGGTAAAACCCTGAAAGTGCGCTCTTTTTCCCTCCATTTGCAGAGCATGGTAACTTTGGAAAAGTGTAATGAGCCTGGTTGAGGGAGTGAAGGGTAAAATAGCAGCTAAGCCCTTTCCTAAGGGCTTAACCAGTGAGTTATGACCATGGGCGTTGTATGGCTGTGAAAGGGTGTGGGTGTGGACCATGCTCCAGGTGCTGCAGGATAATTCCTTCTCCGTCTCTTTTTTATGAATCTCTGCCTGCCCCTTGACTTCCTCATCCCCCAGCTTCTATGATCTAGCTCTACCCATGGTGGCCTTCTTGTTCTTCAACCACACTCACACCTGTCTCAGGGCTTGGGTCCTAGCCCTTGTCGCATCTGCTCAGTGTCACCTCTTTAGATGGGCTTTTCCTGTCTAATGTAAAATAGATTCCTCCTTGTCATTCCCTGTCCCCTTACCCTATTTGCTTTAATTCATAACACTATCTGATATTTTATTTACATATTTACTTTTTTTGTTTACATACTTACATATTTCTGTTTTTCCTACTAGAAGGAAAACTATGAGGATAGGGACTGACCTGCTCATTGCTCTATCTGCTATGCTTAGAACAGTGCTTGACATAGAAAAGGTGCTGAATAAATACATTTTATGAAACTGAGAAAGCAACACACCTCTTGCCCCGAGGACTTTTTGCATGGAACAGAATAGCTGTGGGTACAGTCAGAAGGGGAGTAATGAGCACTTTTTGTAGCATTTTGAAGGGTTTCAGGCTTAAGATGCTGGAGTGCCTTTTGAGAAGGGGACATGAGACATAAGAAGACCAAAGATGAATCACTTAGCTAATTTGTGTCCTCTTGGGATGATTGGTCTCTCTCTTAGAAGTAGCACCAGTTAACTCAAGATGTCTTCAGCACCTCTGATTGCTCCACTGAGACCACTTTAATATATTCTTATCTCCAGGCCTCTTATCTCCAGGCCTCAAGAAATGTGGAGGATGGATACTTAAAAATATAAACTTGCTTCCAGCCAGACCAGGTCCATTCCTTGTTTAAAGCATACCTTACACTCTGGCATCTTCATGCTTTGGCTCCTGCCATTTCTCCTAACAGGAATTCTCTTCCTACTCCTCCCACTTTCCAGTTACTACCCCCTCTTCAAGACCTGGTTCAAATTCTTTTATGAAGCCTTCACAGTCATCATGGGCAAGAACTTTTCCTTCCTCTGAGCTCCTTTAAGTCTTATTGTTCACACATTCATGACATTTAGGTATGAACAAGTGGGGCAACTCAAGAAACTAATTAACTCCGAAGTCTTTTTCTTTGGCTTCTCAAGTCTTCAGATGTCACCCTTCCCTTTGGGGCTTAAAGTCACAGAAGACCAAACCTAGATTTGATAAACAGCCTGAAAGTTCAGTAGATTCCTGGATTCCCTCCCAAGTAATTCCCAGAGAATGCTTACATTTTCTGCCATCCCTGCTGGTTCTGCAGTTTGGCTGGTCTTCTGGCCATCTTATGACCACCTTGTCCAACTGCTATTCTTTTCCCAGACTTTCCCCTCCATGTGCAAACAAAGGTCCTTCTGTTATCTGTCCAAGTGCACAAGCTCTAGCAACTACCAAAACTTCATAAAAAGCCTTGGAATAAGAAGAGGGAATTGTAGTGCAGAAAAGGGATGGGTTGGGGGGATCTCATAAGAGAACATGTAAAGAACAAGTGGAAGTTATTATTTTTAGAGTGCACTAACCATAAATCTAACAGGTATTTAAAAAAATTTTTTTTACACTTTCCTCATCCCTCTTTCTACTGCCATATTGCTAAAAATCTTGCCTTTAAGTCATGCAATGCCATCCCCATACCTCACTCTGCTCCATTCACCTCTGGATGCAAGATCCTGATCTCTGAGGCCTAGTGAGATGTGAAAACCCCATTTGGGCCCAACGACATTCTATTCAACAGAGATGGATCTTTCCCCAATGTAAACCATTTCAATGTCTTGATGAGCCGTATAGCTCTGCATGGTCTTAAACCACAGAGGACATCATTTTGGCTTTACTGCAAGTAAAGCAATTGAAATGTTTTCCCCAAACACACAAACTAACAAATACAGTATAGTCTCCAAATTGAATCAGAAAATTGCTGGCAATTTTTAAATAACTTACCTTGGCTTCTAGACATTAGATATTTTTTTAAATATTGTGGTTCAAACTCCTCAGAACACTCTGGTATATATATATATATATATATATATATATATATATATATATATATAGGCTTTATTTATTTATTTTTTTTTTATATATATAGGCTTTAAATGTGTTTTATTTCTTACAGAAGTCAGCAGAATAGTAAAGCATCTACGAAGAGAATGGTGGTGGCATCCAAGTGAAGGCCTGGGGATCTGTCCCTCCCTTTTGAAGGCATAAGGTGCGTAGGGGCATGGGTGAGTCGTGTTGATGCAGTTTTGGAATATCGGTGAGGTTTGGTGGGGTGGGGTGGGGGTGCGGAGCTGGTGACCAAGAAAGAATTTTGAGATGTCTTTGGTGCAAAACGGTGGTTTTATTAAGGCATGGGAACAAGACTTATGGGCAGAAAGAGTTGCCCTGGGGTTGTGAGAGGTGGCTGATTATATACCTAGGAATTGGGGGAGGTAAGGAAAAGAGAGGTTTCAAAAGGATTTTCATATTAAAGAAGACTCACAGGATGCCAGCCTTGCCATTGTCAAATTAAGGTTGTTTTTCCTTCTAACAAGGCATAAACATTAAGATAGTTGGGAGTTTCCCGGATCAACATTACACTCTGCCCGCTTGAAGTATCTGTCAATGGGCTGCAGGTTATAAGGACATTTATTTGGAGGGGGTGCCTGGGTGGCTCAGTTGGTTAAGCGTCTGCCTTCAGTTCCGATCGGAGTGTCCTGGGTGTTGTGCCCAAGATTGCGAATCCGAGAAACCACCAGGGAGCCGAGTCTGATACAAGCACACGAGGGTTTATTAGCAAGCTCGAGCTTGGGTCCAAGTACACCAGACACAGCGGAGCAGGGACTTGGACCCCGAAGTGGGTTCCAGCTGGGTTTTTATGGGCTGTCTAGGGGATTTTCAGAAGGGAGGGAGGAATTTTTTTTTTCCAATATGGGGGAAAGGGTGGGGGAGTTTCTTAAGATCTGATATGGGATTCTCTGCCGAGGGCAATTCTGAGCTCTGTTGTCTTTCTGATAGGGGATTCCCTGCCGAGGACATTCTGCAGTTTTTCCTGTAAAGTTCGGCTCTTATTCCCAGGGGCCTAAGATGGCTGTACTTGTGCTAATGCTAAACTTGAGGTGGAATGGCCTTAATTTTCTCAGCCTCCACACTGGGATTGAGCTCCATGTCTGTTCCCTGCTCCCTGGGGAATCTGCTTCTCTTTCTCCCTTGCCACTCTCCCTGCTCATGCTCTCTTTCTCTCTCTATCTCAAATAAATAAAATCTTAAAAAATAGAAGAAAAGAAAATGCCTTAAAGAAAGGCCATTTAGGGCAGCCCGGATGGCTCAGTGGTTTAGTGCCGCCTTCAGCCCAGGGCATGATCCTGGAGACTCGGGATCGAGTCCCACATCGGGCTCCCAGCATGGAGCCTGCTTCTCCCTCTGCCTGCGTCTCTGCCTCTCTCTCTCTCTCATGAATAAAGAAATAAAATCTTTAAAAAAAAAAAAAAAGGCCATTTAATTGTATCTACATATTGATAAAATGCTTTGTTCTTGTAAATTACTAAAACATTTGTAAACTGAGGGAGACTCCTGTCTTTCAGGATTGTGATCTCTATAACTTAATTATTTGTTTTTTCCTTTCCTTAGCTTTAGGGCAGCCAGGAGTGCCTGCGGAATGTCACACATATCCTACCTGGGATGGGGATGGAGGGTTGCAGGATGTCTGCTTCTGCTTTGTCCTCAGCTTGCCTTCTGTTCTCTTATCAATGTTTGAGAGGGAGTCACACTAACAAAAATATACTTGTATGATGAGCATTTCAGAAAAAACATTTTATTAATCTCTGTGAGAAATAAGACTGCAAGGCCAGAAATGCTCTCCCCAGTACATTCACTCCCTTTGCCCTCTTCCTCATCTGAACCACTCCCTGAGATCTCTTTGACCCTTCATAACAGAGAAGGGTGTTCTTCCATCTTCAGTCAGCGTATGTTTAATCTGGAAAGTCTAAGCAAGCAGGCATTACTTTAGAAAGAGATAAAAATTTCTCTCTGGTCATGCTGCAAGTCAGGGAGTAGACAGTGGTCTGCCTACTGGATGAGCCCAAAGTCATCCAAAATTTCAGGGGCAGTCACTCCCTGGGTAAAACTATCCTTCCTGGGGCTGAGCCCCTGGTAACCAGGAGACAATGGAAATCATGAGTTGTACTTCCTTCCTCTACCGCCAGGAGTCTGTCACAAGCTGGTGAGCAAGGCCGGTCAGGAACACAGTAAAAAGCTAGAGACACCCAAGAGGTGCTGTAAATACTTGAATACTTGCCAAAGAGCTTAGAAATGAAAAAAATGGATGGTTCCAAATCACTGTTTTTTAACCTTTTTTCGAGTCACAAAGCCATTTGAGAATTTGACTCTTCCCACTTTCCTCCCAATCTACATAGACATACTCGTTTGAATGTAGTTTAAGGGATTTCCTAGAACACCCTGAGGTTCATCTACGGACCTTCTGCTCTAGACTACTAACTCTTGGAGGGCAAAGATTGGGCTTGTTCTCTGATGTGTGTTCAGCACCTGTTAAAAGTGCCTGCCATATGAGCAGTGTCAATAAATGTTTGTGGAGTGGAAGAGAGCAGAAGCAAACCTGCATTTGCCTGGCAAAAGCCAGTCTGGGCTGAGTACATGCTAGCGGCATTAGCACCTCAAGAGGCTTTGGTAGTGACTCCTTATCTCTATTTTTGATATGAAGGTTGGTTAAAGCATCTGACTCCTGATCTCAGCTTGGGTCATGATCTTAGGGTCCTGGGATTGAGCCCTGAAAGTTGAGAGAGTTGGGCTCCCCACTCAGTGGGGAGTCTGCTTGCCTGTCTGCCTCTCTCCACTCACATGCACACACATACTCTCTCTCTCCAAAATAAATGGATAGGGATCCCTGGGTGGTGCAGCGGTTTGGCGCCTGCCTTTGGCCCAGGGTGTGATCCTGGAGACCCGGGATCGAATCCCACATCAGGCTCCCGGTGTATGGAGCCTGCTTCTCCCTCTGCCTATGTCTCTGCCTCTCTCTCTGTGACTATCATTAAAATGAAATGGATAAATTTTTTTTAAAAATCTTAAAAAATCACTTTCTGATGAGAAAAGTGATATTGCTTCCTCAGCCGTCATACTTTGAATTTAAAAACAGAAGCCTATTAGAGCTAGATGACTAAAGGTGCGTGTGCACAAGTGCACGCATGTGTAGGGCAACGAAGAGAAGTCACAAATAACGTTGTTGATCTTTTCAAGTATAAGGTTGAGCAAATGATGTCAAATATAAAAAAATACATGCTATATGAATTTCAAAGACACGAAAAACTAACCCATGGTGTTAGAAATCAGGATAAAGTTCACCTTTGGGACGGGCAGCTTGAGAGGGACATCTAGGGGAGAGTATTTACTTTATGGTAATCCACTGAGTGTATGCTCTGTGTGCATTTCTGTGTATATATATATTTAAATAAAAATTCAAATTCTCAAATTCTACACTGTGGATTCCTGATTCCAAGTGCAAGAAAAATATGTCTAAGAGGGACAACACACTTTAGGCTTAAGCAGGAAGGACATGAGCTGGGCTCTGGAAATTAGGTGTGTGAAGACTTTCCCAATGGTAGGACATATGGGGACACAGGGGCAGTATGGGGCAGGGTGAAGATAATGGCTAGATTGAAGTAAATGATGTATATGGACTATGTAAGGTATGAGCGGAGACTGGGAGGTAATTCTGGGAGAGACTAAGGGTAGGGGTCTCAAGTGCCAGGCTCAGCAGCTTGGGTTTTTCTTTCAGATAATGGAAAATCACTGACGATTTGGTATATTGATAGCAGTTAGGATGTTAGAGAGGATGGTATTGAGTAGCGTGCAGTGGTAGCATGTAGTGGGGCTGTAGATGGGGGTAGATGGAGGACGATGTACTGTGAGATTCTCTAAGATATGTCCGGTAGTACTGATTTTGGTTAGTGTTCCTACTCTAGTTCTTGCTAGTTTAGACATGTTTGGGTTTGTATTCTTTCCCAAGTGGGCTTCAGAGGCATCAGGCTCAGGCAGTGGCAATTCAGAGACTGCACTGTAAATTGTGCCCCTGAAGACTCCCTATGATTGGATCCTTCTCAGATAGTCCATGCTCTTACCTGAGCCAAACCGGCCCCATTTTCCCCCTGTGGGGTCCAGCATGGGACCCAAACAGGAGACCTTTCCATAGTATTGCCCCTTTTGGCCCTGAGAGTGCAGAGTCTGCTTGTGCAAGCCCCCAAGCCTGGGGCTGCTCTGTGGGCAGGACATGCTGAGGGCTGGCCAGCCTGCCTCATTTAGGCTAATGTGAGTATTGCTGAGTCCCGTGTATGACAGTTACTCTGAGTATGCTGACCCCTCTGTAGAATGCAGATGGTGGAGGACAGAGGGGGTTGATTCCTTCACTCTAGGAATTCTAGGACTAAGCAGGGCTAAGCAAAATTCCCATGTACAGAACTATCTTCCCTTTGTCTTTACTTTTGGTACTCAACTAGGTATACTGTCCAAGGAGAAAACAACTGATTGAGGCAGAACTATGGCCTGGCAAGATATATTAGTGGGTTGGGTGGGATGGTCAATATCTCAGTAGGGACAAGGAAAACAGAATTTGTTCTTTGCTAAAATTAAAGAATAGCAGAGCTTCTAGAAATAATGGCAACATCTTATGATTTCCTAATGCACTGCATATGAATTTTTTTCCATTTTGAATTTCTCAATCAGGCTATGAGAAAGATGAGGAAAATAGCATTATCCTTGATTATCATATGAGGATTCATGTACATATGTCCAGAAAGGGGAGGTGATTTGTCCAGTCTCAAGAATGGTAAGAGGTAGAACTTGACACCAGGTCTCTTGACTCCAAGTCTAGAGTTTTCTCTGTGTACTAGCTATATTGCCCCTTGGCAGGACTCTACCGTCCTGTAGTAAACAGAGAAGTTTAGACCTATGGACAATTTGGCCTTCCAGTCTCTGAAGAAATCTGATGGGAAGGTGGTACATGTTGGACTGAGTGGGCATGGAAGAGTAAACGAGAGAAGTAGAACAGTAATTGTTGTCTATCAGGTGAATCAAGCAAGAAGCAATGAAGACTGGTAAGGGGGCAGGGAATATGGTAGGAGAAGGGATAAAGCACTATCCAGAGAGACTACTTTGCCTTCTGTCCCCCAGCCAGTTTAGACTGTGCACATAGCACGAGAAGCTCCAGTTGGCCAATGGGTGGCCCAGATAAACCAAAGACACTTCCTCACCTACTCAGAGGACTTGTAGACCTCTCAGTGCTAGAACTGGTGGTACAACCTATAATTTTTTTTAAGATTTTATTTATTTATTCATGAGAGACAGAGGGAGAGAGATAGAGAGGCAGAGACAGGCAGAGGAAGAAGCAGGCTCCATGCAGGGAGCCCGATGCAGGACTCGCTCCTAGGACTCCAGAATCACACCCTGAGCCAAAGGCAGACGCTCAACCACTGAGCCACCAGGCATCCCAACCTATAGCTTTCTAAGTGGCATAAACATCCAATAGAATAGACTGTCCAGCTGTCCATAACATGTGCATGCTCATCAATGAAGACTTCACAGCTAGAGGGGCAATCTAGAAGATTTGGGTGTGATTCATTTCACCGGCCAGACACTGCTGGTCTAATATGGAGCTCACTGTGGCTTTTTTTTTTTTATTTAAATTATTTATTTTTTTATTTATGATAGTCACACACAGAGAGAGAGAGGCAGAGACATAGGCAGAGGGAGAAGCAGGCTCCATGCACCAGGAGGCCGATGTGGGATTCGATCCCGGGTCTCCAGGATCGTCCCAAAGGCAGGGGCTACACTGCTGCGCCACCCAGGGATCCCTCACTGTGGCTTTTGATCAAGATAATTATTATAGGGGCACCTGACTGGCTCACTTGATAGAGGATGTGACTCTTAACCTCAAGGTGGAGAGTTCAGGTCCCACATTGGACATAGAGCTTACTTAAAAAATAATAACAAAAAAATAAGATAATTACTGTACAAGATCCTAGGTGGCAGTAAAGCCAAGGTGAGCAGACCTAAACTGTAGAGGTGAAATGAGAGGTCCCCAGCAGAGGTGAACACAGAACAAACATTCTGCTGTTCCGGGTTACTTAAAGAGCAGAGCTTCTGCTATAACCTAAGGCATGTATCTTCGCTTTCATTAAATTTCTTGGTATTTCTGATATGGGGGAGTTATTTTTCACTGGGTATAGTGGCAGTTCCTCCAAAGATGTATTTTGAGAGTTGAATGGATTGTCTGGCTCCCTCAATTTATTTCCAGATTTGGTTACCAAGCTCAGCCCAGGCTTCACCCCCTGTACAATTCTTCTTGATTTTATAGACTTTGAATATATCTGCTTTTAGTAGTTCCGTGTGTGGGTGTGTGTATGTGTGCGTATGAGCAAGTGTGTCTGCCATGCCTAGGGTGGGTCAGGGCTTCTCCCTGGGGCCTTTCCTTCTGCCACATTCCTTCTTCAGGATTCTTGGCAATGATCTGTGCTACAACATGGATGAAACTTGAAAACAATATGGTAAGTGACAGAAGCCAGACTATGTATTATATGATCCATTTATATGAAATGTCCAGAGTAAACAAATCCCATAGACACAAAAAGATTAATAGTTGTCAGAGGTTGGAGAGGGTTGATAAAAATTTTCTTAAATCGATTGTCGTGATGAATGCACAACTGAATATACTAAAAGCTATTGATTTGCATACTTTAAGTAGATGCATGGTATGGTATATAAATTAAATCTCAATAAAGCTTTTAAAAAAGAAAAGATCCTTGTGCACAGTGAGTTAGCTGGTGAGACTGTCTATGTGACATGATTGCACTGAGATGGGGGCAGGTGTTGGGTACAGACTCCATGCAGGAGTGGCTGATACAGAATTCTGGCTCAGTTGAGATAGGCAGAGGTTAATTCAGTCCTCAGGACTCTGCAGTCTTTCCTTTACAGATGTATTCTTCTGGTTTTTTTCTGTCTAGTTCATAGACCTTTGGTCACCAGCAAGCACATGGTCCCTTCTATCTAGTATCCAGCCTACCCCACCTGACCTATTTGACCTTATCCCTGGAATCTATCCATTTCCTTGGCATTTGGTTTGCTGTCTAGACTAATGGTCCAGAGCTAATAACCTATGAAAGAAATTTTGCTCTCCCTTAATTTTTCCTGTTTCTGTAACTTCCCTGAACTCAGGTTCCTCCACGTGTCTTTAGACCAAGAGCTGGGATGCCTGGGTGTCTCAGTGGTTGAGCGTCTGCTCAGGGTGTGATCCTGGAGTCCTGGGATCAGGTCCCACATCCAGCTCCTCGTGGGGAGCCTGCCTCTGCCTCTCCCTCTGCCTGTGTCTCTGCCTCTCTCTCCCTGCATCTCTCATGAATAAATAAATAAAATCTTAAAAAAAAAAAAGACCAAGAGCTATTCAAGGGCAAATGTTTTCCTGCTGTCTCCAAAGACTCACATCAATCGTAGACCCTGTGACATAGCCAGCTGTCACTATGTGCTTGCTCATAGACATTTCCCTCCTACCTTCAGAGCTACAATTAAATTATACATATATATTCTTTTAGGATAAATCTAACTTAGAGTCCTACCATTGTAATAACCCCTGTTGGGGCACCTAGGGTGGCTTAGTCCGTTAGGTGGCCAACTCTTGATTTTGGCTAGGATCATGGTCTCAACGTCCTGAGATTGAGCCTGCATTGGGCTCCCTGCTCAGTGCAGCACCTGCTATAGGATTCTCTCTCTCTTTCTGCTCCTCCTTCTGCTTGCTCACATGAGTGTGAGTTCTTTCTCTGTCTCTAGAATAAATAAATCTTTTTTTTAAATTTTTTTTTATTTATTTATGATAGTCACAGAGAGAGAGAGAGAGAGAGAGAGAGAGAGAGAGAGAGAGAGAGAGGCAGAGACACAGGCAGAGGGAGAAGCAGGCTCCATGCACCGGGAGCCCGATGTGGGATTCGATCCCGGGTCTCCAGGATCGCGCCCTGGGCCAAAGGCAGGCGCCAAACCACTGCGCCACCCAGGGATCCCTAGAATAAATAAATCTTAAAAAATAATTACCATTGTTAATAGTTTGGCATATGTTCCTATGTTCTTTACATACACATGTTTATATTTTTATTATCTTTTAAAATATAAATTTTGGCATACATCAAAGAATATATTTAGCATGTTAAAAAGAAAACCACAAGGCCCTGGGACGCCTGGGTGGCTCAGTGGTTGAGCGTCTGCCTTTGACTCAGGTCGTGATCCTGGGGTCCTGGGATCCCTGCAGGGAGCCTGCTTCTCCCTCTACCTCTTGTGTGTCTGTCTCTCTCTGTGCGTCTCTCATGAATAAATAAATAAAATCTTTAAAAAAAGAGTGTGCAGCGGCTTCCTGATTGGTGAAGTCCTCCTTCCTTCCTCAGCAGTATCTTTTAGGAGAAAACTACTAGAACTTCACATTTGAGAATTTGCTGTCCCTTTTGAGCCCCTTCCATAATTTTCCTTGGAATATTTAAAGATCTGACTTCCCGAAAACCATAAAAAATATGTCTGGCCATCTTCCTTCAACATTCTAGCAAGTCAAATTGTTAACAGGGTAAAAATTTACTATGTGCTCTGCTTCTAGCAGAAGGAGCTGATGTCCTGATGCCTGAGACTGCTGGCACAGCTGTATCCTGCCTTAGATCACTTTTTCGGTCTGAATTAAAAAACATCACCCATGTCCCCTCTTTATTTTAACATCTATTCTGTATTCCTACCAGGTTTTATTTCCTGTTTGCTTCTTCTTTTATCTGCATCCAAATGCTTCTTTTCCGAAGGTTTGTGATTTCCTTCTTGTCTTATACACTACTGTTGAATACTGTAATTAGATCTAGTTCCTCTGAGCAGCAGTGTTATCTTAAAGGGTCATCCACCAGTCATGAGCTCCTAATAATCTGTTTATTTTCTTGTGACAAAATTCAAGTTCCTTCCCCATTCTGGTCTTCTATAATACAGCATTTCCCAGACTTTAGGGTTTTACTATAATTAAAATTTCAGGGGAAAAAGGGCCCAAGTTAATGTGTTTGGTAACAAAAAATGATATTTCCTCCCACCCCCCAACAGTCTTAGAATATCATCATCCTTTTTTTTTTTTTTTTAAGATTTTATTCATTTAACAGAGAGTGAGCACAAGCAGGGGCAGCAGGAGAGGGAGAAGCAGGCTCCCTGCTAAGCAGGGAGCCTGATGCAGGGCTCTATCCCTGGATCCTGGGATCATGACCTGGGCCAAAGGCAGATGCTTAATTGACTGAGCCATCCAGGTATCCCATCATCTTTTCATAGAAGAACAATAATTTAATTCTGTAAAGATTAGAAAGGACATAATTTCAGAATTTAAAAATATTGAAAAAGCATTACTTCATTATAGACCTGAAAAACCAGCTCCACTCCACAGACCCATGTGGGAAACACAGCTAGAATATATGGTTTTGCAGTGCTATTTGGACACTTTTCCCTTTCCTCTAAAATTTTAGGAAATCCATGTTGCCCAGTTTTTGTGTTAGTTACCTTGTCATTCATCAGAGGCCCATAAATCTTCTGTCACAATCACAAGCTGTCCCCCAAATCCTAGTCTGTGACACTATCTTTGTTGTCAGATGTCCGGCCTTGTGCTTGCTCTTTTCCAAAGTCACTCTTCAAATTGGGAAGATGAAAATATCATTGTAACCACAAGCCCTTCAGAGTCTTCTTCAGTAACTACCATGCCTCAGATTTCTCTGCTTGTATAATTTGTTCTCATATGGATCAATTAAAATACGAGGTTGCCAAATTACAACAAACTCTACCTCAGGCCTCAGAATACACTTGAGGAAGGGACTAAATCATTACCAAGGCCAGGTCTGCAGTGGGCTCCTACCCTCTTACAGAGTTCCTAAGAGAATGGGGTCTCATCCTCCTGGGTTCAGGGGAGGGCTCGGTCATCTGTTGACATCAATGGATCCTCCTTGGTATACTGTGTAAGGATGCATTGTTCCTGTGCAAGTGTCAGGTTGGGATTGTCCTTTCTCTTCAACCATACTGAAGAGTGATATTTGGTAGGATAAAGACAAAAGACTTTTCTACCATGATAATGCTGAATTCATGCTATGAAAAGTCGACATTAGCAAGAGAAAAAATGGTTTGTTTTATTTCATTCAGATGGGGTTGGGATGACCCTCCAAATCTCACGTCTGGTTTGCTATGAGAACGTTGGGGGCAGGACAGAGGGGGTAGATACCAGAGAAAAATGACCTTCCAGAACCTATCCAAAGAGGACTCTGTATGAATCAAAAGGTCACATGATGAGAGAAGTGATGTTTTTCACTGTTTATTAAGCCTTGTGCTTATTATCAGCCAATAGGGTTATTTTCTATCTGGTCATGAACTGTACCTGCAGTCACAGGCTTATCGTGTGATAGGTCAGAAAGGAGAGAGGTATTCATCAAGATTTCACCATCTTTTTTGGCAATGAAACCAGACTGCATTTTTAGCACACATATTTTGGTGTCTGTCCCAAGAAGGGAGTTAAATTTAGCACATTTCCTCCTCACCACTGAATAGTGCAGCAGGACGCTCCAGTCTTGGGTTACTCACAGTCCTCTATGTCTGTGTGTGGAAGCTCTCCTTGCAAACTGCTACGCCTTTGAGGAACCCCAGTGTATAGGGTAAATTGGTATCTCAAATCCTTAGAACCCACCAGGAAAGGTGTAGACCATTGTATATTCATAGTGATTTCATGGTATATTCATAGTCTCAGCCCTGAGAATGTTAGGAATGACCCAGTTAGATGGAATGTGTGTGTGGTATGTATGTGTATGCCTGTGCGTGTGTGCATGCACACACACGCCAGCAAGCATCCATATATGTGGGCCTGGGAGTGTAACCAAGGTACTCTGGGGGGACTTTCCTCAGACTCTTCTTGCATGTGGTCCTGCATTGTGTTGGGTTTGAGAAAATTAGATCAGCACGTTATGCAGGTTCCCAAAGAGAAGCGGTTCTGGAGAAAGCAGAAAATGGGAACTCTCAGGCACCATAAGCTCTCTCTCTCCACATAGGGCCTTCTGGTCTTAGCGTCAGAGACATAGGTTCCCTTACATCAGCACCTGCACGCAGGAGGCATCCGACTCTCTGAGCGGATGTGTTTGTTTAAATGAGGATGTCATGGCTAGACTCCATCCAGATACACTGAATCAACCTCTGGGGATTACAGCCCAGGAATCTATACCCAGGATTCCATCCATTCATTCATTAATTCATTCATTTACTCATGCATTCCTCATGACATGGGCAGCTTGTGTAGCATCATTCAGTGTTCACCTCAAGTCCTTTTGATTTTATCTAAGCGTTTCTTGCAGCTTTTCTCCTCGTGTGTCCACTAGGCACATGCCAAGTGTAAGCTACCAGCCTCTCTGGCTTGGAGCACTGCAGTAGCCGTAAATTCTCCCACAGGGGCCACCCCTCTCCCATACTCCATAGAGCAGCCAGGGTGGCTGGCTCAAGTCACAAATTAGATTGTCACCCTCCCTACTCCACCCTGACCCTCACTCCAGTTCTTTCCCTTGCTTTTAGGATGAGCACAACATTCTTCTGGAGGCTGGAGAACCCAGACCCCTACCCACCCCAGCCTCACCTCAGGCATCATCCCTGCTAACTGGCCTCTGCTCTCTCCAGAGGCTCCTTCCCCCTCCCTACCTCACTGCCTTGCCTCCAGGCTCAGCAGGGCTCCTCACCTTCTAAGGCCTTCCTACCTCTCTGGGTGGCCCTTTTCAGTTGCAATTTTGTATTGATTCACATAATAATCGTGTCTCTCCAAGTCCAAGTGTGATGTCCATGAAGGCCGGCACCAGGCTTCTTCATTATTGCAGCCCTCGTGCTTGGCTTACCGTAAGCTCTACACACCTGCTTTGTCCTCCTCGTAGGTTCAAAGGGGGATGGCCAGGGGTTGGCCATCAAGCAATCTTCAATCACAAAGACACCACGTCCCAGGACGTGTGATTATACCCAGGAGTTCCATTCATTCATTCATTCATTCATTCATTCATTCATTCATTCATTCATTCACTCTTTGATTCGTTCATTCCCTCATGCATTCCTTATGACAAGAGTAGGATGATGTGCTGTTTGGAGCAAAGAATTCTGAGCCTGGCTGGAGTCAGCCAGCACACAGAAGGCACTGTTGGCAATGATTTGAACACATTTTTGAGCACTTGGCATATCTCACTTCTCTTGGCTCAGTCAAAACAAACATTTATTGAACATTAACTAGGTGCCAGATGTGCTCCTTTTCCTTAAGTGGCTTCTGGTCTAAGGAGGCAAGGCAGACATTAAACAAGTGACAAGCTCATCAATCTTACAAAGAAGCAGTTGGGCATACCACAGAAACAGAAGAGGGAGTCCAAGCCTAGTGTGGGAGGTCAGCGGGAAGCTTCCCCGCATAAGGAATATCTGAGCTGAGATCTAGAGGATGAGTAGGTGGTAGAACAGGCTGTTGAACAGTCCAGGTGTAGGCCCAGGTGGAGTACACTTTGGAAGATGGGGCTACTTAATGGCATTGGGGAGTACCTGGTGTTCCCTAGTTCTCCTCCTAGGATTTGGGGCTTGGCCCATCCACACTCCTTGTCCGTCTTATGAGGGGCTTGGCTGACACAGCCTGTGCTGACCCAGGGAAATGCTACATTGAACAGGAGAGGGGTGGGGTGTAACCTCTCTGGCCCCCTTCTCTGACTCAGGGACCACCCGGCTCTATCAAACATCACTGCCACCAGTTTTTGCTCATTTCTTTATTAATATAGAAAAGGAGCCCAAGGCAGCTGGACCAGTAGTACAAAGCACCAGGAGTTAATACTATTCTGGTGAAAGGGTTGGCTTTACAAAACTCAAGGAGCAGACAGGAGCTGCCCTGCTTCTGGGGCCAGGCCCAGCCCACTGCCCAGAACCTCAGAGCAGCACCTGGAACCAGCCTGTGGGAGACGTGACAGGTAAATTGGGGGCAGGATGAGCTGAAGACCATGGGACAGATGGCAGGGATAGAGGGCCAGGCAGTGAGAACCATCCTGTGGCTGATGAGGACAGGGAATTGCTGGCTTGAGGCTCTCCACTGGACCATGGGCAGGGGCTCATGGTGGGCCACAGCCTGGGGGACAGGTAGAAAAACCCTGATACTAGTAGGAACAGGGAATCCAGACACAGTCTTTCCCTTATCTCTCCACCAGGGGCCACCTTTGCTCTCTACTACAGGTGGGGCTTTAGGGCCCAAGGCACAGAGAGAGGGAGGTCAAGAGGCCTCCCGACTGGGAGGATGAAAGGGCAGGGAAGGAAGCACTTGAGTGTCCCCAGCTTTGGCAGCCAGGGCTGAGACACAGGGCAGGGTAAGAGCACCCCTGCACAATGGGGCTGGAATGTGGGATAGGGATGGGCTTACCCTTGGCCAGTGACCAGGACCAGCCTCATGGCAATGGTGCCTGGCATGAACCTTAGCAGAAGTGAGTACTGGGTGTCAGCAGACCTGGGTTCTAGGCTTAGCTTTCCCAGAGCAGAGCTCTATCACTGTGGGCCAGCTGTCTCCTGCCCTGGGCTGGTCCTCATCAATTAATGAGGGCTTTGGATAGGACTTCTTACTTAGGTCATGGGAGGGACTCTACAGCTCAAGGGTGCCCCTCAACCTGCTCTTGGTAGTTAAGGAGTTAGTAGTTAGTTGGTAGTTAGCTCCCAACCAGATTCTGGACAAAACTGGCATGGAATGGAGGCTAGGGGGTGATGGAGGAGGATGCTTTTGCTTGGAACCTACCCCCACAAACACTCCAGAGTTGGAAAAGGCTGCCGGGAGCCTTTCCTTTGCCCAGGGGAAGAGGCCGCCCTCCCTTTGGCACAGGGAGGGAAGGTGGCTCAGTGCAATACCTTCACAACCACCATCTGGGTGACACTTGGCATGGAGAGAATGGGTGGCACTATGCAACCCTTTATGTTCTTCCCTGGGGTGGAGTGCTTAAGGCCTCATGTGGCTTCTGCCTCCAACCCTTAGCGTGGGCTCAGGAGTGCTCCTTTTCACTGTGATCCTGGCCTGGGAACAGCCCAAGACTGCCTGGCTGGCACATGTTAGTTGGTGAGGAAAGGACATGGGGGCGAGTAAGCGGACAGGGAGGCGAGAGCAACTCTGGCTTTCTCCTCTTCCTCTAGGGGACAGCAGCTCAGTCAACTGAGTCACAGATCTCTTCCACCACAGAATTGAAGATGTGTGGCTGGTCTGCATAGACATGATGTGAAGCACCTTCAATCTCCTGTGGAGAGAGGAGGAACCCGCAGTGGGTGGGAAGGATCTTTATTCCCAGCACTGGAAAGATGGCACACCATTTCTTCCCCCTTTAGACCTGCTTGGCCATCATCTATGAGCACTTATCAGAAACAACAGTCCACAGTATACCTGGGTGGCTCAGTCAGTTGAGCACCGGACTCTTGATTTCAGCTCAGGTCATGATCTCAGGGTCATGAGATCGGGCCCCCTATCTGGCTCCATGTTTAGCACAGAGCCTGCTTGAGTTTCTCTCCCTCCACCACCCACCTCACCGCCCTCACACACACTCACACACACACTCTCTCTCCAATAAATAAATAAATCTTAAAAACAAACAAACAAACAAACAAACAAACAATGGTCCACCTTCCTCCTAGAATTTTGGCACTTTCCTGTGTGTGTGTGTGGGGTAATCAATGAATCCCAGAGTCCCATTCTTGTTCTCTTCTGGCTCTTCACTGTACCTCCTACAAGGCCAGCCCCACTGCCATCTACTCATTTCATCCCCAAGTCTGGTTAACCAGGGCCCATAGATGACACCCAGACTAATTAAGCACACTCATTAGCAAATGAGGAATGGGGTAAGAAAAAGGGAAGGTAGTGGTGGGAAGACTTAATGGCAGCCTCTACTGTTTGCTCTACTGTTCATGGCGCTGGTTTTGGGTGGGATACGGGTTGGGAGTGGCAGCACACTGTATCTAGCTACTGAACAAGAACCTGTCATTTGGCTGAACTGGACTGTACAGAAATGAGAAACCCTTCATTACAGTATTGCAGAGTCATCTCTTTCAAATCCACTGCACTATCTGAATCTGTCCATTCCTCTTTCTCCTATTTGCTTACTCTTCTCCACCCCAAGGTTCATCTGCACCCAAAGTTCACTGTGTGCTCGCATTCAACACACAACACTTCTACCTCAGTCCTGCTCTCCTTGGCTGGCTGACATACCATGTCTCGGACGTAGGAATCCGGTCGCTGCATCTTTACTTTCTTCCCTGTGCTGGTATCTATCCAGGTGTTGGCCCCATAGATCATGGTGATGGGGACATCTTTTCGAATCAAGTGAATTCGCTCCAACATGGGGCGCCGTGCCCAGCCGAAGGACTCCATCATGGCTTTGAAAGCTGTCTCACCACTGGAGGAGCAAAACATGATGAGGCAGTGAGCAGAATAAACCCTGCAGCACCCAGTGTCAATATGACACAGCTGGAATGGTACACTTGACCATGTGTGTATTCCTCTTAGAATCCTGGACCGGGCTTGTTAAATACTGGGAAGATGAGGAGACAGGTCTGAGGCTGTGGAGACCTCCCAGCACAGGAGTTAGTCAGGGACATACTTGGATAAACTGCTGATGCTGCCAACTGTCCAAAGATGCAACAGGTTAACATTTATTTACTCAACAAATATTCACGTCATGCCCTGGGCCATGTGTGGAGACATGAGTAAGACAGAGGTGGTGCCGGCCCTCCTAAAGCTTACAATTATCTCACACTTTGAGGAAGTGGGCATTTAAGTAGCTAATTATCAATAAGTAAATAAGTAAGTAAGTAAGTAAATAAATAAATAAATAAATAGGCGCCTGAGTGGCTCAGTCAGTTGGGCATCCAACTCGTGGTTTCGGCTAGGTCATGATTTCAGGGTCCTGGGATCCAGCCCTGTGTCAGGCTCTGCACTCAGTGTGAGTCTGTTTGAGACCCTCTCCCTCTGCCCTTTTCACTCATGCTCTTTCTCTAAAATAAATAAATCCTTTAATAAATAATTAATAGCAAATTATATGATTCATTATTTAACTTGGATTTCTCAAGAATTACAAAAAGATGGTAAACAGACTAGGGGCTTGGCTTGCCGGGGGTGGAAGAGAGGGGTGAGGGGCTCATGTGAGGGGGGCCGTGAAGAGCAAATACGAGACAGCAGTGCCAGGGGCTTCCTGACAAGACTCTGAAATAAGACACCAGTCTTGTGAGGACCCAGGGGGAGCTGTATTTACTATGGGAGAAGCAAGGCCGATTTAATTTACTTTGCTCCCTGGCCATTTCCTTAGGCAGAGCTGAGAAGTAGTGTGAGGGATCTGCAAGGTTGGGATGGAAGCTGGTCTTCTGGGATGCTCTGCAGCTTTTGCAGGAGGCAGGAAGGTTCAGGAGACTGCTGCCTACCAGGCCCAGCCTGTTCGGGTATTGTATCCCAGTCTCCTTTGTACCCCCAGCATGAAGACAAGCCTGAGTTCTGCACCAGAAACAGAGTTCTTCCCTGAGACATAGCAGCATGGTGGAAAATTATGGAGTCTAGAGTCAGAGAGACGGGAATTCAAATCCTGGCTGTTTTCTTAGTAAGTCATACAACCAGAATACGCTTCCTTTTTTTTTTTTTTTTTTTTTTTAATTTACAAATTGGAGAATTATATCCTCTTTATTTCTTCACTGGGGAAAATGAAAATATGGACAAGGCCCCTAAAATTAGGTAAAGCAAAGTATGTAACCCTCAAATATTTTTCCCTAGCCAGATTTCGTGTTTTCCAAGGAACTGATAAGAGTTAAGGTGAGTATGTCAGGGCTACAACTCACAAACATCTGGGCAGTTATAAAATTAAGTGATGGTATTGCAGGGAGAGGGTAGATATCACTGATGTCACCTCTACTTCCCCCAGGACACGAAAGAGTTGCAGGATTATATATTCTGAGGCTGAGACTGGGAGGCCATTCATTACACATAAACAGGTCTGGGACTGGGTAAAGTTCTGAGCAGAGAGCTGGGGTTGGGCCTTGAGTGGGTATGGACTGGCACTGAGCCCAGTGGGGACTGAGAGGGGGGTCAAGAGCAGGAAGTCAGGGGCTACCTGATTTGACTGCTGAGCTGAGTCTCAATACGGCTGCTGAAGCAGGGCACTTCAAACAGCTGAGCTCATGCGGAATGTTGGAGAGACAGTTCCCACACTGCCCCAAAGCCGGCTGGGTGTGGGCTAATACTCAGACAGCACTGCTGGAATGTAACCACTCCACCATCTTCACAGCTTTGGGCTCACCACGGGTGACCTGGGCAGGCCTGGAATGAGGTGGTGCAGTGCCTCTGCTCCAGTGACCCTGGCTTCCCCCAGATGCCTCACAGCAAGCTGGGTGAGGCTTCCACAGAGGCAGTGCCACCAACCTAGGCTCCTATATCAGCCATTCCTAGGGCGCTGCCTGGGAGGAAGATTACCTTCCTGACTCTGCCCTGGCTTTCAGTTGCCAAGACTGCAGCAGGTTTGTGGGGCCTGCTGTGTGAATAGTCATGGAAACTTCTCAAGATTCTGGGGACACCTCAAAATGTCCAAAAGGTGTGGAAGGGATTCTTATCCCACCATTAAGTATTTCAAGGTGCACCTGGTGTGTCTCGGTGGCTCAGTAGGTTAAGCGTCTGTCTTTAGCTCAAGTCATGATCCCAGGGTCTTGGGATCAAGCCCCACATGCTCTCTGCTCAGTGGGGGGCCTGCTTCTCCTCCCTCTACCTGCTGCTCTGCCTATCTGTGTACTCTCTTTCTCTATCAAATAAATAAATAAATAAATAAATAAATAAATAAATAAATAAAAATTAAAAAATAGTATTTCAAGGTATACATAATTAAATTTTAAAATGCATACTTCAGCAGTTCTATTTGTAGTAAGGTATTATATAGATAAAATTGTGTGTGTGTAAAGGAAGATGCGCAAAGAAGTTCTCTAAAGCAATGTCACATCGTATCTTGGACTGGAAATAGCAAGGAAATTTGGGAACTACAGGCTGGGATGGGGAAGACTTTTTTTTTCCTGCCTTTTAAAAAATACAATATTCATATTACTTTTTCAGTTAAAAAAAAACTTTTAAAATGTTTTCCAGACTCTTGCCTGTCAGGCTAAGTGCTTATCTCTAGGGAAGAATAAGAGTCTTCCTCTAGGGATGGGCAGTATGTTGAAGCAATCTATTATCTTCTCCATCCTTTTGTGCCACTCCCTAGGGAGGTTTCTGGAAATAATTGAGGCTGCTAGTGCCTGTATTTCCCTAAATGAATGAGAGGTTTGTGCAAGAAGAAATACAGCAGAGAATGATCTTGGGACGGTTCTGGAGTTACATCTCCAAACCCTTCCACTCCAAGCTGGCTCCGGGAGCCACCCTCACCTGGGATTCTGTGCGTTGCAATGGTAGATATACTCAGATATAGTATCATCTTCAAAGAAGTCTGCAAACTTGCGCTTGAAGTCCGGCCGGAATCGCTGTACCAGGCCAGGCCCTGGGAGCGGAGAGAAAAACATGGGAGTGGCTAGTTTGGGGAGCAAGGGTGATGGCGGTGTGCTTATGTATGTTTGAACAACTTGAACCACATGTTATTTCTCCAGGGGTTTGTTTGCTCTGCACATTTAACTTTCTAGTGGCAGCCAGACTGTGTGAGCTGTTGGGAAGCCCCAGACAACCAGAGTCAGCTGGTTGCCAAAGAAGGTAGATAGTCCAATGGAACCAGCTTATTTTCAGCTCAATGAAGTCCCAAGCGCTTTTCCTCCCAGGATCTCAAGCCTTGTAAGAGTCCATGGCTGAGGAGGGCCTGGGCGGCTGTCAGTTGGACATCTTTTTTTTTTTTTTTTTAAGATTTTATTTATTTATTCATGAGAGACACAGAAAGAGAGGCAGAGACACAGGCAGAGGGAGAAGCAAGCTCCCAGCAGGGAGCCCGATGTGGGGCTCTATCCCAGGACCCCGGGATCACACCCTAAGCCAAAGACAGACGCTCAACCGCTGAGCCACCCTGGTGTCCAAGGCATCTATCTGATTTTTGACTCTTGATTTCAGCTTGGGTCCTAATCTCAGAGTTGTGGGATTGGCCCTGCACTGGGGGCTCTGTGCTCAGTGGGAGTGCTTGTGTGCCTCCCCCACTGCTTGTGCACACTCTCTCTCAAATAAATAAATAAAATCTAAAAAAAAAAAAAAAAAAAAAAGAGTCCATGGCCGAGATGCTTTTATTTATTTATTTATTTATTTATTTATTTATTTATTTATTTATTTTGATGCTTTTCTTTTATAGTCTGAGCTATGTTCTTTCTCCTTGAGATCCTTAGGGATTCTTTTTTTTTTCTTTTTAAAGTCATCTCTACACTTGATGTGGGGCTCGACCTCACAATCCCGAAATCAAGAGTTGCATGCTCTATGGACTAAGTCAGCCAGGAGCCCGGAGACCCTTAAGGCCTTTCAATCTTCTGAAGGTATCAGATGGAACTAGACTATCTGCCAAGCACCCTCTCAGGTTCAGCCCTATAACAGAATACGAGTGGAGAGGTAAATTTAACTCTGGCATCTCAGACTTGGGCCGTTTTAGAGCAATCTGTTCCCTTCCCCTTCCCCTAGAGCACACACACACAAGCAGGAGGGCACCCAAAACAGACTAAAAATTGGGCCTAATGGTCAACTTCTGATCTCTCTCTTGGTCTTCTCTCTGTGCATGAGGATCAAGGTGTGAGAGGGAGGTATAGCCAGGATCCCCTAGGCCCTGACCCTCCTCCATGGCTGCCAGCCAGCTTCTCAACCACATTGGTTCTGAGGCCCCTGCATGAACCTGGCCAGACACAATTCCAGAAAAGGGGAGAGTAGTCAGACCAGAGCTTATCCCTGGGAAGGGACCACAGAGGGCGTGCTGGAGTCCACAGTGCTGGAATGTCTGAGGTCAGCTCTCTGATCATTTATTCTTCTTTGGCACCTGTGTGTCTTGATAACCTTCCTTTCGTCCCAAACTCCTACCTTCTACTCAAATCCTCATTTTCCCTCTTTTATCCAGTCATTCTGTTTCTTTTGAAGGGCCTCAAGAGACAACACTTATTCAACCATTAGTAATTAGCTTTGTAATAATTGGCTACTGAACAGCACTGTGTATACATAAGCAATTGTTACAGGATAGGAGATCACCAATCTTTTCTATAGAAGGAATCTGCTTTTTACTTCATCAGATTAAAAAGTCACTCCCCGGGGCAGCTCTGGTGGCTCAGTGGTTTAGCGCTGCCCTCAGCCCAGGGTGTGATCCTGGAGACCCGGGATCAAATCCCACATCAGGCTCCCTGCATGGAGCCTGCTTCTCCCTCTCCCTGTGTCTCTGCCTCTCTCTCTCTCTCTGTATCTCTCATGAATAAATAAATAAAATCTTAAAAAAAAAAGCCACTCCCCCCTCGAAAGTAAGAGTATTGGCAATATGAGGTCAGAAGGCTGAGACCTACTAATTTTTTAAAAATAATTTATTTAAATTCAATATGCTGAGACCTACTAATTTTACTTACTCTGGCTGGCTCCCCCTGACTTCCTTCCCTTCCCTTGCCCAGAGTTTGCTGACAGCTCCTAAGTGGTAAAGATATAATACCTAACTGGAATAGGGTATGGTTTAGAGGGGCTTGCCTGCCACTGTGGGTTATGTTGGAGGCTCCAGCACCTACAGGAGGCTCTGCGGTGGGTACCATGGGATCTGATGGTGGGTACCATGCTGAATCACCAACAGGTTGCCATAAACATTGCAGCCTAAGAACTCAGCAGAGGAAGAGTCACTTGATGGCCCCTTTTTCTCTCTCTCTAGCCAAGACACAGAATAGTAGTTCTGCTCCATCTGTTCCCTGTATAGGAAAGCTTTTTGCATGTGGATGAAGAAAAAAAGAACCTTCTGAAACTGTAGACAAAGAGATCATGTCCAGATTAAGAGTTTTAAAAAACAATGTGAGGCCTATTCCCACTTCTCATGGGCCAGTGGGCACAAGTGAGCACAGTGGGAATCTAGATGCAGTGAGGCTTCTAGAATGGGACAACCTTGGTTTAAGGAGATAGTTTCTTTATCTGCAGGCTACTCACCCCAGGGCCCAGCTACTCGAAGAACAGCCAATGGGTTGGAACGCCCTAGGACAGACACCACAGCCTTGAACCAGGTTGGGGGTGCACGGATCTCACTGGGGTCAGTCGGTCGAAGAGGAAACCCCCAGGGATCCACCAGGATGAGGTGTTTAACTCTAAAGGAGGAAAAAGGAAAAGACAAGTTGTATGTTCTTGGAGGTACCATGGACCTTAACTTGCCCTGGAAGAAGAGAACCATCGGAAACTAATATTGTAAGGTTCCAAGTGGGACAAGGAGTTAGGTCATGAGCAAGAGGTGTGACTTTTCCTTACCTTTCAGGGTACTTGATAGAGTAAGAGGTGGCCAGGAATCCTCCCAAACTATGCCCCAGGAGGATCATACTGGGGATCCCCATGGTCTCCCGCCACGTTTCTATTGATGTCACAAACTCGTCCTCGGCCCCTTCAGGGTCCCTCGGGAACGTTGGCCTTGAGCTTCGCCCAAAGCCAAGTAGATCGAAGGTGTGCAGCGTGCGACGGGCACTCAGTGAATCCATATTGAGGATCCAGAGGCCTACGCCACCCCCGAAGCCATGCACCATCACCAGGGGGGTGCGATCTCTCAGCTCCGGACTCACCGTTACCGTCCAGATCTTGTTCTGATTTGGGAGGGACACATATCGGGCCAGGAACTTGTTCTGGAGGCCTGGGGAGAGGGGAACACAGGGCAGAACAAGAAGACTGTTTTCTGACTGTGCTGTCATGTGTGCTTCAGCTTCTCCACTCTGTTGCCAAACCTTCCTCATTTCTTTCCTTTCACAACCCTCTGATCACATGCTCTAAGAGATCAAATCTAAGCATGATCTGTAGGCCATCTAGTCTCTAGGTAATTAGAGGGGCCATCTTATTCCTTCAAATTATGTCCAGGTTCCTTTGGGCCCAGTGTTGTAGTGACCCCATTGGCCTTACAGAGCTCCTGCATCTACCACTCCAGTACTGTGTGTGCTTGGAACTCAAAAGAGGGACAGAAGCATCCTCACTGGGGGTGTCTGGGAGACACTGGGGGGTGTCTTCCGACTAGAGCTGAGCCCGATGGAGGGGTGATGGGTATGGACTGAGCCACAGGCTTATTCCTCTTGGAGACTGATGGTGTGCAGTGCTTACTCTGCTGGCATGATAACTGTCACGTGACAGGGCAGCTGGGGGGCTGGGAAGTTGCCTGGATCCTGGGAGGAGGCTTCAAAGCTGTGGCTGTTCTGCAGCTGTGCCACTCAGGCCCATGGGAACAGAGGGTTTCCATGACTGGGCAGTGGGTGCAGGGTGGGGAGATATGGGCAGATGAGGCCCATGGGTCTTGTTTGAGCCTGTGTATGCTGTCAATCACAGGATGCCCTGCCCCAACATAGTACTGCCCAAGAGAGTGGGTCTGTGGGAATCCCAAACTAACTGTAGTAACCAGGTAAGTGGTGGGCCTAACTGGATGGAATACATGGATAGCAATATTAGAGAATATAGGACTGCTGCTGGTCCTCAAGTTGCAAGGTGGTAAATCTGAGAAGTGCTTATGTGTTTGGAAGAAGAGAGGGAGAAAAGGAAGAAGGGAGGAGGGATCCCTGGGTGGCGCAGCAGTTTGGCGCCTGCCTTTGGCCCAGGGCGCGATCCTGGAGACCCGGGATCGAATCCCACGTCGGGCTCCCGGTGCATGGAGCCTGCTTCTCCCTCTGTCTGTGTCTCTGCCTCTCTCTCTGTGTGTGACTATCATAAATAAATTAAAAAAAAATAGGAAGAAGGGAGGAATGGGGGAGAAGAAAGGGGGGAAAGAGAATGTGTAGATATGTGTGTGTGTTGATAGTTGGTGTTGGGTTTGAAGTGAAGTTGCGGGATGTGCCAGGAACTAGCATAATGGAGACAGAAGGAGCTGTAGAGAAACCACAATCATACACTATGGTGTCCTCTGTGCAAATCCCTTCTCAAATCACTGACATATTTTCCCTCTACCCTAAGCACCGTTAATCAGGAATCAGTGGGCTCAGTGTAGCAGACCCTGGAGAGATCCTGTATCTTTGGACCTCCTGATGGAGGCGGGATAAGCCATCCCTTCTACTTACACTGGAGGATCCTGGCTTCCACATTCTTCAGCTGAGACATGGAAGTGGGGCGCCAAGCAGGCAGCCAGCTACTCAGCCAGCCCTGAGGCCTGGGACAAAGAAATACAGTGATACCCATCGGCAACATTGATGCTCTCAGCCTTGCTGACAGTTACAAGAGTTATCAGGGTGTTTCCAGGTTCAGGAGGCCTGCGGCTAAGGCAGTCAGCAATTCCCTGCTGCGGCACAGACTACTCTTCTCCAACAAATGGCTATTAACAACATGCCCTTTGTCTCAAGAGATACTCAGGACACCATGTATATAACACTTCACAGTTTGCAAAGCTCTTTCACATTTATTATCTCATCTGGGCTTTATAACTCCCCTTTGTTACTGGTTATCATAATGTTCAAGATCACAAGGGGAAAAAGAAACAACTATTAACTAATGTTTCAGTTATCTTTATCTTTTGCCATTCCCAGGACTGGCTGTTCCTTTAGGGTAGGACAAATTCCCATGCCACCTGCCTTCTTGGCAGAACCTTGGGGTTTGTGTGTGTCCTTCCAAGCCCCTGGAAGTACAGAGCAGGGTCAGTGCTCAGCTGGGCTCTCAGAAAATCAATCGGTCCAGCCTGGAACAATGAGATGAGACAGAAAGGGAGGAGGCAGGAGACCTGGGTTCAAGTCCTATTGTGATTGCTTTGCCAGATTGCCTCTAGCCTTGTTTTTCAGATTATAAAATGTGTATAAAATATGTCCTCACCTCCAATGGCATGCAGTAAAATGATAACCCATCCTGCTATCTCCTTTATTTCCAAGAAAACTTAAGATTTCAGGGTAGAAGTTGAAAGCATTGGGTTGAAGGGTGAGGGTGACCCTCTGGTTCTGTATCACACTATCATATTTATAAGCAGAATGGCTTCGGCTTGATAAATAATTGGCCTTTGAGCATCTAGATATGTAAGGGACCTCAAAAGGTGCCTAGGACAGATTAGATGCTGAATGAGTTTATTATTCTTTTTCCGTTGTATATGATATTTCTATTTTCTTGAACTCTGCCTGAATGAAGGGCATTACAGGATGGATACCACCAGCTACAGGAAGGGTCTGTGAATATTAGTATAGTCAGGCAGGGGCATTCTGTGGGGGAAATGAGAGGAACCATTACTGATTCCTCTTGCCACACACTGGACATCCTGATATATCATTTGAAGCACAGGATTTTAGATTAGGGCAGTTCCTTAGGAATCATCTAGTCCAGCCTATTTCACAGACGAGGAAACTGATGCCCATGGAGGTCACGTGGCTAGTTAGAAAAAGCAGCAGAACTAGAGCCCACACCTCAAATCTAGGTTTCTCTGTACCCTTCCTCTGGAAGCTCCAGCTGCAGTTTTTTCTTTTTTTCTTCTTTGGAGAATTACTTTAAAAGTTCATTTATTGATTACTTATTTTTAGATAATTTCTATACTCAGTAGTGTGGGGCTCAAACTCATGGCCCTGCCATCAAGAGTCACATGCTCTATAGACTAGAACCAGCCAGCCCCAGCCTCAGCTTTTCAAACTTAACAGTATATAACCACATTTTCATGCTATTTCTGTTTTCTGAAAGGAAGTACGAAATAAAGAAGAAAGCCAGAGTTCCAATCCTGACACTGCTACTTACCAGGAATGTGACTCTAGGCACATTACTTACTTAGCCTCTCTGTGTCAATTTCCTCATCTTTAAGAGAAAGATACTAATAGTACCTATTTCATATGGTTTACAAAAAAAGATTAAATAAGTTTATGTCCCTAAAACATATAGAATAATGCCTAGCAAAAGATAAACTCCCAATAAATGTTCTTTTCCTCCAGCTAAGTCATAAGCTGTCTATATTCATTCAACTTTTTGACGACTAGAGAGACTTGCAAGAAATCCTGGGGTTGGGGAACCTGGGTGGCTCAGTTGGTTAAGTGTCTGCCTTCAGCTCAGGTCATGATCCCAGGGTCCTGGGGTCTAGCCCCACAGTGGATTCTCTGCTTGTTGGGGAGTCTGCTTCTCCCTCTACTCTTCCTACTCCCACCCCCTGCTTGTGCTCTTTCTCTGGGTATCAAATAAATAAATAAAATCTTAAAAAAAAAAAAAAAAAAAAACAGAAAGAAAGAAAGAAAGAAATCCTGAGGTTGCAGGTGGTATATTAGTGACTTCAGCCAGATAAGAGTTCTCATCACAATCAATCCAGTGACTCTCAACCCTTTTGATACTCTACTGGAATTCCTTACGGTAGGCTTGAAGCGTGGGTACCAAGACTGCAGAATTTTGGCAGTCTTAAGAGACCAACTTTCTCTCTACATCAGAGACTGTGACAAGTGAGCCCGTGACATGTGGACTCCACCTTGCCTTGTACCTGCTCAAAGCAGTATTTGGGAGAAATGCCATACAATGCAACAGCACTGTGGGCTGCTTGGCAGATATGCCTCAGGGAGGAGCTTTAGTTTGCCTCTCTTCCCCCAAAATGTTACAGTTAGGGGACCTCTGGGTGGCTCAGTGGTTGAGCATCTGCCTTTGGCTCAGGGCATGATCATGGAGTCCTGGGGTTCAGTCCCATATCAGGCTCCCCATAGGGAGCCTGCTTCTCCTTCCACCTATGTCTCTGCTTCTGTTTCTCATGAATAAATAAAAAAAATATTTTTTTAAAAAAAGTGTTACAGCTAAAGCACTGGAAATAGTCCCTGGCACATATACTCAGTGCTATTGGGGAGGTGAGGGCTAGGGTGGGAAACTGAGGCAAGGGGCAGAGAAGCTGCTCAGCTGTGAACTTAGCCTGGCCAGAGTGGTCTCTTCCCTCGAGGGGGCTTCTATCCCAGTGGTAGGTGAGGCAAAAGGGGTTCTGTGTTGGGTTGGAGCCTGCTGTGGACCTCGGTGATTGGTGCGAGTCTCCTGTAACTTTTATGAGCCTGCTTCTTCATCTGTAAGAGGGAGCTGAACTGCCTGCATCTCTACCAGCTCTAACCTGTGTTTCCCCAAGTCATTGTAGCCATTGTAAATTCGCTTTAGGAAGCAAAACTCTTCCTGGGCAGTTCCTTCAAGCCCAGGAAGCTATTATGGTCATAAAGTTAATCCGTTTTGCAAGCTGCCAGTCCTGCAGCTCCGAAGAGCGGGAACGTGGGATACAGGAAAGGCCCTGTTGTGGTGAAATCAAGGCTGGGCTGGGAGCTGAGTCATTCTTCTGGAGCAAGCAACTTTTCCTTGCTTCTATGAGGCTGCGGACGGCTAGTCTAGCACCTACAGGTGGCATCCCAAACCCGATGCCCTGGAGACGGCGAAAACAAATCCCCAAAAGTGGAATTCTGAAACCACAGCGTTCAGGATCTTGCGATGATCTAAAAACGCCATCACCTGGGATCGAGGGCGACCAGGCGTCTCGGCGGGCGAGCGCTGCAGACCTGCGAGCCCCTGGCTCCAGACCATCCCAGGAGGCCCCTCGCACCCCCCGACCGCCGTCCTGGGGCCGATCTCTACACGCACCCGACCGCTCCGCTCCCCCGCGCCCGCGTCCCACGGCCGCTGCGGCCCGGCCACCGCCACCGCCACCGCCACCGCCTGGCCTCCCCCCACGGCGGCGAGGACCGAGAGCGGCCGCGAAGCCACCGCGGGAGTCAGAGCCCCGGAGCCGCGGGCGGCGCGTCCACCGCCGCCCCCGAGCTCTGCCGCCGCCTCTTCTGGGCGAGAGCAGAGCACGCCCCCCCCCCCCCCCCGGGGCCGACCTGGAAAAGGGACGGCGGGAAGGTGTTTACGCTGTTCCTCGGTCACCGACAGTCCCGGGACCATGGCCCAGGGAGAGAGAGAGGAAGAGAAAGACACGGGATTAACTCACTGTGGCTCCAGATCATCAGCCATAGTAAACAAGCCCCGGCGGGTCGAGCCGAGCCGGCCCATCCCTCCGCCTGACGCCAGCACCAGCTGACCCAGGAAAGGGCCGAGAACTAGGCGGGCGGGGCCAGGCCGCGGGGCCGAGGCGGCGGGGAACCGGCGGGGGCTGCGGGCGCTCGCCGGGGAGGACGCGAGTCCTGCGCACGCGTCCGGGGCACCGCGAGCGAGACGGTGGCACCGAAGAGCAGGGTCTCTTGCAGGACCTCCCTCTGCGCTCCATTCCGTGGGAGCGACAGAAGCACCCCTGCACGCTCACTCTCGGGGCTTCCCCGTACGGCTCCCTCCTCCTGCTGTGACTTGTTACGTGATGCTTAGGGTGCTCTAGGAGACGGTACAACCGACCGAATGCCTCTTACAGAGGGGCTGGGGGGCCTGTACCCCAAGTAGATGGCCAGATCTTGCAAATTAAAAAACGGGATACCTAAAGTTGAACTTCAGGTAAACAACACTTAAAAAAAAAAAAAGGGACACTCCCTGCAGTATTTGAGACCTAAGTGGGCATCCAATATTTTCTCTGGCAATCCTAAACCTTAGCGACCTATGTCAAGATGCAGTTCCTCTGCTCTGGGGATGTCCCAACCTAGTTCCCAGGAAAGACGTGCTCAATCCCAGGTATCCCTGTTCCGAGGATCCCTGCCTCCCCTTCCCTCAGGAGGGGCAGCTGAAGGATTAACCTCTAAGGACCCACCTGCTTTAGGTTGCAGGAATGGGGTGTGGGGTGGCTGGCTTATCTCGTGGGTCCTGAGTGTACTTTAGGCTTGCTCAGCAGAGGGGCCAAATCATGAGAGCGGCTCCAGAGCTTAGCTGAACTGGTAAACAAGTCCTAACGTTCCTGGAGTTACAGGTTAGTTAGGTTAAAATCAAAGTGTAGTGGAGGGTGGGTGGGAGAATGCTGGTGGGGAGGGGTTTGTCAAAGTGTTTTTCCTTAGCCCTCTTGCAGGTCTTAGACTCTAAGATTTCTTTCTTGTAACAGTGTTAAGTTGACCTGATTATAAGGGCTCAAAGTTTAAGAGAATGGGCATCTATAGAGTTTAGGAGCCTGGGAATTTGCAAGTTTTGGGGCAAAGTAGTACAAATAGTAGAGTACTTCATTTTTTTCAACAGAGCACAGTGGTTCTCAACTTCAAGTGTGCATAAAAATCATCTGGAGGGCCTATTAAAGATTCAGGTTTCTAATCCCCAACCTCTGAGATTCTAATTTAGTTGGTTTGGCTTGATGCAAAAAACGATAGTTTTAGAAAGCCTTTCAGATGCTGGAGCTCAGTGAGACTCATTGGTTAATTAGAAGCATAGTTTCTGGGGGTCAGAAGTCTTGGCTTACGGGTAATCTTGGTTTTGCCACATACCTACTACATGCCCCTGGGTAAGTTACTTCGTTTCTCTTAATTTTCTTCCCTTGACTTGTTTGTATCTTGTTGTGAGGATTAACCAAGATAATTCCAATAAACATTTAATACGTTTGTGCTAAAATCGACTCTTATTATATACCTATTCAAAGCCTAGCGTTATGTTAGGCTCTAAGAATCCCATTATCAAAAGGGAAGAGATTAGCCTGCTCTAATGGTAAACATAGACTTTCTATCTGCTGCCACCCTAGGCTGTTTGTCCCTTTGCAGAGCTGGCAACTTTAGATTCCAAGCTCAGCTCAAACCTCCCCTCTTCTGAGGTCTCTCCTGACCACAGAGTCTAAAAGAGACCTGCAGTGGGATGCCTAGGTGGTTCAGCCCTTGAGCATCTGCCTTCAGCTCAGGGCATGATCCCGAAGTCCCAGGATCGAGTCTCTCTCTGTCTCTTTCTCTCTCTCTCTCTCATGAATAAATAAAATCTTAAAAAAAAAAGAAAAAGAAAAGAGAGAGACCTCCAGTCACTCTATCACACCACTCTATTTTATTTTCTTCATAACACTTGTCACCACTCTGAAATTATTGTGCCTTTTTGTTTACTCATTTAGTAGCAGTTTCCCCACCCCCACTAGAACTTAAGGTTCACAGGGGCTTTGTCTGTTTTGTTCTCTGCTTTAATGCCAGCACCTACAACAGGGTGTGGCTCAGTGTGGCTCAGAGTAAACACATGCATCTACTTATTGGATGAATACATAGATACAAAGTCTAGCTAGGAGGCAGATGTATAAACCATTACCTATAGGGCAGCCTGGGTGGCTCAGCGGTTTAGCGCCACCTTCAGCCAAGGGCGTGATCCTGGAGACCTGCTTCTCCCTCTGCCTCTCTCTGCCTCTGTGTCTCTCATGAATAAATAAATAAAATCTTAACAACAACAATTACCTCTAAACTAATATGCTAAGGGCTTTAGGAGCTGTATTCTGAATTGTACTGTATAGGGAATTCTGGACTACATCATTCTAAGATAGGGCAACAAAATATCTTGCTTTACTGAAAACCTGCAAGATGTAGAACTTTTTGAGGTAAGGATGACCTGGCTGGGACTGGCTGTATTTCTCTAGACCTCATCTCAGGAGGCAGTGCATTCTGTTTCTATGTGCTAAACCATCTTTACAAGAAAGGTTGCTTGGAAGTAGGAAACATGTATATGTGGAAAATCCTTTTACAACCAAAGTTAATAGATTCCTTAAGGTGTCCCCAGAGCTAGGATAATTTAGGATTGGGCTGGATCTGCTAGAATAATGGAGTGGAGAAGTCTCTTAGTGCCTGCTCTAGGCAGGCCTCTGGGAAGAAATATAAGGTACTTTTTGTTCCTTATCTCTGAGATAAGATATACTATGTACAAGTACTAAAGACTATATTTTCCTTTTGCCATCATGTGATTTTTATGGATGATTAAGATATTATTATGGTCTTTATTGATGGAAACTAAATTTGATACACTGTCTTTCCTATGCCTGTAAGTCACATTATATATTCCAGAAGTAGGTGGAGCTGATAACCTGATACATCAGGCCTGGCAGAGATAGATTATTCTTGATTTTCAAATGGGTGTCACTGCCTTTCAAATGAACTATGAACAGGATATGACCTTCAGATTTAACATAGGAACTAAGTGGAATAGTTCTAAAGTTGTTCTGTCCAATATGATAGCCACTAATTACATGTGGCTACTTAAGTTTATTAGAAAACAAAATTTAACCAAGTAAATGCTGAAGATCTAATTGTCTTTATTAAACAATTCATGAATCAGGAAGCATCTTATCTAGCAAATTGAGGGGAATGCCAGGAGATTTACAAAATGGAAGGCTTTTATAGAAAGAGGGTGAGCAACAAAGCTATTAGCAAAAGAATTGTTCAGGCCACTTTGCCTTAGTGGGGAAAGCAAGGGGTCTCATCCTCCTTTAGGGCAGGGAGAGGGCCCATGTGTTAAGACTCATTCGCACTGATGGGAAAATTCTTGCTTAACCCATTAAGACTACGTTTCTGGGGAAGGTTGAAACTGCAATTAGAATAGTTATTAAGGCTTGGGTTTGGAAACTCGGCCCAAGTGAAGCCATTTTGGGCCTGTGGGTTTTTAAAAACAGATTTAAATTAATAAAAATAAAAAAGTTTCTTGTTACAACTGGCTATATTTGAAGTGCTCAATAGTCACGTGTATTTAGTGGCTGCCATACTAGACAGCACAGGGACATTTGGATCATCACAGAAAATTCTATTGGATGATGTTGCTTGGGCAGTGATGAGTTCAGTCCTGTGTTGTGGAGAGTGTGTCCTGCCCTTGCAAAGGACAATATGGTAGACTCTTGGGTGCTAGGGAGTAAGACTGGGGTGTTCTCTTTTGGGACTCCCAAAGATTATGTCAGGGAGAAAGAATTTCCTCTGACCTCCTAGCTCGACAAAGAATCAAACTGACATGACAAATTAACAGAAAATCAAGTCTAGGTTGTCACCTGTGCTTCTGCCAACTGGCTACAAATTGGAGGCCTCCATGACCCCTCCTCAGGTTCAGTAATTTGCTAGAATAGCTGACAGAACCCAGGAAAACAGTTTACTATATTACTGGTGTTAAAAAGAAACACAAGGTCTAAAACGGAGGCACTTTTGCTAAAACTCTACCAAGACTTAATACCTCACCTTACTGCAGTTGCTGCCTTTGGAACTTCATGGTCAGCACTCGTGAGGTAATCTGCCTAAGACCCCAGGACTTCACCTATAAGAAGGTAGCCTTACCTGAAATAATCCTCTTCCAGCTTCCTGTCCTACTCTCCACCTGCCTAAAAAACCTTCCATCTTGGTATCGCTCCTTGGAGCTCACTTGTTTGCTAGGGCTTATGTTCCCTGATTCAAAAATTATTGTATAAAGCCAAGTAACTCTTTTAAGTTTACTCAATTGAACGGTGCCTGGCTGGCTCAGTCAGTGGAGTATGTGAGTCTTGATCTCAGAGTTGTGAGTTTAAGCCCCATGTTGGGCAGAGTTTACCTAATAAAAAAAAAAAATATATATATATATATATATATTTTATATTTACTCAGTTGAATTTTTAACACTGATTTTTATAAAAGGATACAACTCAGGCACAGCAATATGGAAGAGATGCATAGAGCAAGGTATGGGGAAGGGGCACAGAGCTTCCATGTCCTCCCCATTTGTACCACCCTCCCAGCACTTGGATGTACTTAGGCAACCCATAAATTCTCCAAACTCCTCTGGTTAGGGTTTTGTTGTTGTTGTTGTTTTTATATTTGCTTTTTATTTTTTATATATTTTTTATATTTGCTTTTTAAATAGAAACTTAATTACATAGGCATGATTGATTAAATATTTGTCCACTGGTGATTGAACTCAATCTGCAGCTCCTTTTTCCCCTTGGGGTGGTGCTTAAAGTTCCTGGAATCAGAGTTGTTTCCCTAGGCAACCTTTAATGGCTTTCCAAAAGTCACTTTATTAACTTAAATTCAAATATGGTTGAAAAGGGCTTGTTACAAATAACAAGGCACTCCTTTTATCTTTATTGCTCTGGAGGTATTTCAGTAACTTGGGTCAAAACCAAATATTGTAACAAAAGATACTCCTTGTGGGATACCTGGGTGGCTCAGTGGTTGAGCGTATGCCTTTGGTTCAGGTGTGGTCCTGGGGTCCTGGGATCGAGTCTTACATTGGGCTCCCTCAGGGAGCCTGCTTCTCCCTCTGCTTGTGTCTCTACCTCTCTTTTTCTCTTTCATGAATAAATAAATAAAATCTAAAAAAAAAAAAAAAATTACTCCTTGTAATGAAGGATAGTTGGAAGAAAGGCAGGAGCAATACCCCCCCCCACCACCACCCAAGAGGAAACCACCCTTAAAAGGATTTTACCTTACCCTGGAATGAGCCCTCCACCCTTTCCCATGTGATAGGTAGATGACAAAAGCCTGACTGGATGACAGGCACAGGGTGGTTACTCAGATTAAAACAGCCCACCAGGGCAGCCCTGGTAGCTCAGAGGTTTAGTGCTGCCTTCAGCCCAGGGCCTGATCGTGGAGACCTGGGATCGAGTCCCATGTCAGGCTCCCTGCATGGAGCCTGCTTCTTCCTTGGCCTGCATCTCTGCCTCTCTCTTGTTCATGAATAAATAAGTAAAATCTTTAAAAACAACAACAACAACAAAAAAAAGCAGCCCACCAATAAGCCCATAAAAACCTTTAGATTTAAATATTTTATTTATTTATTCATGAGACACACAGAGAGAGGAAGAGACAAATGCAGAGGGAGAATCAGGCTCCATGCAGGGAGCCTGATGTGGGACTCGGACCTGATCCTAGGACCTGAGCGATTCTAGGACCTGTGCCAAAGGCAGACGTTCAACCACTGAGCCACCCACATGTCTGATGTTGAGTGCTGAATGGCAGAACATGCCACCCCAAAATATGCCACTGTAGCATAAGGATTATTTTGAGCTGAAGGTAATTGAGAAGCAGCAGATAAAAGCAGCAGGAAAAGCCCTCTACCCTCCCCCTATTTACCTAAAAGCAGGACATTACTTTGTATATGTGTCCCCGCTCCCCCTTACAAGGGATGAACAGAAGAACTCTAGATCCTTAACAACCCAGAGAGGGGACCAGAGGAATCTACAAAACAAACTTTACTAACTAAATCTTGTTTTTATTAATCCTCTTATACATTTTTACCTTCCCACAACTTGCTGCCCTAGAAACTCAAAGTCCTTTTTCCTTGTCTAGTCACTTCTCCAAAGGGTATATTCCTTTTTTGGTAAAGTGCCGTTGTTACACAAACAAGACGACAGGCCCTAAATGGAGTCACTTATGTTAGGCCCCACATCACCAAACCTTACAGTTTTGGCTTTCCCATAAATGGAATCAATCAGGAATTGCCTAAAGGAAAATGACCTTAATATCACCAGTCTGCTTTTTGTTCAGTGTTTTCCTAGTTCCTGCTTCCATCTGCCTATAAAAGTCTTTCATTTTGTGTAGCTTCTTGGAGCTCCTTTCTTTTACACTGACTATGCCTGATTCATGAATCATTAAATAAAGCCAGTAATGTCTTTAAAATGTACTCAGTTGAGGGGCACCTGCGTGGCCCAGTTGGTTAAGCATCTGCCTTCGGCTCGGGTCATGGTTCCAAGGTCCTAGCATTGAACCCAGCATCAGGCTTCTTGCTCAGCAGGGAGCCTGCTTCTCCCTCTGCCTCTGCTCTCTCTCTTTCCGGCAAATAAAAAATAGAATAAAATGTACTCAGTTGAATTTTGTTTCTTAACATGATATAAGCCCAAGTTCTAACCACTCCTTTGAGTTATTAATAATTGAGTACACCCATGTGTCTATGTGATGCATATGTTAATAAACTTGTTTGTTTTCACTTGCTAATCTGTCTTTTTCAGTCTAATTTACAGGGCCAATAAAACTAAGATGGTTAGAGGGAAATTTTTCCTCTCCAACAGTGTTTTTGTAATAAAACTCCTGAAGTCTCTTCTGACTTCAGCTTCAATTTATAAATTTGTTTTGCCCCCTGAGAGCCATCTGAGTTGGTCTTTCAGTGCCATCTCTTACATTCCAAAATATTTGGAGCTCTGTGGTTTGCCCAACTTTTAGAGAAATAGAGGAAGCATAGTTAATTACCAGTATTAATTGTTAAGAGTAAATGTTTACTGAACATTTACTGTGTGTCAAATACTATGTTAAGTGCTTAATGTTAACATCTCATTTAATCATCACCACTGTTTAAAAAATTCAACCAAGTAAATTTTGAAGACCTAATTGGCATTAAAAAAAAAAAAAGATTCATGGGGTACCTGGGTGGCTCAGTGGTTGGGTGTCTGCCTTTGGCTCAGGTCATGATCCTGGGGACCTGGGATCAAGTCCTGAATTGGGCTCCCTGCTCAGCAGGTAGCCTGCTTCTCCCTCTGTTTGTGTCTCTGCCTCTCTCTGTATCTCTCATGAATTTAAAAAAAAAAAAAAAAAAAAAAAGATTCATGAATTGGGGGCAGTGTTTCATGTAGCAAATAAATAACTCTGAGGAGTTTTGCAAAATGGAAGATTTTTATATAAATGAGGGTAGGGTAAGAAAGTTATTAGCTAAAGGAAAGGATTATTCAGACCATTTTTCCATAGTGAGGAAGGCAAAGGGTCTCATTTTCCTCAGGTGTATGGAGAGGGACCCTGTGGCCAACTCATTGGTGACATATTCCTAACTGGTTAAAACTACATTTCTGGGAGAGGTTGAAACTGTAATTAGATTATGTGGTTTGGGGACTCAGTCTAAGGGTCCATTTTGGGCCTGTGCTTTTCTTTTTAACACAACATTCCAGCCATCCTAGTATTGTTATTTCCAAATCATAGAAAAGGAATATGAGGCTGCGTGACTAACTTGTTATGGATCAGGCAACAGCAGAACCAAGGTTCAAACCCAGGACTCTGATCCTAGAACCAGCACTCTTATCCATTATTCTGGAGGTGAATTTTTACATATATTCTGATTTAAACTGTTGAAATCAATACTAGTATTAGCAATTTCCTGTTGACAGATCAGTTAAAAATATTTCAGTGATTATAGAATCATAAACTGAACACAGAACAAGACCTTTTCTTGCTGTTTTAAGTAATCCAGAAAAACTTTAATTATATTGATGTTTGACTTTGCAGGTCTCAGAAAAGGATGCACTCAGTAAGTGAATTAGTTATTTTTCATCTCTTTTGCTTTTCCCTCTTTGGGAGTTCCTATGGAGATGCTAATGATGATAGTTGACACAGATCGAAGGCAGATACAGCATAAGGGAGAAACTGCTGGAAGGAGCCTGGCTGATGGAATAGAAACCCCCTGAGGAATCCACTCCTGAATGATTAAAAAGCATCAGCGTAGCCTTTAAAGTCTGAAGTTGAATACTTGGTGAGGAAGCTACTCTCCTACTAGCTGATGAAGCAGGGAGGAAGGTTCAACTTGTCAGAGAAACTGGGGCTTCTTGCCTTATTATATTGAAATAGGACCTAGCCTGGTTATTCACTGCCCCCCTTTTTTTCTCAGCAACATAAGAGAGTTTAGGCTGAACTTAAGTTAGCAGTGCAAATCTCTGTGAGTGTGAATATGAACCTTTTTCAAATAGATTGTAAAGCTTTCTGAGGACATGGATTATTTCTCTTCTTTCTAGAACCTAAGCAAGGTTTTGCTCATCAATGCTAATCACTATATTTGTTGACGCTGACATAGTTGCCACGTTAACAAATAAAAAGTGAAAATGAAGAACCCTTGAAGACAAGGACTTTTGCTTTAGGAATTTTGATAGAGTACCTAGGATAACTCAAAGTTGTTAACAAGGTTAAAAAGCACCTGGTGGGCAGCCTGGGTGGCTCAGCGGTTTAGCGCCGCCTTAGCTCAGGGCCAGATCCTGGAGACCCTGGATCGAGTCTCTCATCAGCCTCCCGGCATGGAGCCTGCTTCTCCCTCTTCCTATGTTTCTGACCCTCTCTCTCTTTCTCATAAATAATAAATAAATAAATAAATAAATAAATAAATAAATAAATAAATAAAATAATAAATCTTAAAAAAAAAAAAGGCACCTGGTTACGTGCGACCTGCACCTGAAAGATGAGAGAAGGAGAAGCAGGGCTGGAAGGTTAGATTAATGTGAAATTAAAAGGGCAGAGAAAGGGACGCCTGGGTGGCTCAGCGGTTGAGTGTCTACTTCCGCTCGCATGCAGTCCCACGTTGGGCTCCCTGCAGGGAGCCTGCTTCCCCCTCTGCCTGTGTCTCTCACGAATAAATAAATAAATCTTAAAAAAAAGGGCAGTGAAGGCCAGAAATTAAAGTGGATCTGATTTTTAAAAAAGTTAAAACGCTAAATATAAATAGGTAATTCCATTTGTTAAAACGCAAAACCCTAAACCTTCAGCCTCCTCTGCAAAATGAGCTGGAGGAGGTAGCGTTTGAACCAGGCAATGCTCCTGTGTGCCTTCCAGCGTAGCATCCTGGGGCACTACACCGGGTTCAAGACGCCAGCTTGTGAGCAGAAGGTTGCTTAACTCGATCACCCGCTGTATGCATGTTAATCGACTGTTTCCACTCAGTCCCCGCCCCCAGCAAGACCCCCCCCCCCCCCCGACGGCACCTACAGTTCAGCACAGCGCCACGAGGCGCCCAATAAATATTTGCTGGACTAATGAATGCCTGTGGACTTAGGGTTCCCTGTGTTACCGCGCTTATTCGTTAGCGCTCCCAGGGACAGATCCCAAGTCCAGCTCAGGGCCAGGTAGAGGTCAAGCTGCCTCCCCCCATAACCCAGCCTAAGCTAGTGCCTGCGCAGTGATTAGCAGCGGTGGTTCCTTCTGCGGGCGAACGTAACTTGCTCTAATCATCTGGGGCAGGCATTTGCCCTTAGCAGAGCTGGGGCTGCGTCGCGGCTGAACCCCGAGGACGCCAGGCGTTGCCTCACAGTAGATCCAAACAGTTAACCTTTGAAGACGCGGGTGGGCCAAAGAAAGCCGGAACCATCGGCTGGCTACGCTGTCCTTTGTAAAACCTGTCCCCCTCTTCCTCCCACAGTATCTCGTTGCTAGAGCAACTGTGGGCGTCACCAACCTGACCACGGAAGTAGGACGGAAAGAGTACACGTCTCCAGCCCAGGGACAGATCCACTGCGCAGGCGCCTTAGCTTTAGCCGCCGTGGCCCGCGTCTGTAGATGTGCTCTGCGTCTGCGCGTTAGTTGTTTCGCGCCCGGGCCTGGGAATACGCCTGCGCAAAGAGGCGACTCGGAGAGGGCGGGGCCGCAGAGGTGCGCAGGCATCACGGCTACAGGCTGCGTCCGGGGTGGCCGTCGCTGTCGCCGGGAGTTGGGGAGCACAGGCCGGAGGATCGAGCGTGTAGTCATGTCGGCGTCGGTAGTGTCGGTTATCTCGCGGTTCCTAGAGGAGTACTTGAGCTCCACTCCTCAGCGCCTGAAGCTGCTTGACGCGTACCTCCTGTACATACTGCTGACCGGGGCGCTGCAGTTCGGTTATTGTCTCCTCGTGGGGACCTTCCCCTTCAACTCTTTTCTCTCGGGCTTCATCTCTTGTGTGGGGAGCTTCATCCTAGCGGGTAATGATTCTCTACGTAATCGTAGTAATGATGTGTTTACTTTGGTGCGCTGCTTTTCTTCCCTCGTCACTCTCTTTTATGTCAGATCACCGCCCCGTGAAGTCCCGAGAGGAGCCTGCATTGCCCTCTTGGGTGAATGGGGAAAGTGAGGCTCAGAAAGGTTGCCACAAGCCTGATTCTGGAATTCTGGAGAAACCCCCTTCACGGCGCTGCTCAGCCTGATGATCCGCTGCACTCCAGGAAAACTCCATTTCAGCGTTCACTTCAGCTTCAACATACCTTTAAAATGGGTAGAGCTTTATTTAAGGTGGAAAAGCAGACTCTGAAGTATCTCTCTCACCTCGACCTAATCACTGCTAACCGCTAGTGAAACAGTGTAGGAAATATAAACATAGGTGGTTCGCTTGTTGAATCAGCTGTTACTTGACTTTGGCTTTTAGCTGCCCGTGCTTCTTTCTTGTGGATAAAGCTGTTATTTCAGTATCCTGAACTCCGTTTTTATTCACAGAGCTCTATTTTAGCAGTATTATTCTGATTCCCAGCATTTGATACGTTGTAGACTGCCGCATGGAACAAAAGCTGACCTTTCTTGCCCAGTAGGAACTCTAGTGAATGCTAAGTTCAGCCTTGGCCCATGAGTTAGCCTGCCACTAGGTGGGCCCTTCCAGTCACTGGTGTCGTCTTATGTCTGATTTTGAGAACATGTTAGAATCCATTTTTTCCCCCAGTGTGATTATTATCAGACCATCAATTGTGTTTTGAGTCTAACAGAGGGTACTAGCTTTGGAGGAGCATCAGGTTTCTGTTTCTTGTCCTCAGTGAATTTACAGTCTATTTGGGGCAAAGACAAAATACAGCATTAGAATTGCTCATTTATAGTGGTTCTCAGCTTATAGAGCTGTAGAATGCTTTTTACACAAATGCTAGCTCAGACTCATACCAGAGATACTCCACCTTCTTTCTCAGAACTTAAAATAAGCCTAATGACTTAATGACTTGTGTACTAGCCTGGTCTGCAGTTGTAGAGTTAATAGCCTGTGAATTGGATGTTTCATTATGATCTTTGGGTTTTGTCCTAGATGACCAAGACTTGGTTCTTTGTGGCAGCATCCGGGCTATCAGGAGTTCCGATGTTACCACCGTCATATACACCAGATAGCCTACCCTGTTTGCTCTGGATATCAGACCTTCTACCCCGTCCCCCTGCATCCCCCCTTTGCCTCTCCCCCCTCCCCCAATCCAGGGTGCTTGTAACTAAAAATTGTATTATCCAGACTGGAGAAGGAATTTTGAGAACCTCTAGTGACTTCCATTTGATGATTTTTGTCTTCCAGGTCTGCAAGAGTAGGAGTGGGGTGGGGCCTAAGTTGATTGAAAAGAAAGTTTCTTGCTGAAGTCATCCCAGCTTTGTAAGCCTAAGGTTAAGAATGCCTCCTCAGGGCTTACATGGAAGACTGATTTACTGAAGAGTGGGTATGGACTACAGTTGTAGATTAGTGTGATAAAAGCAGAAGATTTTTTTTTGAACAGATAATTTTTTCTTATGCCAAGTCCTATTTTTGGGCTGTTGTAGCTAAAATTGAGTTGGCAGATTCCATTCCCTCCTCCCCAATGAAAAGTCCTAGCTTGCTTTTGAAGAGAATGTCTAGTGCAAAGGCACAGTGATAGTGGAGTCAATATGGGGGATTAGGATTTCCAAAGCTCTTAGATAACAGGTAATTGGGCCAGAGAAATGGAAGTTGCTTCAGGATAAGAAAGGATTCATGAGAATTCATAGTCACCATCAAAGGTTCATTTCTTTTGACAACATTGTCCTTAATAGATCCTAACTCTTCTGCCTTCTGTTACCCAGATCTTCAAAGGAGTTGTTTAATCAGGAAATTTGAAATTTGGGGTTTATCCTTCATTGTGATTGTTGGGAAGGGAAGCCTTTTATCTATTTATGGTGCTGGGTTTCTCATTTTCGGGTGTTTTTTTCCCTGTTGGAAGAGCCCCGTTTAGTTGGAGAATGGGAATTGTAGGAGATTATGTTCAATGTTTACGTAGTGCTGGATGCTAGAGCTTTGACAGGGTCAGGCCAAGGATTTTATTCTGTAGGTAGTAGAAAAGCTAAGGATTTTTAAAGATTTTTAAGTTAAATTAATTACTTTTTAAAGAAGATTTTATTTATCTGAGCGAGAGAGACACAGAGATAGTGAGAGAGAGCACGAGCAGAGAGGGAGAAGCAAGGCTCCCTGCTCAGCAGGGAGCCTTATGCAGGGCCCAGGTCCCATGAGCTGAAGGCAGACACCTAACCGGCTGAGCCATGCAGGTGCCCCAAATTTAATTTATTTTTAAAAGTTTAGTTAAGCAATCTCTATACCCAACATGTGGCTTGAACTCACAACCCTGAGACCCAAGAGTTGCATGCTTTTCTGACTGAGCCAGCCAGGTGTCCTGTGTCCACTGGGAGAGACAGATTAAAAAAAAAAATCCAAGTAAGGGAGAGACTTAGAATTGGTGTTAGCCTACACTAGATGAATTGGAGGGAATGTTACTTAGTTTAGTTTCCTAATTTCTTTTTGGCAGGCTATTTTCTTCCATTCCTCCTGCATGTATTAGTTAAGCATATGCTCTTTGAAAATTGATCAGTATATTTTTATTTTTTCTTTTTTTTTAAAAATAATTTTTTTTTTTTTTATTTATGATAGTCACAGAGAGAGAGAGAGAGAGAGAGAGAGAGAGTCAGAGACACAGGCAGAGGGAGAAGCAGGCTCCATGCACCGGGAGCCCGATGTGGGATTCGATCCCGGGTCTCCAGGATCGCGCCCTGGGCCAAAGACAGGCGCCAAACCGCTGCGCCACCCAGGGATCCCGATCAGTATATTTTTAACCAATATAGAATGCTATACACTTTTAAAAAGCCTGGTGTTATTTGGTCTTATTGAAAATGATCTGTTTTCTTCTATTACCTGATGGCTGGAAGACTTAACCATGGTTTTAAGGAGCCAGAGATAAAAAATTGCTGTTGAGAAATCTTTTTTTTTTTTTTTTTTTTTTGAATCAAAAGTGTAAAAGATAGTAAACTTTAAAAGACAAATTTCACATTTCCTTAGCTATTTATTTTATAGTTAGATATCTCTAGTTGGGGACATCTGTCCCTTTGTTAAAGTAACATCCCGGGTTGGCAGCCCTTCTAGTTTCCTTTTTTACCTAAGTGAAATCCCTCTTCTCATTCAGAGTGCTATTTAAGAGATAAGTGGAAAACATGAAGACTTTTTAAAACGTTTTTGATCTTGAAACCAGTTTAGTCATTTTTACAACTTTGATCTATTTTATTTTCTGATTTATATGAAACAATTTTGGATTTTTAAAAAAGACTTATTTATTTCAGAGAGAGAGCATGCCACACGTTAGAGGAGGGGAGGGGCAGAGGGGAGAGAGAGAATCTTGAGCAGACTCCCTATGGAGCAGTGAGCCTGATGTGGGGCTGGATCTTACCACTTGATACCATGACCTGAGCTGAAATCAAGATTTGGATGCTTATCTGACTGAGCCACCCAGGCTTTTTGGATTTAACAAAAATAGTTTTGTTGTTTCTTCCAGTTTACAAATCCAAAAGCAGTTTGAATTTGAAAGGCAAGGACGCCTAATCCAGAGTATTTTCTGTCTCATGGAAACTATTGGGCCATGTGGACTGGGGTCTAGCATTTCTTTGGGCATTATCTATTAGGTTTATGGGCCCTAATATTATCTACCATAACCATTATCCAAGGGATTGGAAGTTTGCTAACCTTGTGCTTGAGAGCCTGTTTCTAAATCTTTCATACCTGTTGCTAGCTCCTCTCCATCTCTACTTCTCTCTTAACTCTTCCATATTTCCTTTTTTCCTTTGTTCTCAGTTGAGATCTTGTTTTATTTTATTTTTTTGCTAAGAAGTAGATAGGAATCCTTGTATCTTCCCAGCAAGGAATCATAGCAGCCCATCTGCATCTATACCCCCACTCTTTTACTTCCCGTGATGATGGTTTATGTGTCCTTTTCTTGTCAACTCCTTTACTTGGGCAGAAGATCCAGTGTTCTCTTGCTCCCTCAGGGACTCAACTTCTGCAATTATCTTTCTATTCTACATTATTAATATTTCTCTGTTGGGTCATTCCCGCTATACAATATGCTCTAATATTGTCCAAATAAAAAATGTTTGGCCCAGATGCCCCTCCAGCTGCCATTCTATTTCTTTATTCCTCATCATCAGAGAATGCCATAAAAGAATAGTCTAGTTGCTGTTTCTGCTTTCTCAGTTTCCATTCATTCCTTACCCCACTCTAGCCCCACCACTCTGATGAAACTACTCTTGCCATCTTGCCAAACCTAGTGGCCATCTACTTTACCTTGTCTGAATGCACAGCAGCATTTAGCATTTAAAATAGTTGGCTGCTGCCTTCTGTGTAAAGGACTTTCTTCTTGAAGCTTCTGTAGCACTACACTCTCCCGGTTGTTCCTTCTCAAGTCATCGGTTTTACCTTCCTACTTTTTGTGCTAGAGGCTTCTCTGAGGACATGGTGATAGACCCCTTCTGTTTTCTAATTTCTTTCCATAGATGGATTTAAATAATCTTTCTGTAAATACAATTTGCCGCATTTATGTTTTTAGTTCTGACCCATTCCCTGCATTTCAGATTAGTAAATCCAGTTGCTCACTTGGCATCTTTATTTGATGTCTGGTATGAAACTACAAACTGAACCTTTCCACCCAGCCGTCTGTCTCTTCACCAGTCAGTACGTTGGTTGAAGCCAAAACTTTAGGAGGTTTTCTTGATCCCTTATTTCTGTTATTTCCCACTTCTATTTCATTAGCAAGCCCTGTCTTCTCCGAAATATAGCCTGTATCTCTTCACTTATGTTCATTTTTACTGCCATTGGCTGACTCTTCAGCCTGTGTAGTTCCTCTGCTCCTTTAAGTCTGTAAACCATTCTCTGCTGTGGTTCTGGCAACCTTAACAATGATAAATCAGATTATTTTACTCATCTGCTAAAACTCTGAAATGTTCCATTTCCTAAAGTGTACAAAACTCCACAGGATTGGGCCCTTGACTCCCTTGATCACTATGGTCTAGTCAATCTGACCTATTACATCTAAGACATGTCAAGATTGTTCTTACTACCTGGAATGTTCTGCCCCCAGATCTTTGCATGGTTGGCTCCTATTTTTCAAATTTTGGTCTTAAGCAGCACCTTTTTAGAAAGATATTCTGGGACTACCAAATAAAAATAGCTTCCCAGTCACTCTCTTATTACCTTGCTTTATTTTCTTCATAGCACATATTACTACCTGGTATTTCCTTGTTTACGTATTTCTCTCTATTAGAGTGTAAGTTTCTTGGGAGCCAGACTCTTCTCTTGTTCTGTGCCATGTTCCCAGCACCTAGGATGATGCTAGCACATAATAGGCGCTCAGTAAATATTTTGCTGGATGAATGAACATTTAAGGAGATAGATTAAATTAGAACTGCCTAAGTGAAGCAGGCTGCCTTAGGAGGTAGTAAATTTCCATCTTTGGAAGTGTTTAGGGAGAGAATGGAGGATCCTTTGTGGAGGAGCTTTTTAAACAGATGATCTTTGCCATTTTTGTATCTTAATGCATCTGAGATATAGGACATCCGTGTCAGTAACACAGGCTCTGGGAGATTTGTAATTCTCCACCGGGGATGGCTTGTCAGATTCTGGATGTGGTGAGTATACTTTGGAAAACTTCCTAGGTGACATCAGCCTCTCCCAGTATGCCCATCCCCACCTCTTGGACATTTTATGTATCAAAATAGGTGTTGGTCTTTATAACTCCAAGGTCCTTCCGTCTCCATAGATTCTCTGATTTCTTATGTTGTCATTAAAATAAGCTGGGTGGGGATCCCTGGGTGGCGCAGCGGTTTAGCGCCTGCCTTTGGCCCAGGGCGCAGGCCCAGGGCGTGATCCTGGGGGTCCGGGATCGAGTCACGCGTCGGGCTCCCTGCATGGAGCCTGCTTCTCCCTCTGTCTGTGTCTCTCAATCTCTCTCTCTCTCTGTCGCTCATGAATAAATAAATAAAATCTTTAAAAAAAAAAAAAATAAGCTGGGTGACTATGGCCACGGTAACCATACACATCAGTTCATTACCTTATTCACCCTCATGGGGAGTTTCTCTTGTCCCCTTGCATTTCCTGAAACACTACTCTATCCCTACCCTCCATCTCAATAGCCATGGTTAATCATTTGGTATCTATTTCTCCAAATTTTTCCTAGGTTCCAACTAAAAGAAATGAGAAAATAATGATAACTTGTTTTCTTAAGAGAAATATGGAATGGAATAATTTTTGGCTTTTTTTAAACTTAATATGTCTTGGATATCTTTACTATCAACATGTAGAGAATTTATCTTTTTTTTTCCAAGTAATTGCATGAGATTTCATTGCATGTCGATAGTGTAATTTATTGAAATAAATCCCCTTGGTGACATTTGGACTGTTTGCACTTTTTTTTTTTTCAACTTTATGAACATGCTGTTAGCAATTCTTTGTTCTGTAAGATAAATTCCTTATCCAAAAAGGAAAAAAAAAATTAAATATTAATGGATATTGCCATCTCTCTCAAGTGGATGAACCAGTCTGTACTCTCCAAAGCAGGATTTTAATTGGTTGCCCTTGCTTCAATGTCTTTCATATTTTGAAGGGTCCAGGTGCTTGAAAAGATCAGTGGAACTTCCACAGTGTTATTTACATGTTTAAGCATAATGAAGACTGTTGCTATGGTGATGGCCTCTGGAGAACTAGTCTGGTAGTTTTCTGATCTTTGGGTCATTTTCTCAGGTCATTTTCTTTCTTGGTTGGTGATGGGATGGATGCTAGCCTGAAGCAGATTTGGGTTTTCTTAGGTAGTGTAATTATTTAACACAAGCATAAAGATATTTTGGAAAACTGTACTTCTGGAGCTTCCTTTTCATGTCAAATGTGACCATGACTAACGTATCAGGTTGGCGTATTCAAGGATGTAGATAGAATGTGGCTGGAGAGAGTTCTTGGTCAAAGTTGTGTAGTTTAGGTCTCAAGTTTTTTGAGAGGAGCAGTTGCTAGAACTTTAAGATCAAAGGTTGTAACTATGAGATTTCTCATGGATATAAGGATTTTATACTCTGTGCTATCCAGTATTATACACATTTTATTAGAAAATAGTTCACAGTTTTATAACATTTTGTCATTCAGCCCAGCCGCTTTGTTACTGCTACCCATTCGAGGCATAATTATAAACTTAAATTGGGAGATAAGAGAGTTCTGAAGATATTTTGGTTATATGTATCTTTTTCAGAGTAAGATTTTGGTTTTTAGCCTGGGAAGTCATATTTTTTTCTTTTAACTTTAAGAAGAGCACAAAACATAAATGAACAATTATGAATTCTTAAATTCACCCATCTAGCCAGCACCCAGAGCAAGCTACAGAAGATGTCCAGCACTCTAGATGCCTCCTCCTTGAACTTTCCCAGCCATTCCTCCTCCCTTGAAAGATTAAAACCAGTATCCTCACCTGTATTACTGTAGACTGGCCTGTGTTAAGCTTTATATAAATGGAATCATACAGCATGTATTTTTTGTATCTGAATTGTGTTGCTTAACACTATATTTGTGGGAAGTATCCATATTATGAAGTTCTTTTCATTGCTGTATAGCGTTTTATTGTGTGCATATGCCATAATTTACCCATTTCATTGTTGAGAGACATTTATATTGTTTCTAGTTTGGGTCTGTCAAGGGTATCATTCTGGTACATGTCTTTGGATGCACTTATGTGTCGTTTCTGTTAGAATTATTGGGACATAGCATATAGATATGTTCATTAACAGTCGTATGTTTTATATTTCTAGATAATCATTTTCATGTTTTGTTTCTTGTGCAGTTTGCCTCAGGATACAGATCAACCCACAGAACAAAGCAGATTTCCAAGGCATCTCCCCAGAGCGAGCCTTTGCTGATTTTCTGTTTGCCAGCACCATCCTGCACCTTGTTGTAATGAACTTCGTTGGCTGAATTATTCCCATTTACTTAATTGGGGAGTGGGAGACTAGAAGAATGTAAGTAGTGATATAGCCCTTGTCCCATAATGTTGCTTTAGGAATAGAAATTGAGTGTGGCTGGTTTTGATTATGGTTACCAAGGTTCTATTGCTGATAAGACATTTGCAGAATTTTATATCAGAATGCAAAGTATGCATTATCATCATGATTCACTGGTGCTGCCTCTCTTGGTCATTGCCTTCCCTTCTCACTGTTCTTGGAAATCATTTAGAGAACGGAAAATAAGTTCCCCTCTTAGTACATTAATTTCTACACCAATAACTCCATAAAAACAACTAAAATTTTGGAATAGACATAAATTGTAAGTTCTTTTTTTTTAAGGTTTTTATTTTATTTTATTTTTTTATTCATAGAGACACAGAGAGAGGTAGAAGAGGCAGAGACACAGGCAGAGGGAGAAGTAGGCCCCATGCAGGGAGCCCAACATGGACTTGATCCCTGGTCTCCAGGATCATACCCCAGGCTACAGGCGGCGCTAAACCTCTTGGCCACCGGGGTTGCCCTAAATTGTAGGTTCTACCTACAGATTTGCTCTGTAATTTTTTTTCTGATTTTGATCTCAGATAATTTTAAATGCTGGGCAGTTATCCCTTCTAGTACCTAGTCTAGTGCTCACATCTGATAGATATCTGGTATATGCTGAATGAATGACTATACCCATTTACTAATAATATGTGTGCTAAAGTGGAAGTAAATGAGGAAATTGGATTAACTTGAGAGATTTTAAAATATAGGATGAGATGTATTTGGTTCATTTGCCATTTTCCCTTTATTCACAGTAGAGCTCCTTTTTTTTCTAAATAAACTCTTATGTAAAATCTCAATATATAAAGCAGCAATGGAGCCAGATTTATTTTGATTGACAGAATTGAGAAGCTCTCTCTGCTTGGCTTTTGTTTCAAGTATGGTATGCCCTTCTCTCTATCTCTCCCTTCCAGGTGAATCCTAAATCTCTAAGAAGTACATGAGTGGGCAGCCCGGGTGGCTCAGCGGTTTAGTGCTGCCTTCAGCTTAGGGCCTGATCCTGGAGACCGGGATCGAGTCCCATGTCAGGCTCCCTGCATGGAGCCTGCTTCTCCCTCTGCCTGTGTCTCTGCCTCTCTCTCTCTGTGTCTCTCATGAGTAAATAAAATCTTAAAAAAAAAAAAAAAAAAAAAGAATTACATGAATTTTCCAAACTGAATGTGAACACTATTATTTTGTTTTGCTTTTTTTTTTTTTTTTTTTAAGATTTTATTTATTTGAGACAGCACGAGAGAGCACTAGCAGGGGGAGCGGCAGCGGGAGAAGGAGAAACAGGCTCTCTCTGTTGAGCAGGGAGCCTGATGTGGGGCTCGATTCCAGGACCCTAGGATCATGACCTGAGCTGAAAGCAGATGCTTTTAACCAAGTGAGCCACCCAGGAGCCCCAACACTGCTATTTTATTTATGAGAAAACAGGCATTCTGTGGGCACACAGCTCTTACTTTGCAGAGTAGGCAGTGGTGCTCTTGGCCTAGTGCTTTTCCAGCACCCCACCTAGCTTACTCATGAATGAACGTGCTTTTGCCTTTCCACTTTGCCTTTCCACTTTCCACTACATAATTTGCCTTTCCACTACATAATTTAGTGTTGTTGCTTTTGGGTGGCAGAGAAAAAAAGAGCCTTAGGAAATGTTATCTTGTGGCAGGGAAGAATATCCCAGGACGGACCTATTTCTGTGACTACTTAGAGATCTATCATCTTTTTTTTTTTTTAAGATTCTTGTTTATTTATTCATGAGAGATACACACACACACACACACACACACAGAGAGAGAGAGAGAGAGAGAGAGAGAGAGAGAGAGAGAGAGAGGCAGAGAGAGAAACTGGCTCCATGCAGGGAGCCCGACGTGGGACTTGATCCTGGTACTCCAGGATCACGCTCTGGGCCAAAGGCAGATGCTCAGCTGCTGAGCCACCCAGGCTTCCCGAGATTATCATTTTTATACTAATCAGCAGTATAACACACGAATTAGCAATCATGTATAAAGTCTATGCTATGTGCTAAGGACTATAGATGAGTTGTGGCATGAATGAATCCATTAACTTACTGTGTTGTATGAATTCTTTCTGTTACTGATAATTGCCTCAAAAAACAGTTGTTAATTCAGGTAAGGTTTCTTTTTTTTTTTTAAATTAATTTATTTAATTTTTTAATTTTTAGGTAAGGTTTCACTTTGGGTAGTGGTAGGTTGACAGAAATGGTTTATTTTGGTGAAAAAGTTTGAGAAGTGCTTCCTTCTACTATTCTAATACAGTTTAACTCTTTGGAGACCTGATTAGGACTTGCGTTGTGCCCCATCCCTCCCCTTACCATACCTTCTGTGTGCCAGTCATGTCTTGTTACTGGGAATATAAACAAAAGTAAAATGTGGCTGTTAACTTTTCTAGTAGGGGAGGCCTATAAACACAGCAGTTAAAATTCAGCATAGTTAGAGCCACAGCAAAGATCTGAACACAGTGCTGTGGGAGTCCAGAGAAGGGAGCTAGCTATGTGCCATTTGGGAGCAGAGGCAGCAGACAGGGTATCTGAGAATGATAACTCCTCGAGCAAAGCTAGAAAACCAAACCACCAGCGCTGACTTTACCCTTGGCAAAACCTCATGAGTCACTCTTATGCTCTCTGATAGTAACCTTGCTGGAAAGGTCATAAATTTTCTGTCTTACTTTAGATTGCTAAAATTACTTTTTTTCTAGATGAGTCATGTGTATGCTTAGGAAGGGAACAGAGCAAACAATTCAAGGATATTCTCTAGGCTCAGGGAGATACCAAATCATGGAAAATGATTTCTTAGGCCTGTCGTGATCGGCAGAGGACTCTGCTGCAGAGAGCCTAGAATTTCAAAATTATGACAAAAACAGAGGCAATAAAAGCAGGCTCAGCAGGAACTGCATACTGCAGACCATATTAAGAACTTAACGGCCACCTGTTCAGCTGGGAATTATGGGCCCAAGGTACAGCAAGAGCCTCCAATCCTAGATTACAGTGTTAAATTATTTATAGAGCATATGCTCATTGAAATATCCTTCTCTCTGGGACACTGCCCAAAAGGTTTTTCACAGAGATCTTTCATTTGATGCAGTTTATACTGTCCCACTTCTAATTTTTTTTAAAGATTTTATTTATTTATTCATGAGAGACAGAGAAAGAGAGGCAGACATTGGCAGAGGGAGAAGCAGGCTCCACGTAGGGAGCCTGATGTAGGATTTGATCCTGGGACCCTGGGGTCACGCCCGGGCCCGAAGGCAGGCACCAACTGCTGAGCGACCAAGGTATCCCATCCCGTTTTTAATTTTTAAACATCCCATCTATTTGCCCATATGTGCTTCTAACTCAGCTCTGTGTGTAGTGTGCCAAGACACTTAAAATAGTTTCCAAGTGAGTTCTCAGTATTTATACCAACCCAGAAGGTAGACTAAAACAGATTGAACATTCTCCATACCTGCCAAGTACGTTGAGGGTTGGTTGTAAAAAGAATAAACATCTATAGTGTACTGTTCTTGCATGAATTGGGGGATGACATTTAAAATGAACAGCTACTCTGAAAAAGGTAAAAAAAAAAGATCAAAAGAAAATGGCATTGAGTTAAAAAATAAAAAATAAATTTATTCAAGGAGAAGTAAATAAATTAACAGATAGTGAGAGCTCCCCAAAGGTCAAGCTTCAAGTGCTTCTTCTGTGTCTTTATTTTCAGATAGGTTTGCTAGTGCCATTTATAAGAGAGTCTGATAATCCAGTCTGACTTCAAAAGAATTTTTTATACTCTATTTTTGCTTAAATTTGTTTACTATAAAGTATCTGGCAATTGCAGAATTAAATGTGTTTAAAAAGTTATTTATCATTGTTCTCCTCTTAATTATTTTCCTTCTTTGCTTTTATTATGATAATTTAAAAAATACAGAAAAGTGTGGAGAATATTATAACCAACCACTACAAGGAATTAAGATATTGAACCTATTAGGGTCACCTGGATGGTTTAGTCGTTTAAGCATCTGCCTTCTGTTCAGGTCCTGATCTCAGGGTCCTGGGATGAGTCCCCCTAGGATGAGACCCCCATCTGGCTCCCTGCTCTGTGGGGAGCCTGCTTCTTCCTCTCCCTTGCCCCTTCCCCTGCTTGTGCTCACTCTATCGCTCTGCTCTCTCTCTCTCTCAAATAAAATCTAAAAAAAAAAAAAAAGATTTTGAACATACTAGATATTGTAGATTATCAGCTAAAGTTCCCTTTGAATCGCTGTCTAGTCTCCATTCCTTCCCTCTAAAGACCTGAGCTTCATGATGATTTCCTTCAGCCAAAACTATTGTAAAACCCAGATCTATTGGGATGCCTGTGTGGCTCAGCGGTTGAGCATCTGCCTTTGATTCAGGTCATGATCCTGGAGTGTCAGGATTGAGTCCCACATTGGGCTCCCTGCATGGAGGCTGCTTCTCCCTCTGTGTCTCTGCGTCTCTCTCTCTGTGTCTCTCCTGAATAAATACATAAATAAATATTAAAAAAAGAACAACAACCCTAGATCTATTAACACAGCCTTTTCCAACCTTCAGCTTTTGTGGCCTTTGAAAACATATCCTGTGGTAAAGACCCACTCAGTTGGCAGCACTGTTTATATGTAGCTATCCCAGGGCCAAGAATAAACTCATGACTTACATACATATATTTAATATTTATTTATTCATTAGAGATTTTGTTTATTTGACAGAGAGTGAGCAAGCACCTGTCGAGCATGAGTCAGGGGGAGGGGCAGAGGTACAAGTAGATACCCCTCTGAACAGGGAGTGATGCTGGGCTCAGTCCTAAGACCCTGAGATCATGATCTGAGCTGTAGGCAGCCGCTCAACTGACTGAACCACCCATGAGCCTCTATTTTTATTTTTTAAATAATACTTATTTGAAATCACTTTATTTGGGACACTCGGGTGGCTTAGTGGTTGGGTGTCTGCCTTCCACTTAGGCTGTGACCTGGATCTGGGGATAGAGTCCTGAATTGGGCTCCCTGTGAGGAGCCTGCTTCTCTCTCTGCCTAGGTCTCTGTCTCACTTGCGCTCTCTCTCTCTCATGAATAAATAAATAAATAAAAAATCTTTAAAAAAAATCACTTTATTTATTTATTTATTTATTTATTTATTTATTTATTTATGATAGAGAGAGAGAGAGAGAGAGAGATGGGCAGAGACACAGGAGGAGGGAGAAACAGGCTCCATGCTGGGAGCCCGATGCGGGACTCGATCTTGGGACTCCAGGATCGCGCCCCGGGCCAAAGGCAGGCACCAAACTGCTAAGCCACTCAGGGATCCCCAAAATCACTTTATTTTTAAGCAACATCCATACCAAACATGGGGCTCGAACTCCGTACCCTGGTATCAAAAGTCAGCCAGCCAGGTGCCCCACTCTTGAAAATGCAGAAGTAAAAAATGCTCCTTATGAGCTTTGGAGTTGCTGATCAGTGTCTGGCACTTTAGGTAGCTGTAAACTGTTTTTTTTTTTTTTTTTTTTTTTTTTAAAGATTTTATTTATTTATGAGAGACACACAGAGAGAGGCAGAGACATAGGAAGAGGGAGAAGCAGGCTCCCTGCAGGAGCCCCAGGATCACGACCTGAGCCAAAGGCAGGCACTCAACCACTGAGCCACCTGGGTGCCCCTGTAAATCTGTTTTGAATGAATGTATGACACAGAAGTTCAGGAGATATGAATATTTTAAAATTTACATGGTATCTGTAAATATTTACTGTGTTGTTTCTTTTTTTTTTCTTTTAAATTTTTATTTATTTATGATAGTCACAGAGAGAGAGAGAGAGGCAGAGACACAGGCAGAGGGAGAAGCAGGCTCCATGCACCGGGAGCCTGATGTGGGATTCGATCCCGGGTCTCCAGGATCGTGCCCTGGGCCAAAGGCAGGCGCCAAACCGCTGCGCCACCCAGAGATCCCCTACTGTGTTGTTTTTTCTTCATGTCTCTTTGTGAAATTTTTTTTTCAAAAATTGTCAGCCTATATAACATATTCTGAAAGGAAATGAATAAGGACATAGTTACATTGGGTAACACTTTGGGCAGGAAAGTTCCTGATGACATACATGGTCTCTGGATCTGAGGGAAAGGGAACTGGGAAAATAAGGGACAAGTCTGAGCTTGGAAACATGTTCAGTCTGGAAGGAGGTTGTTTGTCAAATGCTCAAATGCTCATGTTAAAATCTTGTTAGTGTTGCTTTGCTTTTACAATGGAGGCCATTCTCCCACAGATCTTTAAAAATTCATAGTGTTTAATCCTGGCAGGAACCAGGAGACTGACAGGGCTGGGCAGAACAGAACTCTGACAAGCAGGGCTTTCCCCCAAAAATTGGTAATTAGCTTTTTGAATTTATCAGTAAAATACAGTAGTTGTCTCTTACCTGTGGGGGATACATTCCAAGACGCCTAGTGGATGCCTGAAATCAATGGTACTGAATCCTACATATACCAGTGTTTTTCCTATATGCATATACCTGTGATAAGGTTCAGTTTATCAGTTAGGCACAGTAAGAGATTAACAGCAACTACTAACAAAATAGAACAGTTATAGTAGTATACTGGAATTAAAGTTTTGTGAATGTGTTCTTAGAATATCTTACTGTCCTGTATCCATCTGTCTTCTGATGATGGGAGATGATAAAATGCCTGTGTGATGAGATGAAGCAAGGGAGGTGATGTGGGCATTGGGACGTAGTGTTAGGCGACTGTGGACCTGACAGTATGACAGGAGGAAGGTCATCTGCTTCCCCTGTGACTGACTGCAGGAACTATGACTATGGAAAGTGAAACCTTGAATAAACGGGTGCTAGTGTGTAGTGTCAGAAAATTAACCTCTGGAAGGGAATCTAAATATTATTCTTTAGGCTGTACTGCCACCTAGTGGGTTGCACATTTCATATGCTAAGAATGTACTACAAAGCAAAAGAAATGTGAATGGGAGGGGGACCACTGATACCTTTGTGATAAAATCTAGTTTCTTTCTAGTCACAGGAGGGCAGCAGAGGTCTAAGTGGGCTTAGGTGCTGGGTGGGGGTTTGCTTTACATTCTGACCAGAGGTGGGCAGTGTGGAGTTAGGCACAAAAGGTCATGCAACAGGGATTTCCTTAACCAGGAAAGACATCAAGTGCATGGAGACCCACAGATTTTCCCTTTATTTCCTTTTCTTATTTTGTAAAAAATAAGACCTGTTTTTGTTCCCAACTCCACGGTAGTAATCTTTAATTTTTTGATTAGGGTGAGCTTTTTAGTTTTTATTCCACTTTCTCTTTGACATTTCATCTTATATTGAATTAGATCTAGCCACCAACTAAGTTCCCAAAAAGGGACCTATTCTAAATTTGTAGAACGTATTTTGAGCTAAGCATATAGTATGATTTTTTTTTTCCAACCACCTTTTTTCTCCAGTTGGAGGGGGAGTTGAATTCTTTAGCCATTATTAAAATGCTGAATCTACTTATTTTATTTTATTTTTTAAAGATTTTATTTATTTATTCATGAGAGACACAGAGAGAGAGGGAGAGGCAGAGACACAGGCAGAGGGAGAAGCAGGCTCCATGCAAGGAGCCCGATGTGGGACTCAATCCCGGGTCTCCAGGATCACACCCTGAGCTGCAGGCGGCACTAAACTGCTGCGCCATCCGGGCTGCCCTACTTATTTTATTTACTAAAAAAAAAACCCATTCATTAATGACGAATTGGTGATTGAGCTCTATTTTGTATTTGGTCTATTTAAAGCTACCAGATTAAAAAAAAAATCAAATATTGTTGTGTTTATGAATTTCACAGCTGCCCTAATTCCCTGCCTTATTTCTCCATCCTTGCAGCTCAGATGATTCCTACTCCATGTCATCCCAGCCCCCAGGTTGTATAAGAGCCTGTTCTGGAGCCCACAGTGCATACCTCTAATGCTACACTTACCCAATAGTTATGAAATGGTTTGTTTGCTTTCCTCTCTCTTCCACTGAACTCTTTTTTTTTTTTTTTTTTTTTTTTTTTTAAGATTTTATTCATGAGAGAGAGATAGAGAGGCAGAGACACAGGCAGAAAGAGAAGCAGGCTCCATGCGGGGAGCCCAACACAGGACTCCATCCCAGGACTCTAGGATCACAACCTGAGCTGAAGGCAGATGCTTAACCACTGAGCCACCCAGGCCTCCCTCTTCCACTGAACTCTTAAATTCCCTGAAGACATAGCACGAGGCTAATAGTCACTATGCATATTTGTTGAGTGAGCGTATGAATAAATAATTTCAACTATAAGAAAATGCTATAAAAATAGCTAAATCATAGTTACATGGATGCTAAGACATGGAAAATGCTGTGGAAGAAGGAAGCCAAGGAAAAAATTCTTAGGAAGGGCTGTAGGGTAGGGCAAAGCAAATTCTTAGCAAGGGCTGTAGGGTAGGGCAAAGCATGAGACTAGAAGTTGGAAGACCTGCATTGTAGATTTTGCTCTGTTAACTAGTTGATTGGACAAATAAGCTTGTTTCTTTTTTTTTTTTTAAATCTTGTTTCTAAGGCCCAGTTTCCTTATCTACAACAGTGAGGGAATTAACCTGGATGTTCATCAGTCTTTTCCAGCTGCTGCAGCCTGTGGTTATTAGAATTCACGATAATTCCTGTTGTATTTCAGGCAGTTCATACCGTTTGTGTGGATCCTCAATTGATCTTTGCTTTTTGTTTTCTTCAAGTGTTGCTTTTTATTCATATTACCAGATTTCCACTATCCATTCACAGGAGGTGGAAAGTTAGTGTGGCTGTATATAACAAAATGTACAATGTTTGTATAAGGCCTTTTACAAAATTAGATAACATTTATAAAATGTTTTATAGGGCAGCCTGGGTGGCTCAGCAGTTTAGCACCACCTTCAGCCTAGGGCGTGATCCTGGAGACTAGGGATCAAGTCCCGTGTCAGGCTCCCAGCATGGAGCCTGCTTCTCCCTCTGCCTGTGTCTCTGCCTCTCTATCTCTCTCTCTGTGTCTCTCATGAATAAATAAATAAAATCTTAAAAAAAAAAAATGTTTTATAGTTAGCACATTACCAGGCTTGTGGGACTCCTGGTACATACATATGCTCCTAAGTGAACATACGCTCCTGGAAATGTTAATCCATTGATCCTCGTGGCCAACCCCGTGATGGAGTTAGATGAATAGTAGTATTCCCATTTTATGCATGAGGTAATTAAACCTTGGTGAAGAGGTACCTTGGTGGCACAGTCGATTTAAGCGTCATCTCTTGGTTTTTTGGCTCAGGTCATGATCTCAGGGTTGTGATACCCAGCCCCGCAGTGGGCTCTGCACTGAGTGCAGAGCCTGGTAGTTTCTCTTTCCTCTCCCTTTGTCCTCGCCTGCCTCGCTCAAGCGCGGAGCACACTCTCTCTTTCTCTCTCTCTAAAATAAATCTTAAAAAGCAAAAAAACAAAAACAAAAAAACAAACCCAACCTTGATGGAATTTACATTTTTAAAAAGTAAGCTCTATACTCAATGTGATGCTCGAAATCATGACCTTAAGGTCAAGAGTCTCATGTTCCACTGACTGAACCAGCATTTAGTTTAACTTGTCCAGGCCCTGGAGCTAGTAAGTGACTGCATGGGAATTTGATAACATTTTGACTCTGAACTTTTATATTCCTTTTCCTCTATTATGTTCAGAGACTTGGATAATGGGTATCTACATCTTTTTGTTAAGTTTTCATAAAAATATTAACATCTTTTTTCAATAGGAAAAGCTTAGGAGAGATTGATAAGATGAAAGTAGGCTATCTAAAATGTTTCTGTGGGGTGTCTGGCTGGCTCAGTTGGAAGAGTGTGGGACTCTTGATCTTGGGGTCGTGAGTTTGAGCCCCACGTTGGGTATAGAGATTACATACATACATACATATATAAATTTTTTTTAAAAAATGTGTCTACAGAGTTGGTCATCTTGGGTTCAGAAGACATGCAAGAAAGATCAGGAGACCTGACTTTATCCAGAGAGGATAATGTTGGCTCAGTGCTCTCCAGTAGAACTCTACGATGGGGAAGTGTTCTAGGTTTGTGCCATCACATGACTAGCCGCTAGTCATGTGATTTCGTTTGTTTTGTTTAAGATTTTATTTTATTTTTTTTATTTTATTTTATTTTATTTTTTTTTTTGTTTAAGATTTTATTTTTAAGTAATCTCTACATTTAGCATAGGGCTAGAATTTACAAGCCCTGAGATTAAGAGTTACATGCTCAAAAAAAAAAAAAAAAAAAGTTGCATGCTCTACTGACTGAGCCAGCCAACTGCCCCCAGCTACATGTTGTTAGTGAAAATTTGAAATGTGCCTGAGTGAGGCACTGAATTTTTAATTTCATTTTATTTTAACTGAGTTTAGATAGCCATGTATGGCTGGTGGCTTAAGTGTTAAGCACAGCTCTAGACAGATCTGTTAAACTCCCAGGTTATTGCTTCCTCATCTATAAAATGAGAGGATCAAACTAGTTGATCTACAAAGCTCCTGTCATCTTTAGAAACACACAATTTCCCTTCTGAAAGTATAGCGATTCAGATTGAGCTCAGAACCTAGAATTTCTGCAGAATGGTCTTGATGCACATTTTCTCTAATTTCACTATTAATTGGGTGATCAGGATATTCAGGATGAGATGTATTTGAAGGAAAATCAGTATTTGAGTGTATCTACTCAGTGCTGGTGTCTGAATAGAGATAGTGCTGGAGAAGAATACAGATTCCAAATAGAAATGACCCCGTCTGGCATTATCTTTTGTATCTCTACAGAGAATAATTATTTTTAACTTTGTGGTGTGCCTGACTTTCTTTTAAGATGATTAGAACAGACTGATCACATGGCACGGTCTTTTCTGCATGGGTGAGATAGACTGAAGAAGTCATGTGAACTTTTCTCAGTAGGTGTCTTCCATTTTGTATGTCTCAATTATCATGGGAGGCAATTTTATTAGTTTCCTAAAACCTTTATCTCCTGGTTAGCAGTTGAAGCATTCTTCTGAGTGTGGCATAGTCCAATTTTGTTGAGTTAACATTTCAAAGAATCTTAGATCCTCTGCTTTTAGAATACTGTCTGGGAAATGTAGTTTTGTCTTAAAAGAAGGGAGCAGATTTTTGTTAAGTAGAATTTTCTGAAAACCACTATTAAAGAGACTTAATCTCATGAGTCATTTTTGCCTTCTAAATGAACCAGTCCCAGTGTCTTCGATTTAACTGTTTTAATACCAGAAAATCTCAAAACTTGACTTTCATGCTAAACCTAGGATTTCTTTTAAAATTCTGCGTCAAGACTCCTCACTGAAAAGCCCAATGCTCTAGTCTGCTTACCTTGGCCGTTAGAACTGATGCATTCTGTAACTAGAGAGTTTGCTTTAAGAAATTTGATGAAGTGGGTGTACCTGGGTGGCTCAGTCAGTTGAGTGTTTGCCTTAGGCTTAGGTCATGATCCTGGGATCCCGGGATCCAGCCCCACATCGGGGCTTCCTGCTCAGTGGAGAACCTGCTTTTCCCTCTTTGTCTCTCCCTTCCTCTACCTATGCGCTCTCGCTCTCTCTCTCTCTCTCTCTCTCAAGTAAATAAATAAAATCTTTAAAAAAAAAATTGATGGAGTGGGGCACCTGGCTGGCTCAGTCCATGGAGTATGCGACTCTTGATACTGGAGTTGTGAGTTTGAGTCTCATGTTAGGTGTAGAGATTGCTTAAAAAATTTTTTTAAGAAAATGAAATTTGATGGAGTAGGTTAAGTTTTATATTCTTTTTTTTTTTTTTAACTTTTATTTATTTATGATAGTCACACAGAGAGAGAGAGAGAGGCAGAGACACAGGCAGAGGGAGAAGCAGGCTCCATATACCGGGAGCCCGACGTGGGATTCGATCCCGGGTCTCCAGGATCGCGCCCTGGGCCAAAGGCAGGCACCAAACCGCTGCGCCACCCAGGGATCCCCGGTTAAGTTTTAATAGATCTGTTTGTTCCTGGTTGGCACTATGAATGCTTTTTGTTCCCTGTTTTTTGCTCTTTTTTTCACAGTTCAGATGTAGTAATGTTCTACAGTTCTATATCATTTCTTCAAATACCCTTGTTAGTGAAATAAAAGCACCCTGGCTGGAAGTCTAATAAGATCTTTCCTTTAAGTTCTGATGCTAGAGTCTCCAGGTCACCAGAACCAGTATGCAAAATAAGGTGATGCGTTTTACCTGCCAGGGTAGCCCAGCTCTTGAAAGGTAGTGTTTTCCAACGTTTTTCAAGTCATGACACCGAAAGAAGATCGCAGTATTTTAATGACACATTGCAGGAAAAAGGGCTGCTGATGGCTAGAAATGTTGGAGCCTCTAAGGCTAAGGGGCCACTTTCTGGCTGCACCCATGTTGCATTGTGCTAGGCTGACAGCTCTCCTGGAGGGCCTTGAAAGGGTTTGCTGGGTTTGCTGGGAGGGCTTCATCTCACAGCCTACAGATTGCAGTCTTGTGTGGCCAGCAATGTGGCTGCTTCTCTTGGAGTTATCCTCTACCTTCTTGCCAAAAATAACCTTATCTTTCAATGAAAATGAAATTATTTCTTCTATTTTGGGACCTTTGTTAAATCTGAGATTGAGAATTTTTCTCTACTCTTTCTCCTTTGAAATTCTTCCTTTTTACCCCCTATTCTCTAACTGAAATTTAGTCCTTTGTATGTTTTTTAGATTCAGAAAACCTCTTTAGGCTAAGTTGCAGCCCTCCTCACCTCCCAAGATTCTGTGAGCTAGAGAGGTCAGGGTGACTTATATAAAGTTGTGTGCTTTATTGATTGCAGAGCTGGAATTAGAACCCATGCCTGCCACTCCTAGTAAATTTTGCCGTGGTGTGCTTGGGATTCAGATCGGAACATTCATTTTTATGGATACCTCTATAAAATGTTCTGTGAGAAATATTTGCTTTATTCTGGTTGTTCTAGCATGGCTTGAATACTGTCTAGAATTTGGGAACCCCATAATTGTCTTTGTGGGTTCAGAATTTAGATTGAAGGATTTGGGGCCCTGTTTTCTGGTATTGTAAGACATTTTTAAAAACCTTGGATGTCTCTTTTACCTTTCTTTTTCTTTCTTTTAGGTTCACTTTTTGATTTCCCTTGGATGAGAACTTTTGAGATGGCAACTTGGACATGTGGATTTTCTTCAAGAAAATAAGATTTATACTTAAATACTGATTCTGATTTCAAATGTAGGTGGAGAGCCCAGAGAAGTTTCCTTGCTTCTGTGTTAGAGCAGCTTTGTAATGAGCATTTATTAACATGACCTCTGCTTCCCATTAAGTGTAACCTTTTTGCCTTCCAAATTAAAAAACTCCATGCCACTCCTTCCTGTGCCTCTGGCTCTCTCTCTCTCTTTTTTTTAAAATTCTTTATTGGTATTAAAATCCTTTTCTTTCAGTCCTCTGAAAAGCTCTTTAGGAGTTGATAATTTGCAACTGGGAATCTACTTCCATGTTTTCATTAAGTGTATCTGAAATTAATGACAAAAGGCAGTGCTGACAACCCTGGGAAATGACAGTCCTTTGTCTTTTCCCTGAAGCTGGTAATCCTTTACTAATCCTTTACTTGTTACAGGTGGTTCTGTGCTTATGACACAATGCATTCCTGGAACTGCATCATTAAGCACTTTGTTAGAAATGGAACTAAGCGGGTGCTTCCACATTTACATCTGTTTCAAATGCTTTAGTGGTGAAAAGTGAAATATGTTAAAAAAAAAAAAAGATAAGTGAAATATGTAATATGCAGTGTCAGCAAAATGTAAGTGTTGTGTATGTGTTTGTTGATAGGTAACAGTCCTCACCAAACCACTTGCACAAATATTTTCTCATTTTGTTCTTGTAACTGTTTCAGGGGCTCTAATCCTCATTAGATATGGGAAGAAATTGAAGATCTGATCTGTCACTTGCTTAAGATCAAAAGTCCCAACACAGCTTATGTAGAGCAATAGATCTGCTGGCTGAAGTCTAGGCATATTTATATGTATCATGCTAACAATCCTGTTTCCATCTTGGGTGCCATATATAGGACCTAAGCTATGCTGAGAATTCCACTGTTTAAATTTAGCTGACTACTGAGATGATGAGTTGTGCTCTAGAGGTTCTCCAACTTCATGGCTCATTAAAATCGCTTGGGGAGGGCAGCCTGGGTGGCTTGGCGGTTTAGCGATCAGCCCAGGGCGTGATCCTGGAGACCTGGGATCAAGTCCCGAGTCGGGTTCCCTGCATGGAGCCTGCTTCTCCCTCTGCCTTTGTCTCTGCCTCTCTCTCTCTCCCCTCTGTGTTTCTCATGAATAAATAAATAAAAAATCTTAAAAAAAAAAAAATCGCTTGGGGAACTTAAATAAAGGAGATCTCAATGCCCAAGTCACACCCCAGACCAATTAAATAACAATCTTTGAGAGTGGTATCTGTACTTTGTACAGCTGCCCAGCTAATTCTCATGTGCAGCCAAACTGGAGGAGCCCTCCTCTGGATTCTTGCTACTCATAATGTAGTTCACTGATGAGCAGAATCACCTGGGGATTTAGTTGAAAAGGAGACTTTCAAGCCCCACCCCAGACCCTACTGAAGCAGAATTTTTAACATGGTCTCATGTGATCCTTGTGCATATTAAAGTTTGAGAGGCACTGAGCTAGAGCAATGATTTTCAAATTTTGGTGTATCTTACAATTCCTAGGAATACTAGTTTACTGAATTATGATGATTGGGCAATGTAATTTGCCTTTTAAAGATATATGTATTTATTCATTCGAGAGATAGAAACAGCACAAGCAGAGAAAAAGGAAGAAACAGACTCCTTGGTGAGCAGGGAGCTCGATGTGGGGCTCCATTCCTGGACCTGGAGATCATGACCTGAGCCAAAGTCAGACACTTGACTGACTGAACCACTGAGGTGCCCTTGTAATTAGATACAGCTTTATCAAGTGGTTTCTAGATTATTTTGTGTAGATTGATAAATAGGTATTTTTGAATAAAAAGAATGTCTGAACTTTGAGGCAAATGCATTGTAAACTGGGAATAAGAATTTTAAAGGGGTGCCTGGGTGCCTCAGTTGGTTGAGCATCGGACTCTTGGTTTCGGCTCAGGTCATGATCTCAGGGTTGTGGGATCAATCTCTGCATTCTGGCTCCATGCTCAATGGGGCTATGGGGGTGAGAGTATTTATTTGACATTCTCTCTCCCTCTCCCTCTGCCCCCCTCTTCCTGCTCTCTCTCTGAAAAAAATAAATCTTAAAAGAGTTTTATCAAGGAAAGCATTGCAATGTTCAGAGCCTTTAAATATATAGATTTTGTTAATGGTTTTCAATGATCTTGAGATATCAAGTTCCCATTATTCAGGTTATCTATTGTCTCAGATAATTTACCCAAGCCAGTGACCATCAACAAGATTCATTCATCTTTGATGTGTCTTTTCACCATTTGTAATAGGGCCGAAAGGCTAGAGAATGCTTTTGGAGTTTTGAGTTTAAATTTAGTTAATGCTCATTATAAATGACTCATTTGTTTTAAGGCCATTGTTGACTTGCTCAGTGGTTCTCAACTCTGTACATACAAAAGGATTAGCTGTGGAACTGTTTCTTCAAGTTTAGAAGAATGTTATTACCCCCTACTCCACTCCCCTAATTGGGTTTCTGATTCTTTGGTGTTTTTGTTTTTGTTTTTCCCTAGCTAAAAGACATGATATATGAGAGGCACTGAACCAGAATAGGTAATGTGTTCATTAGATGCTTCTTCTTATTTCTGGACCTTTCTCAATACCCACCAGCTGTGTTGTGATAATGCCTCTCCCTGGACCTTACACATGGGTGCTCAATACAACATACTGAACGAGTGGATTTTGAGTATTACAGTATACAGAATAACAGCATTTCCTGCTGCCTGTAGCTCAACACCTTTTATGAGGTGGATTTATTTTTATTTTCTGTGTTCTTTGTGGGGCTGGAAGCTATTTGCCACAACCACTGTAGTAGCTTGTTCTCTGCCATTCCCTGCAGTGGTGGGAAACCCAGCCCTGAGCACCTCCTGCCCACACATTTCCTGTCCCCTATCACGTGGAAACCATCTCCTGTGTTTTCTTCTCTTAGCAGCCTATACCTTTGGCCTCTTTGATCATACCCTTTCATCTTGGGGCTTCAAAATACTTTTGTTATGATGGTTGGAAAATACTCAGCAAGGTCACAGAGGCCTGTTCCCTGGTTGTGGAGGCTCAGAAAGCTAGCACTGGCTGGTTACCAGAAGCTTGGAGTGTCTAAACTAAAGTTTGAGTGCTATATGACTTTGTAACTCCACTTAATTTTTAAAAAGTTTACCAAATATCAAAAAAGGAACTCTCCTATGAGGGAAGACAGCACTTCCCAGAACAAGGATTCTTAGATGAGAAAACGAGAAAAGAGTAGGATAAACCTTCTGAAGAGTAAAATAAAACACATTTTATTTGCTTACACTGAATAAGAGGGTCCAAGCTTATTGCAAAATGTGTGGAGGGGATGAAAACTATTTTCCAGCCCCAGCACCCTGCCCCAGGCAGCCTGTGGCAGAAAGCATTCTGCTGGATTGGAAAGTGTTGATTTAAGAACCCCTTGCGCCGCTTATTGTCTGTAGTGACCTTTTGTGCTACAGGTCCCCTGAGTGGCTTAGTCTTAAGTGTCTGCTTCAGCTTGGGTCATGATTCTGGGGTCCTGCGATCCAGCCCCATGTTGGGCTTCCCCGCTCAGCAGGGAGTCTGCTTTGTGTTCTATCTTTGCCCCTCCCCACTACTCATGCTCTCTCTCAAATAAATCTTAAAAAAAAAAATAGCACATAAGTAGGCACCTAGGTACTGTACTCTGTAGTGCATGGGGTTATAAAAATAAGACCTAACTTCCTGTTCAGGAGTGAGTGAGCTAATACTGAGTGTCTACCATGTGTCTGGAAGGGCATTAAGTGCCCTCCTGCTCTTTGTTTCCCTATAAATTCCATGAAGTGAGGAGGTGATACTCCTTTCCAGAAGAGGAAATGGAAATGCAGTTTGCAAGTGTTAGGCTTTGAATCTTATTTCTGTCTTACTCCAAAGCATTTGGATTAGGCTTTGAATGTGATAAATAAATAATAAGCATGGGGATAATAATACACATGCCAGCAAAATGTAAGTGAGAGTATCTTGTTAATGTAATTGCTCTACAAATATGTCAGTACTCTTATGGCAGTGATCAGAAATGCTGAGAACCATTTCACACTTACTGATTTTCTCCCTCAGCGGCATGTCCAGTTTTACTGGCTTTGGGCTACAGGACTATGGTGGCCAATGGCAGGCCTTCCTCTTTCCCCAGAGGAGAGAGACTTTGCTAAGAGTCCTCATTCAATTCAGTGTTCAGGCTTGCTCTGCTTTTTTAAATTCCAGGGATGAACAACTTTTAACTTTTTATTATTGAGATTCTCTCTCTCTCTCTCTCTCTCTCTCTTTCTCACACACACGTGCACACACATGAACACACCAGACTAGTAAAATAAACTCCCAGATGCCCAACACTCAGTTTCAACAATTAGCAACATTCTGCCTCAATCTAGTTTTAGGCTATTACTTAAACACATCCAGAGGTAGGGCACCTTCTTCCTAATACTCCATTATTTAGTTAAAAAATATCTGTGTCAGGTACTAGAGAGAGATACAGAATCAGAACAGACCAGGTGCCTCCCCTTCTGAGCCTTAAATCCTAGCTGGGAAGAGAGCCAGATTAGCATAAAAACAGAATCCTGTTGTTCTATGGGAGGAGTGGAGGAAATAAACTGTCTGAGGTGGTTGTAAATGGAGCAGGGGAGGGAGTTCCTCGGAAGTGGTCAGGAAAGCCATCTCTGAGCCTGTGACGTTTTGGCTCAGATCTGACCACTGAGAGAGCCAAGGGCCTGGCCAGCCTAGTTTTCACTGTACTAACTGGGCTGCCATGTGAGTGAGTAGTGGAGTTTGCTTGTGTAGAAAATACTGCCTCAGGGGATTCACAGCACAGTCCTCTGCTTTGCCTTCTAGTCTGACTGTAAAGAGGGAATCAAGTAGATGCAAACAGTCACAGAAGAGGGAAGGGACATTGAGCAGAATGCAGGACATTGGTCTTGGGCAAGTCCAGGGACCCCCAGGTCTTTTCCATTCTTTCCTCGAAGCATCTGGAGCCAGGTGGTACTGGGTGTCGGCGGTGCTTTGGATGGCCAGGGAGTCTAGTGCTGTTGCGGGCCTAGTGCGCTGTGATCCCAAGCAAGCCACTTCACCTGTTTCCTCATTTGTGAGGGAGCTCATACTCTGCCTCCTGCTTGGGTTTTCTGCGAAGATCACAGGAGATAATGTTTGCTTTGGTGTCCAACAGACTAGTGTGTGGTGAAGATTGTAGATAAGGATGCTGCCCAACCAGGTTGCCTGCTAAATCACTGGAATAATGGGTCAGCAAGAAGTGACACCCTAGCGTTTGCTAAAAATAGGGTCTTGAGGTCTCCACTGGCAAGATGTCCTTTGTAAGGTTAACCCAGTTTCCCCTGATCAAGGCTGGAAGCATGAAGTGGAGACCAGTTGCTCACCACTCTCTAAACCTCATTCCTTCATGTACTTATATTCTCTTAAGTCCTGCCAGCCTTGTCTTACATTTATATGCTCTTCCTCTAATATTTTCATTTCTCCTCCTTGGCCGAATTGTAATTGGGTAGTACAGGGAAAGGGTGGACAGGCAGTCTTCTCTGCCTCAGTGGGATTTTTGAAAGGTTTTGAACATGGTCGGGGGGGCGGGGGGGGTCCCTGCCGCATGGGTCCTACTGCCTCTGGAATGGAAACATGTTCCCATTTCCAGAGCGAACAGGAAGACGGGGCTCTTCCCAAAGGTGCGAAAAGCCCCCTGGAGCCACTTGGGGTATTCTGGCCTTGGGGAAGATGGACGCCCAGAGAAGCTGCCCACTGGAGGGTGCTGCAGAGGTCTGCCTTATGCTTTCAGGCCTGTGTCCTGTGGGGCCTCCAGGGACCTTTCTGTGGGCAGAGAGGCTCCAGAGGGTGAGAGGGGACATCAGAATCAAAAGTGTTTGGGGGTAGGGGATCAGGGAGCCCTAGAATGCCCTGGGGCCAGGAGTGGTGGCTTTTGTCAGAAATTGGGTCACAGCCTTGCCATTGTGTCTGGCAGGCTCTCCATCAAGTTCTCCTGGAAGCTGGGAGCCATGGAGGGAGCACGAAAACGTGCCTGCTGGTGTAGTGAGAGGCTCCAGTGCCATGGTGAAGGGAGAGGGGTCATCTGCTATGGGAAACAGCACATGTGAGTGGGGCCTGGGAGCCTGCTGGCCAGGGGCTGGCCTCGGTCAGTGTGCTGGGCCAGCCTGACAATCAGCATGTGGGGTCACAGTCCCTCTTCCCAGCTGTTGCCATGGACATGGGTGGGCGTTTACTAAGCTTGTACACCCTTATCCCTTCACAGCGCTGAGAAGTGGGCAGCTACTTTATATTTTATTCACATGATTGGTGAAAACCTGAGACTCAGATGTTGAAGGCTAGTGAGGGGCGGCAAAGCTTACAGATGACCACGGGTTATCCTGACTCCCCAAAATCTGATAACAGAAACCTCCCTCATGCAAGTACAGTAACTGACACGTCTCTTTCATGCCCACATACTCATTGGACTCACTGGACTGTTAGCTCCTGGAGGACAGACACTGTATTTTTTAAAAAATATTTTATTTATTTATTCATGAGAGACAGAGAGGCAGAGACATAGGCAGAGGGAGAAGCAGGCTCCCTATGGGAAGCCCGATGCGGGACTCGATCCCAGGACCCTGGCACCATGCCTTGAGTCTGAGGCAGACCCTCAACCGCTGAGCCACCCAGGCACCCGGAACTGTATTTAATGGGGACAGTACTTCCACTGAGATATAGTTTACATGCACTAAAATGCACAGGTCTCTGGTGTACACTTTGAGACATTTTGACGTGTATACACCCAAGTCACCATCACTCAGGTCGAGGTACAGGTAATCGCTGCCACCTGAAAGTCCCTCATGCCCTTTCCCGGTCAACCCTTTTACCCCAAAGGCACCCGCTATTCTCATTTCTACAGTGGTGGTTGGTTTTGCCCATTCTTGAGCGTCAGAGTTGTACGGAGATACCCCCTGGAGCCCGGCACCGGGTCTGGCGGGTGGCAGGAGGGCAACGTGAAAGGAAGCCCCGGTTCTGAAACTACCCTACGACAGCCCTGATCCCACGGGAAGCTGAGGCCGTGGGCGGACGCAAGGCCGGGCAGCGCGACCCGGGCCCAGGTCCCCGCCCTGGACGCGCGGGCGGTCCTCGGGCTCCCCGCAGCGCCGCCCGCCGGGCCCCGCGTCCGCCGCGGGTGGGAGCGAGCCCGCTGACCCCGCCCGGCGGTGCCCCCTGCCGGCCCCGGTGGGAGGGGAGAGGGTCCCACCCTCCGGAGCCCCGGGCGGCGGCCGGCAAAGGGCGGGGCCTCCGTTCGCGGAAGGACAGCCACCTGCCCTTTCATCTTCCTCCGAGGGAGATTTTCCTAAGTTTCGGGGCTTTCCTTCCCCCAGAATGGAGACCAAGGGCAGGCGGCCTTTTCGGTGGAGCGCTGCTGCCCCCAGCTGGCCGCGGGGGGCACTACCGCCGGGGGCCGTGGGGCCGGGGGGCCGGGGGGCCGTGGGGCCGTGGGGCCGGGGGGCCGTGGGGCCGTGGGGCCGTGGGCCGTGGGGCCGTGGGGCCGTGGGGCCGTGGGGCCGGGGGCCGGGGGCCGTGGGGCCGTGGGGCCGGGGGCCGGGGGCCGTGGGGCCGTGGGGCCGTGGGGCCGGGGGGGCCGTCCGAGCCCCGCGCGTCTCGGCTCCCGGCTCCCGGCTCCGGGGCTCGTTCCTCGCGTCCTGGGCCCGGTCTTCGCGAGGCAGACGTCTGTGGGGGCCACCACCCGGCCCCTGAGCCCCGGCCCCGAGTAAGGCTCTTCCCGGGAGAGCCCGCCCGCCGCAGCTGTGTGGGTGTAGGTGGGGGGGGGGTGTGGCCCCCACACCTCGGAGGGCGGCTGGGCTGGGCTGGGCGGGACGGAGCGCGCAGGAGGGAGAAGGCAAATGCTCGTCCGGTGTGGTCTCGGCTTGACCTCGGGGCTCGGCTCAAGGAGGGGCCGAGGCGCCGGGCGCGCCCGCTGCGGGGTGGGGGCGGCCCCGCCGCCGGCCTCCTCCTGTCGCACCTGCGGTCGGCGGCGGTCTAACGGCCCAGCGGGCGCGGCCCGACACGTGGCCCCGGCGATGCTATCGCTAACTCCGTATTTTTAACTCCTCTTTGCAGAGGATGTGGCTTCTGCGGGAGAGCTTCAAAGGGTGCCCCGTTTGCCCCTCTCGGCAACCATGACGTCATGGAAATGGGGCGGGGAGGCCCGGGGCCCCCAAACACCTGGTGGGAAGTGGGAGATTTTCCCCACTTCCTGTCCCACTTGTGGCTACCGACCCAGGGTCTGACCTGTTTGTTCACTTCGAAGTATAGCTCTCCGGTGAGATGCTCGGAGGGGACCCAGCGCGTGTGTGTCTGGGCGTCCTGAGGCGGGGGCCAGGTGGCCTCACACGGCCCGCGGGCGGTCAGCCTGCCGGTACCAGGACAGCACCGGGCGCACCTGGCCTGCCCCACACACTGCCCCAGGACACGGGCCGGAGAAGGGCTTCTAAGATAGGACCCGTGGGCAGAGCGAGGTAGAACTGTACCGCGACCTCTGCCCCTGACCTTGCACTGGTTGTGCAGTGACCTCGGTTCTGACTCCCCGGCACCCAGAGTCCCATCCTCCAGGCTCTACTGGACGATTACCCCCCTGGGGGTTTCACTGGCCAGTGGGCCATGGCTCAGGTTTTGCTTTTCCTGGTAGTTCTTGACAGGTTATTCTGAGCTCTTGGCAAAACTGAAATAGTGGCTCACCCAGCTGACTCCTCTATTAATCTCCGTCTTCCTTTCTCTTACGCTCCTTCCGCAGCCCCCACCAACTTGGCTGCCTTCCCAGTGCCTAATGGCACCAAGTATTTATTTGTTCATTTGCTACTTAAGTGTGCATTAAGCATCTGTTGTGTGCCAGCCACTGTGCTAGGTGTTGCAGACACACTGAATGAGCAAGATACATTTCTCATCCTGAGGAGTGGGTGGGTAGTGGAGTGGACTTTCTTGCCAAGATATCACCTGATAAGTAAGGTGATATTGTTAAAACTTTACATGTGACCCAGGGAGTTGGATTTTAATGGGTAAACCAAGAAGATAAATAATCCTTAAAAACTCAGATGGCTGCCTCTCCAACGGTGGGTCATGGCAGAGGGGGACACTCGGTGGGAGCTGAAGACCCCACCACACTTTGAGATGTCCCTGCAGCACATACTTGCTTAGCCCCCTTCTCTTGCGGGGACAGTGATTCCAATTACACTGAGGGGGCTGGTCTCTGGGTAAGGTGTCAGAGAATCCTCTAGAATCTCAGAACGGTGGTCATGAGAAGTCATTTGATTCATTCTTTTGCCTCCAGGGCTGGCCTGTGCTTAAGCAATTTGGGGCAGGAGGGTGTCTGTCCAGACAAATCCATTCTACAACTGGCTTTGGTGACACATTCACTAGTGGGATAGTGGCCTTCTCTCCTTGAGGCTGCCCTCTGTTCCTGGGGCCTGGGGCTCTCCAGGGCTGGGCGTTTGTATGGATGTGATGACGGGTGTCTGGGTTTCCTCAGGAGCCTCTTCTTTCCAGGCTGAGTGGTGCCTGGTCCCTTACTGCACTGAGGGGCTCTGCTGCGGTGACCCTAAGCCTGGTGCTGGACACCTTCTAGGGGGCTCAGGAACCCTTTGTCTGAGCCTTCTCGTAAGGGTATTTAAAAAAAAATATTTATGTATTCATGAGAGACACACAGAAAGAGGTAGAGACATAGGCAGTGGGAGAAGCAGGCTTCCTGTGGGGAGCCCGATGTGGGGCTTGATCCCAGGACTCTGGGATCACTATCTGAGCCAAAGACAGATGCTTAACCACTGAACCACCCAGGTACCCTTTGTAAGGGTATTTTAATTCCCTCTGTCACCCTAGTGGGGGCCAAGGCCAGACATGAGAACAGGGTGGATCAAGATGAGTGGGGTCTCCATGCCACCCCCTCAGCACTTGCTCCACAGCTGCCCTCTGACTCGGCTCTCATTGGCTTTAGGCTTCCCTTAGACTTGAGGGAAGGTTCTTGCTGGGATGGAGGAACCCTGATTTGAGATGGACATGTCTCAGGGGGTGTGCTAACCCTGCTTTCCAGATGAACTCTACATGCCTGAGGCCTTGTCACCCTTGGCTTGGGCTGGGCCTGGAAGGGGGTACCTTTGCTCCCTCCGTGGGTCTGGGTGGATCCCCAGCCACTGCCCATCACCTCATAGGTCCTTGGGTGGCTTTAGAAGTCCATGACTTCAGGGCCGTGGCAACTGAGGGCCCTGGGCTGGCATGACTCCATAGGCTCCCCTGGCCTCCTCCCAGGTTCTTGGAGGGAGTCTGTTTTTAGTCCCTTCTCTGCCTCCGAGGGCCTTCCCTCCTGTCCCCTGCCCTAAACCCCGTGTCTCCTTCAGCCTCAGCATCTTTGCTGCCACCAACTCTCAGGAGCTGAGCTGCCTCCCCAGCCACCCATACACATCCATTGCCTGGATCTTTTGTATACAGACCAAAGTGAATTACTACTTTAGGAGGAAAAGAAGATAAACTAATTTGCCTTAGGTTTTTAATGGTTGATAGAGGCTTGCTCAATTAACCCTCCCCCAGGGCATTTTCATTTACTAGGGGGAGGAGAATGCTTTAATTAAAAGAAATTCCCAATGGTGGGATCTCTGGCATTGTGCCAGGTCGATGGGGAGACAGATTAAAGTTCTCCGCAGGTGGCAGTACCACCTTTGGGAAGGTGGCACCCTGTCCTCTTGTGTGGGAGAGTGACCCACTGTGATGGGATGTCCTCTGTGGCTGTTTCCTTCAGTGATCTTTAAGGGGACTTGTATGTAGGCCACAGATGAGGGGACTCAGGGAGAACTGAGGATTCTGTGACTGCCCTGGATAGGACTGACAGGAGACGGACTGGTTCTTAGTTCCACAGAGGCCACAGAATTAGAGGTGCGTGGAGCTGGAGGCAGACTCCCAGTCTTAGATGACATTTTACAGGCAGTGACCCTGGGGCTCATGCAAGTGGGGGACATGCCCAAGTCCCCTATTGAGCTGGCTCAATAGCTGGCTCTATCCCTGTGAAAAGAGGCAGGCCTGAATTGTATAGCTAGAATGATTTGCATATTTCTGGTTGATTTGGTCAGAGACATGCGCATGAACCATACAGGTGTTTGGGGATAGGACCTTCTCCTACCCCTGGGAGCTGAGAAGCCTGGGCTTGATAGCAGTAATTGTGAAGAGGATGGCTGAATCTCTGAGGGGTGTTCCCATCAATGTCCATGACCTCAGGAAAGGCACTCAGGCTTGGAAGAATACCAGGGGGCCCAGGGAACCTTACCTCCTGTTCTCTAGGTGAGAGCTTAAGACATCCACTGTCCTTGGCAGAGTCTCTGAGCTTGAGGGGAGAGGATTCATTTCTTACATCCAGGCTGGGGGTGGTGGTGGTGGGGAGTAGAAAGTCTAGCTAATCTTCATTCCCTTCCCCTGCTCTTAGCCTGGGCACCCCAAAGTTGGGGCATTGAGGGTGGGGTGGTCCCCAGCCATGGATTTGTGGGGGCAATGCACAATTTCAGTGGGAAAGGAAAGGCAAAGGAAATGTTCCCGGAGGGCAGGAGACAGTGGGTGGTATTTTGGGGATACTTGCTGTGTGGTCCCTGGCTGCCAAATTTCAACTGCCAGTCATTTTCAGTCATGGATGTGGGCCTCCTGCTACCGGTGGCCCAGTGGTGTGGCTGGAAAATGGAGGAGTGAGGACCTAAGCTTTTAAGTGGGTTTGCCTGGCCCCCAACTCAGCCTTCTAAGTGGAATTTTTTACCCGTTGTTCCAAGAAAAGGTTGACTTAAGCAGCTTGTTGAATTAGGCTCTCTGAATGACATCAGGACAAATGCCTTGGTTTCTTTCTGGCCAGCCAGTGATCAATAGCAAGTCGAAAACAACCCTGACCAAACCCAGTGAAACAGAAGCACGGTCTCTGCTCTTCCAAACTGCCTTTAATGAAGGGTAGCAGAATATACAGTGTGGCTCAGATAACAGCGTAGCAGGGCCTAGATAATAATTTCCCCCACATCTTGGGGGAAAAGGGGATACATATTTCATTATGAACACTATTAAAAAAAAAAAAACAAAACTCATCACAACATTCTTCAGGAGCTAGAGCCCAAGAGGACCCACTGGGGATCCCTCATCCCAGCGGACATAAGAGGCAGTCTCAGGGGAGGGGCTGGGAGTCTCCCCACAGCCAAGAGAGGCCGCAGCAGCTCCCTGCCTTTGCAGGGAGTGAGAAGCAGCAATGAGGGAACAAAGAGGGTGGAGACGGAGACAGTGTTTGGCAGCTCTACAGCATCTTGATCACAAATATCTGGTAGGATCCAGTTGGCGGTGTTGCCAGTGGGGCCAGAGAGGCAGAGGGAGCCTTCTCCTCCATGGAGGCAGAGAGTGCGCCTTTTTGCTTGAAGAGGTGGGAGAGGAACAGTGCATAGCCAGGAGCAGGGGAGTGCCAGGCTCTCACATCCTTGGTGACCTAGGATGAGGAAGAGCAGTGGTTAGGCTAGGTAGGTACTGAGGAGACAGACTAAGGACAGTTAGGGATGCAGATGGAGTTGTCTCTGTTTGTAGAGCTTTAGGAGCTCAACACTGGATTTCTTGTTGATGGTGGTGGAACGGGATGCGGTTGTCAGTGGGATGACCAGGGATACCGGGAGAGAAGCGTATGGAGATGCTAGCTGGGATTAGGGTATAATAGGAATATAATATCTTCTCATCATATTGAGTGCAGAGGATACAAGGAAAGGAATTGGGGGCCCCTCTAGGTTTTGCAGTGAAAGGGGTACAATAGAAGGCATGGGTATAAATGAGTCTGGGTCCTGAGTTTCTCTTATTTTTCCACTCATTAATGAGTGGCCTTTGCTGTTACTTGGCCTCAACGTCTTCCTTTCCAAAATGAGGATACTAACAGTTGTCCTTCATAATTCGTAGGGGATACATGGCTCAACTGAGGTGCCTGTTGTCACCTGAGGAGTGTACTGTGTCATAGCAATGTTCCAGGCCATTGTTATTAACGACAGGAACCCCTAACAGGAAAAAGTGGAAGAATTTGGTGGGCCCAGCTTTAGAACCTAAAAGCAAGACCCCAGGGGTTGGGAGAGGTTAGCTTTCTGACCTTGGGGATCCACCCTAAGACCCTCACAGCCTGCACTCCCACCTGAGATGCCTACTCACCTCAGCAGGACCACAGCCGCAGTGTCATGAACAGGTTAAATCCGATCACTTTCAGGAGGAGGATGCGCAGCCCAATCACTAGCAGGTTGTGGAAGTTTAGGTCCATATCTGCAAAACCAAGAGGTTATTGGCATGGGCCCCTGAAGTTTGCACCCATGGTTTTCCCAAAAGGTGGGTGGGGTTGGGTCTTAGCTCCTGGCCCACGTCTCTCCCTTTGAGCTGGGATGCACATGTCTTCATAAGCATATTCATTCCTCCAGGGCCAACCATGTTCCATTTCAAAAGGAAAAACCCAACTGCTTTCAGTCCTTATTTTATTTCTGTACCCCTCAGGAATGGGGATGGGCTAGTGCTCAGAACTCATTGTAATCCCTTGGGTCTGGGCCCCTGAGTGAGAAGCTGGTGTCTGGACCCCAAGAGGGATGATTCAATGAAAACAGCTCTGATGGAAGCAAGTGGGTCTGGGACAGGGGGCCGGGAGTGGTGAGGATCCTGAGAGACAAGACCAGTGCCTCCATGAATTCTGCTGCTTTTCTTGAAAGAAGACAGAACCCCAGCCAATATTACAGAGGGAACATGTCCTCAGGATGAGATGGTTAGTTCAGGGCTCTGCAAAAGCCAGTTGGAAATATCACAGCTGGGCTACCAAGAAACTCTCTTTGGTTCTCCCCACAGTGGAGCAGTGGAAAGGGATACAGAGCCCTAGGGGTGAGTCATGGGTCGAGTAAAACTAAAGACTCATCCTGAAGTAACTTAGAAGAGAAAAGAACTTTAGAGTGGTGAGAGGAGCCTGGAGATTCAAGAATGTTCTCATTCTTCCTAACTTTCAGATTCACATATTCCTGGCCCCCTCTCCTGTCTAGTCAGGGTGATTGTAAGTACATTTCGAAGCTGGGGTAGATCCCTCTCTTACCTGTTTCAAAGCTTTTCTCTATCAATTTGGCATCACAGGAATAGTCTAAAAGGAGAAACAGAAACAAACACAATTTTCTTAAAGTTGAGTGTGCTGACTCTCCTACCTCAGACTCCCTAGGATTTGGGCAGCTGAATCTCCACAGGCCTTCTGTGCTTTCTCATGGAGGGATCCGGAGGGAACTTGTCACATATGGGCACCTGCTGGGAGGGCCATTGGCCGTGGCAGGATCAACACCCTGGCTTCTGGGTAGCATTCCATCCACTTATGCAAAGTACATATTACATGACACTAGGCCACAAGGAAACCATTAGACACAGACCCTACCCTTGGGTAGGTTCCAGTCTGGAGTGTGAAAGAGGCAGTAAGACATACACAGTGGAAAGTGGCAAGTGTCATAAGGGGTATCGATGCTCCTATGTATCCCACAAAGTCTTCATTCCTGCACTCCACATTTGTTCCTTTGTTGTCACCATCTCAATAAATGGCACTGTCATTGACTTAGCTGCTTGAGCATAAAATCCAGCCACCTTCCTTGATCTCTTCTTTCCTTCTCATCCCTGCATGGTTCTACCTTTGTATTTGAAAGAGTGTTGGCCACTCAACTCCCCTGCTCTCCCTGTCCAGGCCTCCATCATTTGTCTGTGGCAATAGCTTCCTTTCTGCTTCTACTCTTGGCTCCTGTAATCCATTTTCCACTCAGCAGTCAGAGTACTCTTGTAAAAAAGTAAATTGGATGTCATTCTCCTACTTAAAACCAATGGATAGCTTTGCATTGTCCTTAGAGTAGTGGTGGCCCTCTAGTGACCTAGGAGGCCCTGTGATGTGGCCCTTTCCTACTTCCTCCATCTTATCTCCTGCTGCTCTTCCCCTTTCTCCCTGGGTGCCTCTGTCAGGCCTCCACAGGGTCCTCTCTCTGCCCTTGGCGTGGCTGGTCCTGTCTTATGCTTTAACACTCATCACATACAGCATTTTCCCAGAGAGCCCTTCCTGGACTCTTGGTCCCTATGTTGGCTGTTTCCTCAAATCCCAAGTGAAAATACATATTACAATCTGAGGTTCTTTAGATTTCCACTTGCTGATGGATAGTCTTCCCCAACTGAAATGGAGCTTCCTCAGGGCAGATCCCTCACCTGACTTATTTATTCCTCCACTCCAGCACTTGGCATGTTGTACATTGCACAGTCAGTGTTGGTTGAGTGAGTGAACAACTAGGTGAGGTTAGATCTTTGGCAGAGAGACCGAAACAAGGGGAAGTATCTTGGAGGAAGGCATCAGACTAGGGCCTGGAAGAGCAGCAAGGGTCAAGTAGCCTGAGCAGAGGCAGGGAGGCAGGAACTCAGGGCAGGTAAGAAGCCAGTGCCCTTCCCACCACCTTCTCCCCATCTGCTCTTTGCCTAGGATATCCTGCAACCTGCCAGGAGGGAGCTCACTGGTGCTCAGTAACAAAAGGGTAGGGGCTTTCCTGACAATGGATGAGGCTGAGACCACTGATCAGAGCAACTTTTAGATGCCATCCACCTGAGCTCCAGGAATAATGAGGCCCTCAGAACGGGGAGACCCAGCTTGATGGCTGTACTCACTTGAACTGGGGTAGAAGGGCTGCTGGAAGTTTTCCTTGCATTCAATATTAGTCTCGCTGTTCCAGGTCAGGGCGCCATTGCTCTTGGAATCCATAACCTTCATGTCCAGCACAGTACTGTTCAAGCTGATCACTGTGGCCCCCTCCGGTTTTTGGAAATCAGCTTGAGAATCAAAATCGGTGAACAGGCAGACAGTCCTACCAGATTTAGGGCTTCTCATCTGGTACACAGAGGGGTCAGGGTCCTGGACATCTGTGGGCCAAAAGAAGCCAAGTTAGGAGATGCTGATTTCCCTCCTTGCCCCAACCCAGGCCTGAGTCCAGATGCCAGCGGTGGGTAGGAGCAGGCCTCTGTGAGGCTGGCATGTTACATTCTCAGTCTTTAGATGGGAAAGAACATTCTAGAAACCAGTTGCTCTAAATGGACTGGGAGTCAGAGCCAGGCGCAAGCCACCAGTCCTGGCCAAGAGGCTAGGCTCTCAGTGAAGGCTTTCTGCCTGGCCCTGCCTGCCATTCAGGGAAACCAGAAATGCAGGGCTATTTAATGATACTGTTCATTCTTTTACTTCATAGGAACTTCCTCAAAAGCACAGTAGGCCTAGTAAGCAACAACCTTGCTTTGGCAGGACAAAGCAAGCTTAGAATAAAGGCCCAGCAAAGCAAACCATATGTCTTAGAATTTGGGGTGGCCTCCCCCAAATTTGGCTGGGTATTGACAGGAGTTGGAGGTTTGTTTTTATTTATTTAAAAAAGATTTTATTTATTCATGAGAGACACACAGAGAGAGGCAGAGATATAGGTAGAGGGAGAAGCAGGCTCCCCATGGGGAGTCCGATGCTGGACTCAATCCCAGGACCCTGGGATCACGACTTGAACCAAAGGCAGATGCTCAACCACTGAGCCACCCGGGTGTCCCTGAAGCTTTATTATTGGCTGGCATTAAGTTGGAAGATCAGTCACATCACCAGGAGATTTCTCACTGATAAAAGTTTTAGACAATAAATCAGAACACCTGCCTCCCAGTCCTGGCTTTACCATTCACTAGATACAAAGCCTTGAGCAAGTCACATCAGCTCCTTAAGGGTCGGGAATTTTATCTGTAAAATGGAGGTATTGCCTCCTCCATCTTCCTAACCAAGCTATTCTGAGACTCAAAGGGGGGAGTTTCTCTGTATAAAATTATATTTAACAAACTATAAAGTACTGAATAAATGTGAGTCATTGCCTCTCTTGATAATACCAGGGTATTGTCATGATAACATGCTGCTGAGTTAGATACAGTCAGTTTCTACTCTTCTCCCTCAAAAAGCAGGGGCTGCTGGAGGCGTTTCCTTAGTGCTGAGAATCATTCTTCAGTATTTCTGTAGGGTTTTGTGTTTTTAATGTAACTCTTATTGTTTATTCTTTCAGACCTCCTGCCTTTAGAAGAGGAAACAGAGGTTTGCTGGGAGGGTTAACACATTGGGGCCACCCAGAGAGTTTATAGCAGGGTTGAGACTCGAGTTTCCTGCCCCTGTGGTTCTCTGCTCCCACAGCTTCTCACCATGCATGCAAGGTTTCTCAGACCAGGGGTGTACCCCACTTGTGAGGCCAGCCAGGGTGGCCTTGGCAATGCAGACATCCAGCTGGACCTGAAACCAGAGAAATCAGCCTTTGGCATGGCCTTGGGTTGCTGAGTCAAGGCACCCCAAGGGTGTCAAGTCAAGGGATGGGTCCATGGTCACATGTGAGGGACATCCAAAGTTTTGGCCCTGAGGAATTCTGCTTGTTCTTCTCCAATGTCCCCATATCTGGGAGGTCTGACATCGCTGTGGGTTAGGGCCTTAAGACATAAATCTTTTACAGGGAGAAGAGAGACGAGAAGTCATTATGTGCCACCAACACACCCCAATGGATTTGTTAGTCCTCAGTGGGAGTCATGGGTGGGACTGGGAAGGAGGATGTAGGAGCGTATGGAGATGCTGAGAGAATGTAGCCTTGAGGAGAAGGTAGAGGGTAATGTGCCACCAATGCAGTTTTGGCTTAGAGGGGAAAAGAAATTGAGGTGGGGGCCAGATGTTGAACCTTGAGTCCTGGTTAAACACTTACTCAACTCCTAGAGCCAGTAAATGTCAGGCTGGAGAGGGTCTAGACCATGCTGTTCAATATGATAGTCTTTAGCTACATGTGGCTGTTTAAATTAAAACAAAGCACAATTAAATAAAATTTAATTAAAACTTCATTTTAAGAGCTTAATAGCTACCATATTGGACAGAGCAGGTTGATAGAACACTTCCATCATCCCAGAAAGTTCTACTGGACAGCATTGGTCTGGAAAGAGCTATGCCACAGAACATGAGATTTTGAGGCTGATTGTGGGCCTTAAAAACCATTTTTAAGTCTGTGGGAGTGGGAGGTGACTCCATCAGGGGCAGACCAATTTTTGCTCAACTTTGCTAGTGAGAGATCAAAATGAAATAGCGATCAATGAAGTCAGAAGACTTGAGGTGACTTTAGCTGCCCTCAAGTCTCGTTTTTACCAAGACTTAGTACCTTTTAGGCTTTCCTATCTGCCTTTTTGCTGTTGTTTCTCCCGTCCAGCTTACCTACCTCTGATTTCCTCTCTTACTTCCCTCCCTTCCCTGCCCTCTCCGTCCCCCCATTCTCTTTCTCAAGCTCATCTTCGAGATTATCTGATTGTGTCACTTTTTGTTTAGAATAATTCAGGGACTCCCTATTGCCCATAGGATAATGACCATATTTCCTGGCATGACATTCGGGTGCTGCCATGATCTGGAGAGCTTGAACTTTTTTCTCTCAAGTTCTTTATGTGCCCTATATGAGTAGAGCTGCACCAATCTCTTCATATTGGCATCCTGTAATGTAAGTTTCATGAATGGCAGAGGCCTATCTCTGGCTTACTGCCATATCCCTGGGTCTGCCATATAGTAGGAGCTCAAGAAACAATTGTTGGATAAATAAATGGATAAAAAAAAATGCAAAATTCTTGCTTATCAGAACTTTTTGGGAAAAAAAGCTGAGTACTGATACCTAAACTTGATTTTTTTTTTCTAGCCCCTTTTACTTCCACTCCCATGTACCTCTAGTGTAACCTTATCTTTTTGTCTGAAGACAAGAAATGAGTCACTTTTAATTTGGAGGTCTTTAGGGTCCATCTGCCAGAGCCCTGGAAGGAGAGGCATCCTGTTCTACCTTAGCAAAACATATCCTGCCACTGATGACATCTCAGAAGTTGGCCTTAGCAAGACTGGATCAATTCTTTTGATGCAGAAGTTCAGCTATTCTAGATCTTAACCTTACATTTTAATTCAAAATTGACCACAGAAGCACATGTCTGAATGCTTTAGTGCTTTGGGTGGATAGCGGCACAACAGTGATTGAAAGCTTCCTTACCACTAAATCTGTGCTTTGTCTTTAGTACTAGGAACCCAGAAGTGTGAATTATCAACCCTGACTCTGGGTCCCACTGAGCCTCTGGTGAGCATCAGGAGGCAGTGAACCTGGGCAGACTTACCAGGAGTTATGGAAACTCTGGTTCCTTTGCCAAATCTCAACTGAGAGGCAATACCTTCATATCACCCATAATGTCCCCATTACGGAAACCCTTGAATTTCTCTTCCTCTGAGGGATGGGGGTAACCTATCAGATCCCACTGAAGAAGGAGAGAGGAGGTCCCTAGGACATGAGGTATCCATGGAAGGACCTGTCCCCTCTCACTTCATATCTGTGTACATTTCTAAATTGGATCCCAGTTTCCTAGTTGCTGGTCTTGGCCCTAATTGTCTGTATTGTCTTGAAGGCTCTAGAATTCCCATTCTCTATTGTCTAAGAAGATATTTTATTTGCTTCTCTCTGCATCCTAATTTATTATCAGATGTGTTTACTTAGGCCAAAATGCACATGCCTTGTTCATGCCCAAGATCATGCTTCCTTTCTTGTTGTTCCTTATGCCTGAAAGTCCCCTTCTCTCCATCCTTTGCCCATACAGATCTTACCTACACTTCAGGCCCAGTGAATCCTTTCTACTGCATAAAACCTTATCTGTCTAGGCCAATTTCCAGCCATAGCCCTACCTCTGAATCCCTATTGTGCCTATTGATGTCATCAATTTGTCAATACTTAGTTTTCAAGTTGCTAAATTTATTTATTTATTTATTTTAATAATTAATTTATTTTTTATTGGTGTTCAATTTGCCAACATACAGAATAACACCCTGTGCTCATCCCGCCAAGTGCCCCCCTCAGTGCCCGCCACCCAGTCACCCCCACCCCCCACCCTCCTCCCCGACCACCACCCCTAGTTCGTTTCCCATAGTTAGGAGTCTTCCATGTTCTGTCTAAATTTATAATAGTTATGTCCCTTTGGCTAGTTTTTATCCAATTGGGGAACAGGTCAGTTATCTATCTTAGACTTCTTTGTAGTCAGCCTAACATTTAATAGAGTGATGGCTACATAGAAGGCATTAGAAAATATCCGTTGAATGATTAAAATTAAATTTTAATGTCTTTGACCTAGAGAAACACAGATTTTCAAAATTGATAGTGAGGACTTTTCCCTTCACAGAGGACTCTGTTAAGACAATTCGTTGTAACACACACAGTTACAGCCTCACTGTAAGATGGGTATCCCCAAGGAAAGGAATAGTGATGCTCACTGGCCCATGGGATTGCAAATGGTGCTACCTGGGATGACTCACCAGATATGACAGACAGATGGGTTCCTTTTCCAAATATGAGTTTGCCCAGTTCCACTGCAGGTGACACCATTACAGAAACTCACTCAATCTACCTCCTGCTTCAATAGGAAAGCACTGATCTTCCACAGGGAACAAGAAGATCATACTGTCTAGAGTTAGATCTTCTGCTCTTTTGTGTTGAGACTTTGGTTGTTCATCTCTTTTCCTCCTGTCCTATTCTGCTGTAGGACCCTGGGTTAGAGGCTGTGATTTCAATAAACCAAGAATTCAGCAGAGCAAAACCCCTGTTCAGGGCAGCAGTATCTTGGATCTTTTTGTGGAAGGTGCAGGACTACTTGCTTATCACCTGCCTCATGATTCCTAAAGTCTCAGTCTAAAGATGTTTCCCAAGCATTGTGTGCTAGATGGGACGATTTTCTGGGGAGGGGTGGAAAGAACCATTTAGGATTCTGCAGAAGAAAATATCTGGGTTCAACTCCACATTCTGGACAAAGTAGAATTAATTGTCATTGTTGACCCTTGCCCCACTTTACTTACTTGGCTGGACACTCAGTCTGGTCCCTGCTCCAAAGATTACATGCCCTGCTGTATCCCCACTGCAGCTGGGGCCTTTGTAATATCCTTCCTGACATTAATCTACTGGAACCCATCAGGCTCTGAAAGCACCATCCTAAAACTCTCCCTGGGTCTTTGTTTCTTAGATTTCCTATTTCCTAGGGAATCTGTTCCTCCTCCCCTTTATAATAATGTAAACCTTTTATAGCAAGGTCTTGATGAGGATGGGGAGAATAATAATAATAAAGCTACTGTTTACTAATTACTATCTGCTGGGCATTGTCTTTATTATTGTGATGTGGTTTTTGGCATTTTGCTGTTGAGGAAGCAGACACTTTATTAGTTAGAGAAGAGAAGGTAGAGCCAGAATTTTTCCCAGATCTGGCAGTCTCCCAAGTTTTCTATGAACCCCATACCATCCTGTCTCCATGCCTTGTTGTGTCACACCATATGATTGCCATTCAGATAGGGGTCAGGGTCACTTTTACCCTTGGAGAGGTTCAAAACTCTACTAAACTTCAGAGAGGAAGATTCTGGGAGCAGATGGCCCCATATCCTGTCATTGGCCAAAACACGGAATGTAGCTACCTGCGGCAATAAGAGAGAATATGGGTTTGCCATTAAATCATTCCTTTCCCCCAAGGGCACACTGCTAATTTCCTGAATGTTCAGATTATCTGGTGCTGATATTATCGTCTTTGCTTGAGAGCACTGAGTATCTGGAACTCTGTTTATGTTTTTGTAAATTATTCTGCTTAGGTTTTCATTTACTCAACTGGCTCTTGGCACTTCTGTCTTTAATATAAGAAATGGGAATGTTTTAAGTCACCAAGAGAGCTTGAAGGAAATGGAAAACAAGTGTTTAATATAAACAAAAGTTTACTGTAAATCATTGCCTGTTTTCTCATAGACAAGCTGACAGTTACTTTTGCCCCAGACACCTGCATGGTCATACTCACATGGGTGCACAACCAGCCTGGTCCCAGCTCCAAAGGTCAGCTGACTGTAGCTACCAGATGACACACAATAGCGGGGTGCTTTACAAGAACCCTAACCTGGGCAAGGTCAGCCTTCCTGGGGCAGCAATATCTGCTGTCCCTATAATACAGACTCCCTCAAATCACTCTTTCTCTGACACAATAGAAGAATTTGGCTCACCGAGCCCTGGTTCATGAGCTTTTGGTGTAGTAACTCCACAGACCTTTCCCTCATACAAAGCCAGCCTTGAGCTGGTCCAGCCTTCCTGGAGGGGTGGACTCCCTTTCTGGGTTCCACACTGAACGTAAAAGAGGACAATTGGAAGTGTTTGAAGGACAGCCAGGAATTAATTGGGAAATGAATTTTGAAAGGGAATTCAGAGCACTGGCAATAGATGGCAGACCTAGGGTAGGGTCAAATCATGGAATGGAAGCCCATGCAAGGCTCTTCTTTTAGAATGTGGTTCTGTTGTTCTTTGCGGGCAGAGAAAGAGAGAGGCTAAAATTGACTTTGGAATGTTCACATAAAATGTACAGGGAGGACTGCTTAACTCTGATGGTTGTGAGAATCAGGAGGGAGTTACATACAAGGCCCAAGAACCTTTTTCTCCAGAGGTTTCTAAGATTAGAGTGGACATCCATATGGGTAAAAAAAAATCTCCAAAGTCTGAGAGTGGTTTAGATAAGTACTTGTTGGTGAGAGTTTCATAGGACTCTAGTCCTAAATTTTTCTTCAAAAAAGATTCTAAGCCCAAATTAGTTTGGAAAATGCTGTATACTTTATACTGACGAGGCATATTAGCTAATTTTAAGGGCTCTGTGAGAAGCCCTGAAGTAAAGGAATCCAGAGCTTCTTAAACTTATTTGATCCATTAATCTTTTTTTCTTAAAATAATCATTAGGATCTGTGGAACACATGCAGGTTTATATATAAATATAAATATATTCCTTGGAAATCCCTTTTCTAGTTCCAAGCATTTAAAATTCCAATTTAACTTTAGCCAATTTTATTCCTTAAGTATTTTGTGTTCTGAATCTGTTCTCCTGCCTACTCCTGTGGACACAATTAGGGGTCTCATTGATTCTGATTATTTTTTTCTAATTATCACAGAACAGCTTCATTCTATTTGGGGAATTGCTGAACATGTAGTCAGCTGAAGAGTGAATTCTCCTGCTGCCATCAGAACAGCTCGAGGGCAGATAAGGATGCAATCAACATGCAGGAACCACATCACTTCAACACTTTGCAAGGTTTACCTTCTAGAAACAATGGCAACTTTAAAACCTTTCCCAAATGTGAATTTATTGGTCTTCCTTCCACCCACCTTCCTACACACCTTGGAGCTGGGTACTTAAAAGAAGATTTCCGTCCTAACAGAGAAAAGTTTACTTAGAACAAACAGAGAGAAGCTTCCTGGGTGGTCTCTCAAGTAGAGACATAGACTTCCTGTATTTATTAACAGTTTTCCTTTTTCCTGTTAAAACCCATCTGTGCTGCTTTCCTATCATAGGCATTATCTCTCTTACATGCGTCTGAACTCTAGTTCCTGAAAAATATGATGGGTTTCAGGCTTTCCAAGTGCAGACTGGGAGAAAAGACGCATGGGAGGGAAGAGGCTTTGCTAAAGTGCCCAGATGAACAGGTAAATATGGAGGAAGTTTTCCCCAGAGAGAAGGGCTTTCTCTCACCTGCACATATTTGGACAGATTCTGTAATCTCCTGTTTTGAAATCTTTGACAGCTCTCTCCGTTGGGGAATACTTGCTACTGCCTAAAGTAACATGTTCTGAATAGTTACTATCCCTCCACTCAGGCCTTCCTTGACTCCCCTAGCCAGGAGGCATTTTTTCAACCATCATGTTCAGTGACATTTCTGTGCCAGGCATAGGGCTGGGCTGTGGAGGTGTAAGGATGAAGAAGAGAGCTTATGGTGTAGTGCAGGATGCGTGTAAGCGCCAGGCGACTAAGATAGGAGGTTGGGCATGCCTTCCTCTCTGTTCCCATTGCAATTTGTATATATCTCCTCTACAACGTGGTGGCACTGTGCCAAATTGTTTATACGCATGTTTACTTGCTAGGAGATCCTGGATAGCAGAGACTCCGTCATCCATCCTTCCTTCCTTCCTTCATCCCTCCCTCCCTCCCTCCCCCCCTTCCTCCCTTCCTCCTTAATTCTCTCTCTCCCATCTAGCAAAGTGCTTAGAATGTAGTAGTTGCTTAGTAAATATCGAATAGACAAGACCTCTAAATATTTTAATTCATTTTTGATGCAGTCCTGCTCTCTATCTTTTATTAGGACTATTTCATTTCTCTTTTGAATTCTTTATGTTTCTATGTTCAAGTTTTTATTGTTTTTATTACATTATTTAGGCCTTAAGCTCTTCCTATAGCTCTCAATTAGATACAGAGTTTTGTGAGAGTGTGTCCAATGGCCAGCATCTTTGGAAAGTTTAATTTCCCACCTTTTATGAAAACTAGAGGATAACAAAAACATATTTTTTTGGCATAATCAGTCATAATTTCTTTTCTGATAAAGATCTTTCATCAAAAGAATCTAGAAACAGCAAGAGAGTCTGTCTCAATAATGATGAAAAGGCCAATCCCCATGGGCAATTTCTAGCATTAGAAAATGAACTGCTATTGAGCCAGTGGCTGGAAATTAAGATTTATAAACATTCAAGCCTCATGAAGAAACATGAGATATTGGCTCAGGAAGTGCAGATTCGTTATCTAAGAAAGCAGAGTAGGGACTCTCTGTGTCTTTGGCTAGAGTCTCAGGTCAGGCACTTACTTGGATGCACTTGGAGTCTTGTTCCACTCCCAAAAGTGAGTGCTCTGGCACCTGTGTCTACACTGTAGTATGATCCAGTACAAATACCTGCCCTCTGCTACACAGGGTGGCCACCCAGTCCCCTCACACGTTTACAGCATTCACTCTTGGGAACAGGGCTCTTAAACAGCCTGTTGCGAGGGTGCCTACATGGCTCAGTTGGTTGAGCATCTGACTGTTGATTTTGGGGCCATGGGATTGAGCCCTGCTGAGTGTGGAGTCTGCTTGGGATTCTCCCTCTCCCTCTGCCCCTCCCCCTAGTCCACTCTTTCTCTTTCTCTCTCCTCTTTCTTGAAATGAATAAATACATAGAATCTTAAAAAAACCCAGCTTGTTCCATGGTTTTGATGATATACTTTTTCTTTCCATGTCACTTCATGCCCAATAAACAGTCCTTCTAGGTTTCTACTTCCCTTCCTGCCATCCCTGCATCCTGCCAACCCAATCCAATGACTTTACTGATCTCTTCAGAGATGCTGAGTCCTGTGTCAAGGCTGCCATGCTCACCATGGCAAGATGGCTCAGGATGGGCAAACCAAAGACCAAACAGTGGCCTCTGAGGTCTGAGGTCTTCCTTCTCAGAGCATGGGAGGGATGGTGCTAGCAGTGTAGTGTCATAGATAACAAGAAGGCAAGAGTTAAACAGAAGTCAAATAAATCTGAGTTCCACTCTAACTCTGTCATCCCTAGCTGTGTGATCTTGGGCCCATTACTTATGGGAAGCCTCTATTTCCTTATCTGTAAAGTGGACATGATGCCAGCTACCTAACAGTAGGATGGAATTGAACATTGAATGAGAACTTTTGTGAAATACAGAGAGTAGTCACTGGTACATGTCAGGCATTCAGTAAATAGTAGCTAGTAATGTGATGCTTCAGGAATGCTTTACACTAGGGCAAGAGATGAGGCTTTTTGCAGCTTGAGGAGACCCCCCCAACACCCATGGGTGCCCTCACCCTGGCTGGTATGCTCTCACATAGGTTAGGTATTTCATGGATCCAACGGGATGTATGAGAGAATCTCAGCCATAGGATTGAGGGGCAGGGTAGACCTCTTAGCTGCCAAGGAGAAAGTTCTGCTTCAGAAACTGAACCAAGAGTGCATGTCTTTTCTCAAAATTTGAGAATTTGTCCTCTGAAAGGACAACACCTGTGCAACACCCTTGTTCAGCAGATCCTCAACCTTTCTATTAGACCCAACACCCTGATAAGTTACTCCCAGACAACAAAGGATTCTTAATGATGGGGCGGACACATCACAGACTCTCAATATTACGATATCTTTCCATAATAGATTCTTGTCTACAAAATTTCCCTTATTGTAATGATAATTTCTATAATACTCACATGGATGAACAACAAGCCTGGTCCCTGTTCCAAATGTAAGTCTGTAGTTTCCTCCTGATACACACAGGTAGGAAAGCCTTTGATAAAACCTGTCTTACATGACCACCTTCTACCAACTGCCCCAGTGGTGCTGGGGTAACAGTCCAGGGAAAAACCACTGGTGGAAGCTCTGAGAGTTGCAAGAACTCTCCCGCAGCCCCTGAACTGTGGTGTCGACGGGGGTTGGTTGATGGGAGCCAGTGTTGAGGGCTGGAGAATGCCTCACCCTTCCTTACCTAGGAGAACACCCGCACTCCTGTCAGCAGAGAAGCAGGGAGCAACTTCCCTATACCATCACCACCCTGCCTGCTTCACCAACACTAAGGGTCTGATACTGTTCTTCTTTTGTCAGATACAAGGGGCTTCCAGGATGGAGGGCCCAGGAGGTTTGATACTTTTTTGTGCTGAAGCTTGTCTACCTCCTTTTCCTGAAATGCTCCTGTTCTATCTTCCCCCTTCCTTAGCTCTTTAGAGCTACCTATTCATAGGCTTCTTCCTGCCTGAGGCCCAGGGGTTTGGTCCCTGTATTTCCCTGGTTCCAGGATAGACTCCAAGAAGAATCCAGGCCCTTCCAGTGATCAGTGCTTTTCTCCTTCCCTCTTGAGCACCTGGAAATATGCCAAAGCATCCAAAGCTCTTTGATTCCTTTTTGTTTGTTTGTATTTGACAGTAAGCTCTATGCCCAATGTGGGCATGACTCTCATATCCAGAGTTGCATGCCCTATTGACTGAACCAGCTAGGCACCCCTGATTCCTTTTTTCTAATGACCTTGACTCAGATGGGGTCTGGCTGGGACGCCTGGGTAGTTCAGCGTTTGAGCGTCTGCCTGTGACTCAGGGGGTGATCCTGGGTCCGGGGACTGAGTCCCACATCGGGCTCCCTGTGAGGAGCCTGCTTCTCTGCCTATGTCTCTGCCTCTCTCTCAATCTCATGAATAAATAAATAAATAAATCTTAAAAAAAAAAGAAAAAGATAGGGCCTGGCTTTTATGAAACATAGGACAGAGGAAAAAAATCACAAGGTGGGAGAATCAGAGACCATGCTCCCTACTTCAGAGGTGCAAAAGCTAAGCTCCCAGAAGGCATGGCGTGGGCAGATGTCCTGAGCCAAGATGGGAGCTTGGCCCTGGCTCCTGGCTGGCAAGTGCTGCCTGTCCTCAGCTTACCTCACTCTGGGCTTGAGGGCCACATTAGCAAAGAGTTGTGTGGCTCTGCTGAGCTCAGGGGTAGGTGTGAGGGGCTGGGGCCTTGCCACTGCCTTGCATTGCATGGCCCTGGACAGATGCTTGGGCCCTGGGCCTTTGGATTTCCCTACAATAAGAGCAAGATGTCCCCAAGGGCCCTTCCAACTCTCATGGGTTGTCTTACATGACCACCCTCTACCGATAAATTTTTGTTCAATTTGAAACCCAGCCTCAGAAAAGAGCAGGGCAGACTTTCACAGATGTTGGGAGTGTGGTCAGTGTAGATGCTGAGAGAAGCGGAGGGCAAAAGAAACAAGGGCAAGCAAAGGTTTGGGACAGTGACTGTCTAAGAAGCTTAGGTGTGGCATTGATGAGTGACATGCCCCCCTTCCCCCATGGACAAAAGTCTAGCACTTGGGGGTAGGAACAGTTGTTGAGGGTACCTGGAGGTGGGTCATTTGTATAGGAGGGTCCCAGCTCACTTACTTGGTATGACCATCACTTGGATCCCCTTCCCAAAAGTGAGTCTGTTGTTCCCACAGCCACGCTCTGGGTAAATGCATTACAAAAATATCCTGGTGTCATGTAGCCTCTCATGCAGGACACACACCCTTCACTGGAGCTCTAAAAGCTGGGGACCTGGAAAGGCTGATCCTCATGTTTTCCCTGTAATACCTGCTCTGAGTCTCCCTAATGGATTTGGCAGCACACACACCGCCCCCCCCCCCCCCCAACCCTATTGGTCTCCATTTTCCTAATCACAGCTATCAACAAACACAGCCTCTAGCTATTTCTTCTTTGGGAAAAACAGAGGCTTCACAAAAGTTTGTGAAAAAACCTACCTCCTACGGAGGCTGGCTGGCGTGGGTGTACTTCTAAAGATAACAGGCCAAGGCAGGGGGCGGGGGGGGGGGGGGGGGGGGCGGGGGGGTAGGGCAGGGGATATTTTCTCACCTTAGCTGCCAGGCATGAAAAGAAGGTACCAATTTTTGGGTTGGGGGACATATGCAAAAATGTATTTTTCACTTTGCCATTAAGAGTAGGAGAGCATGCCGTACTTGTTAAAAAACTCAGTCACCTCTTCCTCTCCCGGGCTGAGCAAGAGTCCTGGTGACTCATGCCTGACTGGTAACTCATTGCAGTTTCTTTTTTTTTTTTTTTTTTAATTTTTATTTATCTATGATAGTCATACACAGAGAGAGAGAGAGGCAGAGACATAGGCAGAGGGAGAAGCAGGCTCCATGCACCGGGAGCCCGACGTGGGATTCGATCCCAGGTCTCCAAGATCGCGCCCTGGGCCAAAGGCAGGCGCCAAACCGCTTCGCCACCCAGGGATCCCTCATTGCAGTTTCTATGCTCACTTCACTCAAGGATTCTGCAAAGGGGAACTTTTGTACTCAAGAATGTCAAACATTTCAGCAAATCTCAGACATAAATCCTTTTCCAGAAACACACAGGTGGAATCATGTTTGGTCTCTGCCAGGTAATATGGATTGACCCTTGTCACCACTGTCCTGACCCCAGCCAATGGGGCTTCATGCCAGGTCCCAGGTCTGGTACGTCACCACATACAGTACCGATCTTGGCCCATTCACATATACATTGTTATTAGACTTTTAATATATAAGTGTTGTTTGTCTGATAAGACTGGGGCCATAAGAGCAGGGGCCATATCTTATGCTTCGTCTTTTTCTCTCTTTCTTTTCTTGAAAACCAACTATGGTCCCTGGCTTATTGATGATACGCAGTAATCATTTAATGAGTTGAACTGATTTTTACTGTGCATAATTATTGGGACAAGGAGGCCAATTTTGGGAGAGGTTAAAAAGAAACTATACTTTGGGTAAATATGAGCTTCAAAATCTAAGTGCTTAGGCAGGAAAAAAAAAACCCAAGCATTTCTGAGACAGATAATAAGGAGGCAGTATAAACCCCCAAACATTGTGATGTTCATATTGACCCTCAGAGAGGGGGCAATTGAAAGAACAAGTAAGCTACTTGATTCCAAAGGAAACTCAAACATTTTTCTCTTGGTACCTAGACACTGATTCTCCTTAAAGGGTAAAAACAAAACAAAACAAAACAAAAAACAAACAAACAAAAAAACCCCCCAAAAAACACATGGCAGGATGTATATTCTGAGCTAGCAGCATTGTTATGATCAATAATAACAAAATAGGAGTGGTAATAATAATGATATTCCATTACAGACCATGCTGAATGCTACATATGAAAATGTAAACCCAATATTGGAGGTGAGTTTACACATTTCTGGAGATCTGACTTACTTGGGCTGATCAGAAGTCGGGTGCCACTTCCAAATGCAAGGTTCCGATAGCCTGTGTTCACACTCTGACATAACTCTATGCAAAATGGTTCCCTGTAACTAAGTCCTTGTCTGGCATTCCTATGTCCCACAAAGATTAGTTACTAAGCATGTTCCTGCATCTGTGTGCATGCACCAAAGTGGGAAGAGGCATATAATCTTACTACTTAAACTTCATTTGCCTAAGACCATTGGAAGATGACAAAAAATAAGACAGAATCCAATAGGAGATCTTGCTTTACATGCGGTAGGTTATATGAGAAGTGTCATGACAAAAATGTCATGAAAATTCGGGTTGAAAAAGTCATTCATATAATTACAGAATTTCATTTCTAGCCAAGACCGAGGGTACTTTTATCCATTCACACTTACTAAGTGTTCAGGACATGTTTCTTGCATTAATGATGCTTGTGGATAATAATGCAACACTGTCCTTGCCAACTTATCTTCTAACTTAGATAGACAAAACCATGCCCAGCCCCTCAAATAAATCAATGGAAACAGATGTCCCTCAACTGTAATCCAAATCAAGATATTTCATAGAACTTACTTGCTTTAACAAATAGTCTTGTTCCTGTCCCAAATTTGAAGCCCACATTATTTCCCACAGTGATTTGTGCTATGACAAAATGGGCCATTTCCTTCTCCTTCCATTTTTGTACCACAGCTTGGGGAGCAGGCCCAGGGTGCCTATGGGAAGGTGCTAATAATAAGGAACACTTTCTTTTTTTAAATATCCCTAGTAAAACCCATTTGTTTTTTTCCTGTGTTGAACATATATCACACCTCCTACCAGGTTGACCAAACACTAGTCACTATTCTATGAAATCCAGGGACCAGAATCCCCACAGTTTAGTCCCAGCCCTACTTCTCACTGACTTCATGATTCAACCAAACTTTCTGAGTATTAATGTCCTTTTTAGAAAAATAAAGAGGTCTGAATTAGAGTCTAAGCTCCCTTTCAGAGCTGAAGTTCTGTGATCCAGCAATGTCCAAGGTGCCCTTAATCTTGCATTTTCTATAACTTACACCTGTGCTGGGCACTTGCAGATCAGCTACACTGTCACTGGTCTACCTGGGGATAATACAAGATATTGTGAGGCAAAGGAAGAGTTAGGACAAGGGAATGGTCGCTGCCAGCTTCTCTGTCTTTATGGGGGTAAATGCTCCCAGGAGCCCTTGTACTTTTGTCTTTTCATGAAAAGGGGAAGAGAATCCTTTGGACATTTGGGGCATTCAAGTCAAGATCTCCCACCCAAAGCTCCATCTCTAAGTCCTGGCAATATTTAAGAATAGAAATGATAAATTCCATATTTTTCCTTACTCATGTGATTGGCATTGTCTCTTATTTCTAACTAAGGCCTGGTGCAGGATCTGTGACAGAGTGTAGTAGAAAGAGCAAAGCTTTGAGATTAGGCAGACAGACCCTGGTTGAATCTAAACTTTTCTACTCACTAACACTGGGTGGGATCTTGGGCGATTACTTTTCTGAGCCTCATGTTCTGTGTCTGTAAAATAGGGATATTGCCCTCTGCTCCATAGAGTTATTTGAGGATAAACAATGCCATATGTCACATACCTAGCATCACATCCACACATCCTAGGCACTGAGAAGGTAGTTACTATTTCTAGGTTAAGTTAGATTATTGATTAATAAGAGTATTTTTTTCAAGGTTGTAGAATTTGTTTACGAAATAACCATAAGAGTCAGCACCCTTGAGTCATATAAACTCTAGGGTGGTATAGGAGTGAGGTCCCAGAACCATGGATTTTGAATGCTTTGCACCACTCTACTCACACTGGAGGAGTCTAAGGCACACCGAGGAGCAATGACTTGCTCAATGTCACACCACCAGCTGGAGCCAAGTTGAGAACTTTGGCTGAAATCAGAAGCCCTGGGCTCTTTTCTCTGCACTTCACTGATTCTTTTTGAATAACATATAGTGTAAAGGAACACAGTCTCTGGAGTAAATTTGGTGTAGCTTATTTGGGGCATGGATAAAGTGACCTTGAATATCCTCCCCCGGCTCACCCTGCCCCAGTTTATCTCTGAATCAATGGAAGGAGAAAAGGTCCATTAGATCATGGCCATGCAATTTTCTGCTCTTCTAGCTTTTCCTCTCAATCAGGCTCCATTTAGCTCACTTCTAGTGCTAAAAACTCTGATATTAGAGCTTCTGCCAGCCTCATATCTCGGGGAGAATCTTAATGGTTTGCTAAATCCCACCCCAGAGAAAATATACTTGTATAGTCTTGGAATACTTTCACTAATGTATCTGGGTGCCATAATTCTGAATAAATCAGCACTGGATTATATTTCATCATAAATAAGGCACAAATGATGCATATGACATCTCCTTTTCACCCAATCACTGTCACCAGAAAACATTTTGTAGTCACCACTTACCCAGCTCCACCTTCAGCCAGGCACCTGTCCCAAAGGTGAGTTTGTTGTTTCTCACAGTCAGTTCCATAGTGTTTGATGCCTCACAATCAATTGTTACTTCACCTCTTCCTGATTTACCCTAATGAGTTGGAAAACACTCAAGATTTCATATAGCTATATAAGTTATTTATAGGAGGAAAAGTACCCCTCCTCATTCATAGGCTGCTGGTGCTGGGTGGGGGGATGGGGGTGGGGGCAGAGAGGTCATGCAGACCTGCTTCTCTGTTTACAGGAGAGAAAACTGAGGCCCAGAGGCCAGAGATCTGTCCTAAGTTCCACTGCTAGTTGTTGCAGAGACCAAACACGGGTCTATTTGATTCCTAATCTAGAGGTTTTCCCCTCTCCACCACATCCTGGATGTAATGTGTCAATTACTTTATTTCTTCTTCCTGTTGGCCTAGAAACTTGATTTCCTTGGGTGCCTGATTTCCATTAAACAAGCATTTATGAAGCACTTACTTTGTAAAAGGACCATATTAGATGCTTCCTGGGGTATAACAAGAGTCTCTGCTCTCAAGGATCTTTTAGTTTTAATAGGAAGATCTCAGTAATCAAAGATTTCCCATAGCTGTATCTGTCACAGATTGTCCAAGATTCTACAGCTCAATTTGGGGTATGGAGGCTAAGAGGAATGGGAGGGATGCCTGGGGAGAAACCATATCCAAGCTTCAAACAGGAAGCCAGGCTATTTCCAAAGATACTTTTTCATTTTGTCTTATGTCTAGGGTGTTAGTCTCTGCTCCTTTCTGACCTAGTGGATTGGTTCTACTGTTATTTCCAAATCTGCTGTCGCCTATTTTCATTTTTTGGACATATTTTAATTTTTAAATGTTCCCCATGAAGGCTCTATCTTAAATTCATAGATTTATAAAACAAGGAAGATGCACCATAAGGGTAAAACACATGTAAATACATGTAGAAGCCTTAAATAAGGGCAGAATGGGGTCAACATTTACCTGGAGAGACTAGAAGCATGGTGCCCTCTCCAAAGGTCAATCTTCTGTATCCTACCTCTGCACCAGAACAAACACCCATACAAAAATGGCCTATAGAGTTGGGCTTTGTAACCTCTGATCTAGAGAAGAGGAAGAAAACCATCATTTATGGAGAACCTATTATATGCCAAGCAGGTTAACAACCTACATATGTCACATTATCTCATTCAGGCCACAACTGTGCCATGGGCTTAAATATTATTATTCTTATTTTACAAATAAAGAACAGGTGATCTGAGGCTGAGCTGGTTGAACCAGCACTGCTACAAAAGACAGAAATAGCCCGGATGCATGAGATGTTTTAGCACAGGACAGGTAAATCTTAGAGGAGCTACAAGAGAAAAATCTTCTTTCTTGTCCCTTTTAGAGTGAGATTACAGCTGCATTGGGATTGATTCTCCTGCTAGAACCAGATGTCAGAACTTTAGTAACAGTGATCCCGAAAAACTCCAGCTCACCTTCTACAAAACAATCATTTCTTGAGACACAAAGACAGTTTATCCTCAGTCTTTCCATTATTGCTCTGATATGCTACTCACCAGGCCCGACCAGCAGTCGAGTCCCACTCCCAAAGATCCATCTTTGTGCCCTTCCCACAGTGTTTCTTAGTCAGCCAAAAACACTCACAAACCCACACACCCTTCTCATACCCCAGACCAAGAGATAGGACCCTTTCATCTACAAAGAGGGCTCCGTCCTCCCTTTCTTTTTATCTTTCACATAACAGGCCATTTGACTCAAATTTAGGCATTTATTATGCAACACTTAAAATGAAGTCTCTATCCATCACATATCTGGGCCCATCACTGTCAAACTCATGATTTTCAACTCTATTTATCCAACAGATAAATCTAGTCCTTCTATTGTCTCCATTACAGTTATCAATTTTTAGATTCCTGCTATAGTGTCTCTCCTAATTTTAACTTCAATCAATCTGAAACTTCATGGACTAGCATCCAGATCATTATGAATGACAGCTTCCTGTTCCCTCCAGTCATCTTGTTTTGTGGGCCAGCCTTGTTACTTACTCAAGTCCTGTTCTGCCCTCAGAGCCGGGTGTCCCTCTGATTAAAGGACACCCTGTCTGTTTCAGGTCTGGTAAGAAATACCACTTGTCTTCTCTTTAGTTCTTATCCTTTGCATACCTACTGTTTTCCACTGGCCTCAGGAGTAATATCTTGGCTTTCTCTTCTATTGAGAAAGAACTCAACTCAGATGCAACACTATTATCAGAATGTTAAAGGACAACCATGGTATCCTCTATCTTCCTATTTATTCTGAAAACAGCCAGAAAAGGCTCATCATATGCTCTGAATGTTACAATTGGAAAGGAGATGACATAAGGAAGGAGAAATGCTTGGGAATTTAGACTTACTTGGGGTGACTTGGAGCTGTGTTCCAGTTCCAAAGGTAAACTTTTCGTTACCCCCAGAATTCACTGTAATTCAGGCCTTTACAAAATCACTTCCTTTCTCCTGCCATTTACATTTGGGTAACATTTGAGTCACTGTACTTCAGTAGAAGAGAGAGTTGTTTTTACCAATGCCCATGGCTATAGATCACATGAAAATGGCGATTGTACCAAGAACTACATATGTATCCTACATATAATTCCTTGAACGAATTATGCTAGCTGAGCTAGCCTTTCCTTTTGTTCTGAAAACAAATAGTATATTATACATGTATAACTTTTAATATTTATAGAATACTTTCAAATGCATTATCTTATTTTAGTTATAAAATTACTTATGCGGTGATGTTAAATATTTTCATTGTACAGATGAAGAAAATGTGGCCTAGGTGTACTAATCAAACTAGGTGTAGAAGAATTGACTCGGCCAAACTTTCTGCCTTTTTCTTTAGTATCAACCCTCTGACTGGGCTGTTTCAGTCTGCTATTTTTGGTTCATCTATGTGACTATTTTTCTCCACAGCTAGATATTTCTATCCTCTGTGTCATTACTTTAACATTTCTTTCTACATAAGAATGCACTTAAGTCTGCATAAACCATTAATTTCTTGACACTTGGGCCCTACAAATACTGCAATACGTTCAATGGGCCTCAGTAGCCACATTAAGCTTCCAACTTTATTTTATTTTATTTTTTATCTTTTTTTTTTTTAAATTTATGATAGTCACACATACAGAGAGAGAGAGGCAGAGACACAGGCAGAGGGAGAAGCAGGCTCCATGCAGGGAGCCTGATGCAGGATTCGATCCCGGGTCTCCAGGATCGTGCCCTGGGCCAAAGGCAGGCGCTAAACCGCTGCGCCACCCAGGGATCCCAGCTTCCAACTTTAGTGACATATTGTCTACTTACTGGGTTTTACTGATAATCATGTCCCACTCCCAAAGATGAATGTGTTCTAAACCACACACTATGCTGCCTGACAATGCCTGAGCTACCTTGATAATAGATTAATGTGATTAGCATGCATCTACCCTCCCACATGAGAGTGTTGGCTGGGATTCCCTCTTCTTCTTCTTCTTCTTCTTCTTTTTTTTTTTTTATCACTGGAATAAAGACTAAGCCTTTATGTTAGGAAATAATGTCATGGAATTAAGTCTGTGAAAGCTTCTTTTCGGGCACAGTCTTAGTGATGTAGGGGAAAGCCTGAGAAGAGTCCAAGTGATAGTGTCTAGACAATTCTGACACTCATTTCCTTCAAAAAGATCTGCAAAATTTCACCAAGTAATATTGTTTTTTACCAGCCAAAGTTTATCAGCTCTGGATCCCCATTTGGAACTAACACCTGCACACAATCTTGTTTTACCAGTGGTTAGCAAATTGGTTCTATCCCTGTAGGTAATCTTCCTTTCTTTCATCATTTTAATGTATTTAAAAAGTATTGTGAGCATGGAGTAGAACGTGGCATATGGCTGGAGTATTGGGATGGGAACAGCATCCATTTTTCCTTGTTTTAATCACTAGACACCAATACTCATGGAGTTAAAGAATAAGGAGACATTTCGTCCCCTGTGTGATAGAAGGACTGCAGGATAAGCACAGGCATTAAAATCAGTAATAATCAGGTACTTACTGGGGCTCACTGATATTGTGGTTCCCTTCCCAAAAGTCAACGCATTTCCTGCTCCGTAGGCACAGTGAAATGGGGCCCTGCAAATACCTCGGGTACCTACTCACCCTACTTTATTCATCACTGTAAAAAATAGAATTTTGTATTTTGTCCTTACCCTCTGCAAGGAGCTCAGTGGGCCTTCAGTGTTTGGATATGCAATAACAAAGCTCCCTTACTTTGTGAGAAGGAGGCTAGATGGTGGTAGGTCCTCTATTCACTCAGTAACTAGTCACTGAACACCTCTGTATGTAAGGCACTGTACTAGGCACAGGGGACACAGTGGAGGGCAACTTGGACATCATTCCTGTCCACTACCTGTAGGTGCTCACAGTCCAGGGAGTGACACACATAAATCCATAGATAAAATAATGTCAAGTGATGGAAGTGCATTAATAAAATCAGGTGGGCAATGGGATAGAGAACAACCAGGCAGCAGCTGTGGCTTGTTAGACTGGCTGGGCAGGAAAAGTCTCTCTGGGGAGGTGACATCTGAAGTGAGATCTAGGCATGGAGGAATTTTAATCATCACCTCCACTGACAGATAAGCTTACTGACGGTTTGAAAGGTTAAAGCCTGGATCCAAATCACACAGCATCAACCATGGACATGGATGCTTAGATCATGCCTGCTCTCTGCTGAAATACTAGATCCAGTTCTACCACATAAATTCCTAGTTAGAAAAGATAAAGCAAGACACAGATTCTTCCAAAGTGGCTCTTGGATATTATCTGGGTAACTGGAAGCCAGCACTGATCTTCAAGGGCATCAGGGCTGTGAGAGGGTGCCAACAGGAAGAGAAGGCATTGGCATTTCAGAGTAGATTTTTTCTGATGGAGCTGGCCACTGACATGAAGAGATTCCCTTCATTTCAGTTAAAGAGAGAGAGAAAGAAGCTCTCTCCATTCTGCTTTCCTATTAAGTTGGCAAAGAATGCAAACTGTTACCTAGTAGAGTGAGCTCTTTCAGTTAGAATGGGAAGGGCTCAGAGAGTGCTCTGCTCCCCAATAAATCTGAATAAATTGAGGACATGTGGAAGTCCGCTGAGATTTCCAAAAATGTTTTACATGTCTCATTAATTAATCAAATTCAGAATACATAGTGATACTTACTAAGATCCACTTTTACCATGGTCCCCCTTCCGAACACCAGATTATTGGTGCTTGATACACCACAGTGATCTATGTCACCATAAAAACCAAAGGGTGCTTCATTCTCAAGTACAGTGATCTTCCTAGGGTTCTCTCACTTGGTTGAAACCCAACTCAAGGGGATCCCTAGGTGGCTCAGCGGTTTAGCGCCTGCCTTTGGCCCAGGGCACGATCCTGGAGTCCCGGGATCGAGTCCCACATCAGGCTCCCTGCATGGAGCCTGCTTCTCCCTCTGCCTGTGTCTCTGCCTCTCTCTCTCTCTATGTCTATCATAAATAAATAAATAAATCTAAAAAAAAAAAAAAAAAAAAGAAACCCAACTCAACACAAGCACATATTTAGGTAAACTCAAGAAAGGTCTTAAACTCTTTGGCATCTAGGAAACTTCAGAAACCATTTTCTACTACTCCAAACTCACACATTTGTCTCTTCAGTGATCTAAGGTTTTTGATATTTCCAGGAATAATTCTGCTAATTCCTATGTTCTATTTTCTCATAATTGGAAGAGTTCACCTAATAGGCCAATTCAACCCTTTCTTTGCCATAGCTGACGTCTGTTAAACTTGCTTACCCCTCAGGCTTACCCTTCAATGGAATTTTTCATAAAATCTAACTTCTTAAAAATTATGAAGCATTCAACCTCCCATACTTTTCAAAGGGATTTCACATATATCATCTTGTTTGGATCTCACAAAATCCTTTGAACTAGGCAGAGCTGGAATCATTATCTCATGTTATAGATGAACTAAGCCTTAAAGAGTTTGAGTGGTCTTCCCATGGCCACAAATTTGGCGAGTGGCTGAGCTGGATTCACATTGTCTTTTGGCTCCTATTTGAATGCCTTAATGATTTATTTCATCCACATTTATGTATTGATCACATCACCTTGCCTTTCAAATATCCCTTCTTTTCTTATTCCCTTCCCCATTGAAAAAGGGGAACATAAGCAACAAAAGCAATACTTCTCTCCCTATGACCCCTTGTCCCTGCAAAAAAGCCAAGCAAAGCTCCAGTTCAATTCTTTCTCAGAGCAATGTTTTTTTTAATCCTCATATGCTTTCCGTGAGCTGGGAGATAAGAGTTACCAATATTTCAGTTGCATTAATTGGGAAAAATGAGGGTCTGAGGAGATAAATCAGAATGCTGGTTATAGAAGTTGCAGCCTGATATAGACAGCAATATATTGAATCTTAGAAAACATGGGTCCTTGCCTGCTATTGTGTCCATGTTCAAATCACTTACCACTCTGAATAGAGAGAATCACACCTTTCCACTGTCCTTTGCCTCTTGAGACAATCAGATAAGAGATGTAAAGAAATAAGAAAAGTAACTTAATTGTTTTCCTTCTCTTAAGAAGATGGGCTCTGGAAAAATATCAAGGTAGCAATATCTTTTATCCATACTGATTTTGTATATACATATGTGCTTACGCATAAGAGCAAGACTAAATATTTTTAAGGCAGGTTTGAGACATGTTAATTTGGGTCCACACAGAACATTAATGGGTAGGCTCTTGCTTCAATGTTAGAGCAGAATTGTGGCTCAAGCCTCAGTATTCATTGGGTTGACTAACACCTGGTTTCTCTAAAAATTAGCTTGTTTCCTGCAGCATTGGTTGCCTGGTGATTTGAGGCCTATCAAAACCCGCAGGGACCAAAGAAATCACACTGTGCAGATACTTGACAAAGGACATTTCTGAAAGCATTGACAAAGTGGAGGAGTTGTAATGTTTAGGGTAATCCTGCCTGTAAGTGCTGTACCTGCTTTATAGAGCTAGAATACCCATAAGTAGGCACATATTTGGGTCTAGACTGCTCATATATTTACTTCTCTGCTTTGACTTTTTGGACCTGGATTTATGAGTGAAGATAATAGTTCTCAACCATAGCCTTGCCATTTTTTAACCCACAAAAAACCCTGAGAACAGGAAGCCCTATAAGCCACGGAAACCTTTTGGATCAGGCTATTTGTATTTTCAGAGTGGAAATGCTGATGAACACAATCACACACAGGCATGCACATTAGGGTCTCTATATTCAATTTAGTGCCCAAAGAAGATGCCAAAGAGAGGAAGGATACAACAGTTGGTCCACCTGGGCTCTACAAGCTGCTCTGCACTGTGGATCAGCTCTACTTTCCTTGGTCCAACATTCAAGCCCAGACTCTCTAGCTATATTAGAACTTCCACTGGTGAGGCCAGTATTAAGGAAGAGTGTGAAGAGGCTTCTTGGGGAAAGTTTACGGAGTACGATGGAGAAGCCATTCTTGATAAGAAAGGAGTGTAATAGTTGATGGAGTTTCTAACAGGGAGATAATCAAGAATCAGAGCACTCAACGAAAATAAGCCTTGTAAACCTATCTTCCAATTTGACCAAATCCTTCCTCAAGCATTGGGTATGAGCCAGAATGTGTGTTTTGAGAAGCCTCACACATGCTAGTGGGATTGCCCTTCTTTTTTGACCTTGGCAGGGATGAACACAGTCTGCTTTCAGATTCTCAAGTTCCTAAAAGGGCCCCTAGGTCATCTTGACCTTCCTTCCACCTCCCAATCCCAGTCTACCTAGGAAGGAGGGTCCTCCAGGAGGGGCAGTACACATGTTCCCTTAGTTTTAGACTAAGGAAATTCATTCATCTCTCTTTTCAGTTTCTTCACAGTAATGTTTCCCTGGTGTAGAAAATAACCCACTCACCAGGCCATACAGTTAGCTGAGTTCCTTTTCCAAAGTGCAGTTTCCCTAAGGCTGAGGCTCTGTCGACACAGTGCTGGCCCCCTTTACATGAACCTGGTCCTATTGTTCCCCAAACACTCTCTCCCCTGCCCTGGGGATATGATTGAAAATGCACCTCTATCCTCCTCAAGTGGCTTAAAGTCTTTTTCTTCTGCAGCCAGCAGTCTTAGCGGGATGATCAGTCCTCAGTCCTCAGAGGCTCTCTCTCAGGGGACAAAGGGTCTGTGGTAACAATAGCCTTCCCACCTGCAGAGGCCCCTCCCATCAGAAAGCAATTACATATCCTTTTGAGAGTGTTTAAATTGGAAGGAACTTTGCTTCCCTGGCCCTATTTCCCAGTATAAAAGACTGCTCACTTACTTGGATTGACATTGTGTTTGGAACCCTTTCCAAAGCTAAACTCATGAAAGCTTTGATAGACTAGATCTGCCCTCTGCAAAATCATCTCATTTCCCTCATTCAACCTCTGGTCCTCCCTCCATGCATTTCTTTTTTCTCCTCTTTCTTTTTTCCTTCCTGATATCGCTCATTTACTGCACTGGGAAATCATACCCCACCATCTTCTTGGCTTAAAAAAATCCCAAACAGCCTTTAGCTCATGAATAATCTGATGACCTATTTCTTTGGCTATCAAAATAATAAAACTAGAAGGAACAGGTCTGGGCTCACCTTTTCATCCTCTAGGCTTGAATCTTAGGGTCTTAGCACTTAAGAATTGAAAGGAAGCACAGAGGTGATTTAGTCCAATAGCTAAAAGGGTATAGAAATCCCTTCTCCAACATCCAATGCTTAGCCTGAAGGACCTAGCGTGAAGAACTCCAAGGAAGAGTAACTCTACACTTCACAAAGCAGCCTTTCGACTGCAGGGCAGTTCTACTTGTTCATAAAGATTCCATAAGAGGTTGAGACATCTTCTTTCAACCACTGGTTTTGATTTTGCCTTCTGTACTAACTCCTTCCTTGGCTACATTGCAGTTCTTCAAATATTTGAAGAGTTATATCTCATCTTAATATAGTCCAGTGAAATCCTCTCTCACTTTTTCTTTAGGGACCTGAGATAATTTCAGATAGTTAGCTTGATTTTTATCTGACTGTAAAGCCTGTGCCCTCAACAAATTTATAATTGTGAAGGCATGCCTGATGGGGAGAGCCATTCTGGGGTAGAAGAGGAGGAGACAAATGAAGTAGACAGCTTTGATCCTAAGGCAAACTGGGAAAGCTTTTTAGAATTTAGTTACTGACCATTGAGTTTCCCAGGTGAAATTGTCCATGATCATAGTCACCATTTTTATTTAAAAATTATTGTGACTTTTTCCTTCTTACTTACTTGCTCTTACGGTTACTGTGGTTCCTGCTCCAAAAATGTAGTTGTAACTACTATCACCACAGTGCTAGGTCTTCCTACATAAATCTCATCAGGACTGTGGGCTGGGACAGGCAGGCTGCCTCTTGGCCTAGCTTTACCCCCATGTGCTATAATCTCTTGGTAACTGTCTTAACCTCTTACTTTGGCTTTCACTTTCACACAATTTTCTCATCTGTGAAAGGGGGGATGCTAATATATATCCTAGGGGATTATTAGGAAGGTAAAATGAGTTCAAGTATGAGGGGCATTTACACAGCACTTTGCACATAGTAAGGATTCAATAAGAGTTATTAATGATCAAGATGATCTAATTCTTTTTATCTTAAAAAATACATATAATTTCAGTTTGTTACATCTTCTCTCTGAAACCTGGGACATTCATAGGTACTTTATATCCAAATGCTCTTTTATCAAATAGTAAAAGTAGCAATAGTTAAAATTGGGAAATGTTCTTTAGATAGGATACCGTCCCAGGAATAGGGTCAGTAGTTTCAGTATATTTACTGAATCACAGGTCTGTTTACTATGTTTTATATCTGTTTAGGAGACACATGAACAAGGAATGATAAATTGTTATGGGTGGGAACCCAAAACACAAAATGAAAGAACTCAAAACAAATAAAAACTGGTCAGAGGAATTTAGGATAATATGTTGGTGACTTTTACTTGTAGAAGTAATTATAACTTACTTGGCTTTACACTGAGTTTGGTCCCAGATCCAAAGTAAAGTCTGTTATCGTTGTACACCATGTTTGCTATCATTACAAAAAGTCTGGGGCTTCCTAAAAGGAAGGCATGCTGAACAGAGACAACCAATCGAGGTAGGTCAAGACTAACCCAACTCCACCAGCTTCTTGCTATTTTTCTAGAAAATTCAACAACCAAAGTGAGGAATGAGCCAAGAAGACACATTCATTATCAGAGACAGGCAAGATAAGGGCAACTGATTTTCTTTGGTGGTTTTATCGATTTCTTTTCTTTAGTTTTCTGCTTGGGTTCATTCTTATGTCTTGTCTTCTGTGCTCCATATACACAATATTTGAAACAAGGACACTGCCAGTAAGTGCTTTTTACCTTTTTCTTTTCTTAATTATAAATGAAAATTCTCAGTTGGCCAGGATTGTGAGAAAAATTTTTACTCTCCCTTTAGTTCCAGGACTATCTGGAAGCTTCTCTCCCTGAGTCTGTACCTGGATCTGCATTGTGCTTGACAACTTGACCTGAGCTACTTTTAATGATATCTTGAACCATACCAGATAGCTGTAGTCTGTCTGTATGTATCATCTACCAAGATCCTTGTATCCTATCTGTCAAAGTAGCTACATTATGTAACCAAATATACTTCCCCATCCACACTGACAATCTCCTTCCAGCCCCCACAATGAAACTGTACATTTTGGCTTTTTTTTTCTCTGTTCTGCCTGCATATTCCCTTTAGCAAGGGAGAAAGAAAAGAGGCTGCAGTACTGGATGTCATTTGCAAGTCTAGATGAAACATTATTTATGAGCAAAATATTTTGCTGACAATAAGAACAGGAAGGAAACCTCAGAGCCAACAGTTAGACGCCCACACAATTTGGATTTAAACAAATTTCAACAAATGAACACCGTTATGGGAAATAAAATAGAAGTGACTTCAGTCTAAGCCAAGTAATTATAATACTTATGCAGTTTTGGAGGGCAAGGGGCTTACTTGTTCTTACTTGTAGAAATGATAAGCAGTGTGTTACAGGAACACTTTGCTGGAAGGGCACCAGAGAGCTATAGAAATAGAGCTTCATTTAAATATCTTAAATGGGCGCCTTTGTGTTTAGCAACTTACACAGATGTAAGCTAGAATAGGCTAGAAATATAGCTGGCCAACTAGACTTGGTTTAAGAAAGTTCCTGGTAAAAACCATCATGTAGCATTTTGTCTGGTTCAAATGAAAATATTATGAGAAACAGAGGCTCCCTTTAGGGAATCTGTTCCTATTATTCAACAATTCTTCTAGTTAGTATAGCTTCTTTTCTTCTCACTTTAAACAACTCCCCTTCAAAACTTAGCAAAAAAACTTCTCTTTCTCTCTGGACTTTGATGAATACTTCTTTTCTTACATTACCATTTTGAGCATGGGCTTTTGGTATCTATTCTTTTTCTTTTTTTAAGATTTTATTTATTTATTCATGAGACACACACACACACACACACACACACACAGAGAGAGAGAGAGAGAGAGAGAGAGAGAGAGAGAGAGGCAGAGACACAGGCAGAGGAAGAAGCAGGCTCCATGCAGGGAGCCCGATGTGGGACTTGATCCCAGGACTCTGGGATCACGCCCTGAGCCAAAGGCAAATGCTCAACCACTCAACCACTGAGCCACCCAGGTGTCCCTCTTGGTATCTATTCTATACCCTCAGCCCCAGGCCCATCAAATTCCATGTATGTACAATATACATTTATAGATTAATAAATCAGCGCAAATAGTATTTGATCTTGGCAACCTACCAGGTACAACAGTCATCTGGGTCCTGGATCCAAAGATCAGTTGCTGGCCTGAACCAAGAAACACTGTGATATGCCCAACATAAAAAACCAGGCCAAAAAGGCCAGGTTGGCAGGACACAGAGTAAAGAGTCAGCAATTACTTTATGGGTTTGGCTTTAACATCATTGTCAGCCTAAGTTTGTTGTGGAGTAACAAACAAATATCTACAATCATGAATAAATTCTTCTTTGTCTTTATAATCCCCCTTTCGTCTAGGGAATCTTTGCTTTCCACTTTCTACTACAGAGTTCTAAGCATTCAACATATGCTTTAAATATATACAGAGAGTAAGTGCTCTCTGATTTTAGATGTTAAACCAGGGTTCACATCTTTTTATCTAAGAAGACTCATAAAACCCAGGTCAGAGACTCTTTCTCCTCTGCTCTGGGCATTGCTGAGTTGTGCGACAAGGGCTAAATCCTTGATTCCTCCTCAGACTGAGTCTACAGGATGGAAATGAGGTTTAGAACTGCCATTATCTACTTAATTTGGCTGCTGATTTGGATAAAATGATTTTATAATTATTAAATTATTGGGGACATTTCTAGTTTTCTGCTTTACTTTTTGGGTCATTTCTTTTCTCCTGACTAAAGAGGTCTCTATGTTGATTTAGCTGCTAAGAGACTTTTAAAAATGCAACAAAAATGAATTTTAATATTTCCTAATGTAGTGAGGATGGCATGATAGGGTCATGCCCAGGAGGGATCAGAATATGGATTGTCATAATCAAGGGAACAAATGAGATCCACCTCTAGAAGTTCAGTTCCCTGATGGCAATATCTCATTGAGTTCATTTCCTGATGGGTCCATGGTCTGAGCACCAAGCCTGATGTAGAGTGGATGAACAAAAGTATTTGTCAGATTAGTCCTGTGGACTCCTCAAACTTCAGGCCAGGAGAATTAATGACAAGCTCAAGCAACAAGCTCGGCAAACTGGAGATTTAAGTTCTGTTCCAGCTCAGGTACAGACAGGCTATAGGATCATGATCAGTCTCTTCCTCAGGCCTGAGTTCCATTCATAAACGGAGATGGTCAGAAGGGATGATTTTTAAGGATTCTCTGTGCTCCATGAGACTTTGTTATATAAATTTTTGGCCTAAAGTTTCAGAAACAATGAGGTGTCCCACAGTACTTATGAATAAACTTTTTTTTTTTAAATGTGATTTTTCAGACAGAGACGCTAATGACAATTATTTGGGTCAATGATCACTATTTACAACATTCCTTCCATAAGTTGACATAATCTTAGCCAAAAAGAATAGTGCCTTAGAGGCTTGTTAAGGAATTGGAAGTCTTGTCCACTGATGACTATAGAAATCTGGGGCTACAGGGCCTAGCCAGTACCCTAAATAATCAGTCACACCTCTTTAGTCCCAACACATATATACTGGAAGTAATTCCCAGGACTTCCTCACATGCCCATTTTGCACTAAGACATCAGATCCTAGCCAGGGAGACTTTTGTCCTCCTTCTGTGTGATGTTCATTCACCCTTTCTAAACATTCATCATGTAATGTATAATTGGGTCTAAATCAGCCCCTAATCCACAGACATTGCTTAATCCAGGGATACACTTTTATACTTACTGGGCTTCACAGATAACTCAGTTCCTTGTCCGAAGATAAGCTTTCCTCCCTGGTTATAATTCACACTGTGTTACATATCCTGTCAAAAACACATCCAATCTTCCTGAACACATTTCTAATCCTCTACCCCAAAATTCACAGCAGATCTCTCTCACACTAAAGCATGAATTGTGGCTACGCTTATTGTTACTTTTTTTTCTTATAAGGGGAATAAAGTACTTACACGGGGGACTGATAGAGAATAATGAGAATTCCTATTTATCCAAAAATGTTTCTATCCAAACCGATTTCTCGTTTTTGCTTAATGGCTCTGGGTATTGCAGCTCAGGGAAATGGCTTCCTTTCAAATCTGTTTCTGGTGGTCTCAGCTAGTAATACGTGGCATCTGGGGGTTAAAATTAAGGGCAGGTGAGACTCCAGGGAATCGGGCCTTCCTGCAATGACCACAGCCTGGGTTCCTGCTCCAGAATTCAATTTCCACCAGCCATCAGTTGTCACGCTGGTGACAAACACTTCTACAAAATGGCTTCCCCGGAGAAGACAGCTGCTAAATGAAGACAAACTGCTCATGGGGAAACAATCTTGCTACAAAATGAGGTAACTGCATGATATGAGATATAAGCTTTTCCCTCCTTCTCCTCTAATTTCTCTTCTTTCAAGATGCTCAAGATGATGTGTGCCAAGAGCTGTACTTCCCCGGGCAACAGGGCCAGAGCACGGTGTCTCTGGGGTTAATGAAGCCTGGGCCCTCACTCTAGATTCTTTAGTGACAAAAACCACCACAGCCAGGAGTTTAAGTAATGCTGAGCCCAGTCCTCAATCCCGTTGGAGTTCAGAAGACAGCTAATCACCACTGCCACCTCACCTTTAAATAACCTGGTGCTTTGCATTCACGAACCTCCAGGAAAAACTGTCTAGACTCTCTGAGTTCGGAGCCTCTTGGAACTTTATCAGTCACTGACCTCTACTTGCCTCGGTTTTTAAGTCCATGAAATAGGGAGGACTCTATGGGAATCTCCTTCTGAGGAAGATTTGCCATCAGATGGTTTTACTTACTGGAAGTTTGGGAGAGTGGACAGACCCCAGGACTGGATTACTGGTGGGGTCCTGCAGGTTTCTTCCCCTCTGCCCCTGCCAGAGCTCCTTCAAGGATGAGGAAGATGAGCAGGCACTGGGCCTTGGTTTGCTCAACCCCTTAATATTCTTCTGACCCAAGGAGGCCCCCACAGAACACAGAGTAGGTCTTCCTTTTGGAGAATAATAGTTTTTGGTGCACAATTCAAATTCTATGCTACTTACTTGGCTTGACAAGCAACCTTGTCCCCTTCCCAAATATAAAAGAGAAGCCTTGTCCTTGCGCACAGTGATTATCTCAGCATCAAAAACCTGCCAACTCAGCTTTCTCCCTCACCAAGCCCTCCTGAGAAGGGAAACCTCCAGTGCATTTCCTCCGGTGTTATTCACACAGACCTGTGATTTCCTCCCTGGATGATGATCCTTCCCCCTCCTTATTGTCCCTTTCTGCCTTCCACCCCTTACCCGCTCCTGAGGTCACCATGGGTCCAGGCCTCAAGACCCTCTGGCTCACTCCCACGCTGAGCACAGGCTCATTTATCCTCCCACTTAGCTGTACTTACAGGGCAGCACAGACAAGCTGGTTCCCTGACCGAAGATCAAATCCCTGCCAGAGTTAGTCCCACACCGCCTCTAGGCTTTGCAAAAACCCGCCAGAGCTCCCCTGACTGCATCTCAATACCACAAAGGACCCAGGACCCAGAACCCAGAACCCGTGTTTTTAGCTTTAGGATGAAAAAGCCAGCCTGTTTGTCCTGTCCAGTCCTGAGAACAAAGGGAGTTTTGGGACACACCCAGCTAAGGTTCCAAAATGTAACCCAGCGACCCTGGTATTCTGAAGGATGCAGCTCTGCATTAATGAGCCAGAGTCTTTTTCCTGGAGAGAGACTCTAGGGTCTGGAAAGAGGCTTAAAGAGGTTCTCTCATTTCTCCTTCTGCCTTGAGGTAGAGCTGCACGTCAATCACCCTTGATAGGAGGGTGTCTATCTCCTTTCAAAAACCCTCTAGAGAAAGTGCTCTGGCAACTACTCCTGACAGCTCATTTTCACTGTTCAAAAACCTATTAGGAACATTTTACCACTAACCTCACTCCCTTCTTCTTGCATTATTAGCTGCATCCTGTGGGCTGAGTCCTGGTGGAGCTGGAGAACACAGCCCCTCTAGGTTTCACTCAGTGCCTCCTTTCCCAGACTGAGTTGTGTGACTCCATGCCACTTTCTCCTCTACCTCTTTTCTCCCATATTCACTGCCCTGATTTGCTTCTAGGGACTTCACTGACCCCCAACTTCTGAGTCTGAGACTTTCACTGATGGGCTACTTTCAGGTGCCATATTTTATCCTAAGCTTTATTAACCAGAAAAGCAGGAGGACAATTTGCTTTTTCCTGTGAAGCTTCCATTCTGTCTCTATCCCGGTCCCTGCACATGGGAAGCCTGTATCTTTGGGCACTCTGGAGAAATCACACTGGGGTTGGTATGGTGGGAGGTGTAAGGTTTTAGCTACTGTGAATGTACCCCTGCTGTAAGGGCCTATGTGTAGCCCCAGGAGTTCCAGCCATGCAGCTCTCTGCAGAAACCTCTCCCCTGCCTCTGACACTTGGATAATTTTGTATTTAAATAAGCCAGGATTCTTTCTATTTCCACTTAGATACTTTCAAATCCCAGGTGAAGAATTTCATAGAACAGGCTGACACTTTCCATCCTCCCCCCATGCCAGCTCCTGATGCATGACAGAATCTTGACAGAAGAGCCTGAGGAGTGAAACAAAAGTTCTACTGTGTGTTGGAGATGATGTTTATCATTATTATTAATAGCTAGGGTTTAATGAGCTCTTTTTATGTTTTGGGCACTATGCTGAATACTTTAGCTGTGTTATTTTATCTGATCCTTACAATAACTCAACAAGTTATCCTCATTTTATACTTTGGGCAATTGAGGCTCAGAAAGGTTAAGTAATTTGCCCAAGGTCACAAAGTATGGAGCTAGGACTTGAATTTAGGTTTTTCTATCTCTAAAGCTCATGTTACACTGCCTAATCCATAAACACGTGTGTTTGAAATGTCCCAAGGGAACACATGACATCTCAGGGATGCTGCAGAAGTAGACCGAGTCTCAGATTCTACAGCAGAAATTTTGTTCTCAAACGACATGCCCAAAGTTCTAATGGTTCTTTTCAGAGATTTAAATTTGCAGTGGCATGTGGTGGTGGGTGGGGGTGGTCAAAGTTAGATGTAAAATATTTTCTGGCAGCAAGGATTGCTAAATTTCAGAATTGATCACAGAGAGGCACCGAGGAATTTCCTGCCCTAGACCATCAGATGAACCCAGAGCATATCCTAAATGGCCAGGGAGCATGCAGGGAAGTCTAGTTAGGGGTGGTATGGCACTGGGTCCCCCCTGGAGGTCCTTCCTGACATTCTCATTGGCTCGATGCTTGTTTTTATCTCTATTTCTTTGAAAATGTTTTATATGCTCCTGAGAGCCCCGCACCATGAGCCACAGTAAGACATTGTGTGTGCGTGTGTGTGTGTACACGCACATCTCATTTTAAAGCAGAGAAGGGAACCAACTCTCTTTGGCCTGGGGAAAGAACATTAATAAAGAGCCCAAGCAGATGCACAAGATTAAAGTATTTTTCAAACTAATGATTTGATTGATTGCCCCTAAAGGCCCAGCCAAAGAAGAACACAACTTACTTGGCTTCACAGTGAGCATGGTCCCGTCCCCAAAGGTTAATTTGCCTGTGTTGGTGTTACACAGTGCTCAGTGCTATTGCAATAACCTTGACTGGGGCCTCTAGGAAGACAGGTGGAGGTGGAGGAGGCAAGCAGGAAAACAAAACCTGAAATGACTGCCCATGGCCAAAACAATCTCCTTGTAATTAGGTTAGAACGTGGGATGAATACTAATAACTAGCAACTTCGCAGCCCGATTGTACTTGCCATAATTTTCCTTGAAAGAATGGGCCTTGGCAGGAGTACCTCCTGGGAAATTCACTCAAAGTAGCTACTGCTGGTCTCCTGGGATCCCATCTTGTTTGTTATTCCTGCAGGCCTTTGTCTATTTTCATCCAATTCCTGCCTTCTTCCTCCCTACTTTCCCTGGACCCTCCTCCTTGCGGCTCACATATTTTCTCAGGGAGAGACTCCATGGATAGCAAAAGTCAAGCATAAAACCCTAGGGAATCTATGCTTTAATAACCCTGTTTTCCAACTGGTATCATGAACCACCCAACACAAACCAAGCAAAGAAAACACCACCTGTGTTTTGACAGCTTCTGCATGATGGAAGACAGGCTTCTTGGGAAGAATAATTAGCCAGAAAAAAGAACTTACTTGGTGTGACCAGGAGTTTGGTGCCCTTCCCGAATGTGAGCTGGCTACCAACCCCAGAGTATACACAGAGTTTCCTTCCTTTGCAAAAACTCTCTAGATGCTGAGGAAATCAAACTACTCACAGCACAGGAGCAATGCTGACCAAAGCTCAGACTGTAATGGTAATCAGATGACAGGCAGAAGAGCCATGACAGAGGCTGGCCATGGGATGAACCATCCTTCACCAGGCGAGACCTGGCTGGAATTCAGAGGCCATCTTGCCCATCCTTTGGTCTTCAACCAAGGTGTTCTCTGACCAAAGACCTATCCATTCTTGAAGAGCCCCTGGGAAGGTGGCTCTCTTTTGCCAACAGCTTTTGCATTCAAGCATCTGTGCCTTATCTAATTGAAATCTGCTAACTGCAGTCTGACTTCTTGTTATCTCCAGCCTCTTGCCTTGAAGACCGGAGACTCCAGGTCAACAAACTCCAAATAGAAACTCATCATAACATACCACACCAGTCCCAGTGGTCCTTTCTGGGGAGAAAACTCCTATTGAAGGAACTAGGTCAAGGTGAATATTGGCTTTAACTGTAATTTGAATTGTTTTTACAATGAGAAATTTCATGTGTTACTTAGACAAATGAAAATTAATAAACATTAAATATTTTAAATAGCTCCTGGATCTCAGATGAGCCTCCCTGTGTACCACAGGCCAAGGACTTTCTGGTTTTCTGTCCTCAAGTTTTGGTTCCCTGGGATCAGAGGAGGGAACTGGGCCAAGACATGTGGTCAGAGCAAGCTGGAGGTGCCGAGGCTGGGCTGATGTACATGTGCTTGCCTGTGATTGTCTGGTGGGCTTGTGAATCATGCTAGTGTACCTGCTCATCTTCCTGCTCAGAACTAACTTCCCAGCTCTTAACAGACCTTTTTTTGGGGGGGGGGGGGCAAAAGCTTTCGTAGGGACCTTGAAAAATCATTAAGGGAAGAAGCCATGCTGATCAAAGTTAGGAATGGCCGCCGGATACTTACCTGCAATCACAGAAAGTCTTTCCTGAATTCCCACAGCGATTGCCTCCACAAAAGTCTGAATGCCTGGCTCAAGTTTTTCTGGATGTTTCCTCTTGTTAATCTTTTTCCCAGATCAAAATCTTCCCTTTAACAATAGTTTTTGTTTTCCCTTAGCATGTCTTTGCCTCCTTCTCCTTGACCCTCTACAAAATGTGGTATGATTAAGATGCCTCTGGCTTTGACTGTCTACAAGAGCTTCCATACATGACTGTATACAAGAGCTTGGGCCATGAAGTTGTGGCCCAAGAATGAATTTTTGAAACCTGCAAACTTCCAGTTTATTGTTAGCCTGTGAAAAATGTTTCAAAGGAAACTCCTGTCTCTGGTCTCATGATGAACTTTTTGCTGTGCTAGAAATGAAAAGGGGTGGCTATTTTTCCTACATGAAGAAAAGGATTTGGAAAATGGCACAGAGCGAGAAAGCCCAACCTAAGTTGTTGCTCTTGGCCGACACACCACCTTTGTTGCTTCTGACATTTAAGTAGGCCTTTAAAAAGTTATCTCCCACCCATCCCTGGAACAAGGGAAATGAGAAGGCATGGACATCAGAGCCAGGAATCTTAGCAGAGGCGCAACAGGAAAAAGCGAGTCTTTTATGAAGAGTGGAAGGAGAGGGTCTAGGCCGCAGTTACTTCCAAAACCACTTTAGTTGGAGCTAGAACTCACACTGAGTTTAACAATGTGTTCAAACAAAGTCTGCTAGGGATAAGCCCGGAGTGGGGAGAGGCTTGAAAATAGACTCTGGGCAAAAGTTCACAATTTTGTACTCTTGATAATATACAAACAATGAAAAAGATCATTGATATGTAAGCAACAGAACACTGGCAGCAACTTTCCCAGCTCTGGAGGGGAAAAAATTGGTATTTGGCTAGGCTGTGGAAGGGCCAAGGTGCAGGCCTCCATGAGAGTGGAAGGGCCAAGGACCTAGATGCTGCCCACACATCTTCAAGCCTAAGAAACTTTTCATGCCTGACACCAAAACCACTTTGAATTCAGTGGGAGTTAATACCAGAAAATCACAAGAACAGCACTTACTGGGGAGAACATGAAGTTGAATCCCCTTTCCAAAGATGATTTTTTCCGAACTTTGTACACACTATGATTGGGGCCATAACAAAAACTCTTGGTGACTCTTTTCAGGAAAGTTATACATCCCTACACAGATATTTCATCTTCCAGGGACCTAACAGATCCCCACACTGTCTCCTCCTACTATAATAAACAGACCTCATTATCTCTTCAGCCATCTTCCCTGTGTCTCCTGGTTATTTTGCTTGAATTTTATTCTGCTTATTGCATAGAAGAAATTGCATGACCCCATTTAACAGCGAGGACAAATTATAAAAGCAAAAATTCAGCAAACTCCTTTGTGATATCAAACACAATTCTATTACAGAAGTCAAAAGATGTGTGGCCAACTGCCATTGGGCTAGAGATATTCACCCTTCAGAGCCCAAAGAAATTTGGGGGCAGGTAAGGGCCACATCAGCCCACACATATGAATTTCCACCTGAGATAGAACTGCATTACAGAGCCCTCACCTCACCCTGGGCCAAGCACACGTTTGCTGCACTAACGATAGTCCTGAGCCAGCTGGGGGTAGTAAGGATCATTCATTTTGACCCAGAGGGATCCTAGTCTTTCGAGAAATGTTCTCCTTTCCCAGTCAATGGATATGGTCTCTCACCACTAAGAGATGGACACCTGATGCTGTTACCACCAGCCCTTACAGGCTCCTTGTTTGACTTATAAAGAACCGAGTCCTACTGTCTCCTCATGATCTATCTGACCCCTTGTCTATCAATCATTAAAACAATTAACATGGGTTGGTCATGTTTACCAGATTTAAGCAAACTTATGGCATGATCTAGCTTGTTTGCTGTCTTTTGGCATTCCCACAGCTAAATCATTCAGAAATAGGCTATTCTACTTTAAAGCTCCTTGAGTTGGTAATTTCATAGTCTGGATTATAACCCATTGTTGGGTTTAATAACTCAGTTAGCCAACTTGACAACACATGCCTCTTAATATTAACTTTTCCACTGACCTTTGGATGGGCCATGTTGCCCCCAAAATGGCACTATGGAGGAACTGACAGCTCCAGGAACGCTGGCCTCCTGAATTCCTTATTTCCCTCCTTTCCAGTTGGGGCAGGTTTAGAAGTTCTTACTCCAATGGAGGAACTGATCATTAACCAAAAACCTTGTCATTGCACTTGCCATTTTATTTTACTCTGAATTTCCTCTCAGGTGTTTATAAAGCCATCTGGGCTCGTCAATTCATCTCTGAATTGTTTTTATCCCCCATTGCATTTGAATAGTAAAGCTATGTTTTTAGCAAAATCTGACATGTATGGGATTAGATGTGGACATTTGTCAAAATGGGAAAATGTGCGGGTTTTGTATTGGATCTATTAGAATAAATACATAGGCAGGCATGAGAGACAAAGAAGTTATGCTATACATATTAGTGGCATTTAAAATGAGATAGATTCTCATTTTTAATAGAAAGAAAGACAAGTTTGGTGGGCAAAGTCACAGTAAACACACAAATCATTGCATAATATAGTATAAGAGGTATCATGGCTGTAAATAACTCATAGCCCCAGTATCTCTTCAGAAGTAGGAGAGCTAAGCTACCACATTAAAGGCAATTTGGGGTGGTCTCATTTTGCATCTATTTATCATTGTTGCTCTAGTCTCAATAATCATGAATGTTTCATGCATTTGCAAAAGTCATTTTTCAAATGGTACATTTGTCTACATATTAAATTAAACCTTCACTAACTTCACAGGATTTATTTGTTTGGTCAAATATAAATAGAACATGGCCACTTACTGGGCTTTACCACCAGCTGCGTTCCTGTTCCAAAGAAGATTCTGGCGTTGTTATTGCCACAGCATTTCCTGCCTTTACTGAAATCCCTAGTAAAACCCCACAACACACGGTGGGGAGGAGGTTTTGGACTCCCTGTGATTTCTTTCTTTTCTGTGTCTTTGGAAATTGGCCTTTTAGGATAGGAAGAAAAAAATTGGTTCTGCTACATAAAGCAAAACACTTTTATTTTAAAAGACCAATCTTATGAACTTCTCAGACCCTTTTTGCATTTCCAGGCTTAAATCTGCCAAACCTGAGTCAAATAATTTGTTAATTCCTGTTCTTGCATGTATGAGTTCAGCCTTAGACACATAGGTCTGAAGAGATGAGTCAATCTTATTCCATAGAGATGTTTCCCAGCAACAGAGCCATGTGAACTCACATCTGGACTCCCCCTGAACTCCACAGTCTTGTGCCCTACTCACTGGTCAAGTTATTTTAAAGCTTTCTTAGCATGCAATACTGTCTATATGGTAGCAAAAGAAAATATTTCACCAAGGAAGAGTAATAAAAGGCAAGTAGTCCTATCATTTCTCAAAGAAGTTTCATCATGAACTCATGATATTTTAGACAGACAAGGGCAAGGAGTCTCTTACACTTTTAGAAAGTCCAGTCCTGAAATAAATGGAAGAGGTGAACATCTTTTGTTATAAGGAAGGCCGTATCCTAAAGGCGAGGATAAGAGCACATGAGAGCCCCCTTTATCACAAAGCATTGGCTGGATGGTAATATACATCAGGTATCAAAGAAAAGAGAGAGAGGGAGCATCTAAGACAGGGGTACAGGTCTTGGTTAAAGTGGAGATTGAGTTACAGAACCGTAAACTTGGAGAGAGGAGACTTGAACTCATCTCCAACATGACTGTCTCTTCCTGATTCTTCAGATTTGAAGAGAAAGAATTCAAAACTGATGTTTGAACTCAGCCTGGAAGCAGTGGGTGTAAGAACAAACCAAGAGGACTTATTCTAGAGAAAATGAAAGGGGAGACAAATGTGGGAAATATAGGGAAGGTGTTACAAGGGTCCCAGTTTTAAGAGCTAACCTACCCTAAGCCTCCTCCTTGGCCTCCCCCACTCCGGATCAGTTCTGCCTGACTTGTCAGCAATCTCCCCAGCTGTAGTTCTGCAGTCTCTTTGGGAAGAAAAAGAAACAAAGAAGATACAGCTGGTAGAAGAGCTGGCAGACAATTGTACAAACAGCTTAGCAGAGGCTGTATCTACGTGGGTAAAGGTAGGAACAGACCTGACATGTGGCCTGGAAATAGAGTTCACAGAGCAGAGAGCCTGCAGCATCCAGGGGCTTGACATTGTCACAGAAGTTTCCCTCCTGGGATTTATCTCATCATTCCCTCTCTGCCATATCCTGGCAGGAAAGGGATGACTGTGAGGGTACTAGGTCACCCCTCAGCCCTCCTTTTCATCAGAGTGTCTGTTACTTCCTGCTTGTCCAGGACACAGAACCCCATTACTCACGTACTTGGCTTCACTGAAAGCACAGTTCCAGTCCCAAAGATGAGCTTATCTGTAGCACTCCCAGAGTTCACAGCCTTTCAGAGCCTTACAATAACCCACAGGAGGGGGTGTGGTGGGAGAATGGGGTGAGGATGGATTTTGTCTTTCAGGCTCAGTACCCCTTTGTCCCACCATTGCAAAAGCCGACTTGCCAGGCATCCCTTCAGCCTCCATATTTCCTTGCCCTGCTCTGCTACTGTCTTTTAAGTTATGTCCTTATGGGACTTGCACTAAGGTCCAGAACCGAGGTGATGCACCAGCAAGTGACTCGAAACTTTGCAGACATTTGCTCCCCACACAGGACAGCAGCCAGAGGCCAGGACTGGGGGCAGCTGCAGGCACATTACTTTTCACCTGCTGGTCTTTGACTGTGGACCATTCTTTTTTTCTCTGAATCTGCACTTCCAGCGGAATAAGGCTGGTTCTATCCTTGGGAAAGCATTCTAACAGTATCCGAGGGAATTAGATACTCCCTAACAACCCAGCTCTGCTCTCTTGGAGGGCTAGTTAAGTATTATTCATTCTGGAAGCAACTAGACCAAACAAGAGAGAGTTTAAAGAGAGTTGGTGGCTGACATTGCCTCTCACAGGGAATGAAAACCCCATTTGGGTTGAGTGCATTGTCTCCAGCAAGCCGGGTTGTTCTTAAAAATATAATTTGCATGCTATGTTTTGTGTATTATTCAACTCGTGTCTCCTCTCCCTTACAGGCGCATCTCTGAGACTTACCTGGCTTTATAATTAGCTTGGTCCCAGAGCCCCAGATCAACCGATTGTTGCTATCCACACAGTCACAAAAACCTTAACAAAAACCTTCACTGTCCTTCTGGGGAGCCTATTAGAGATAAATCCCAGATAAAAAGTCCAGAGCAAAGCACATAAAACAATGTAGGAATATTGACTACTGAAGATTATTTGCTCATTTAATTATATTTGATTCCCTTGCCCATTACAGATTCCACACACAGATGATGAAATTGAATGACTAAACATCCAAAGTCAATCTAGGTCTCTCTGCATATAAAAGGGGCATAATTCATAAAGTTTTCAGGTTGGTGAAGTTGAACTTGCTTCACCTTCCCTGATATTTTAAATAAAAATGCCAAAGAGAGAAACAGATAATTTGTTTGGAGTCCTAATGCATCATAATGCATCTGATTCTCTGGTGTCTTCTTTCTACTGCTGATAAGATTCTAGTCTGAACCGTGGTATTTGCAGATAGATCAAGCTGATTGGGTTTACAGAGAGTTCTATCTGTGAGACACAGAGTCCCGAGGGGACACGGGTCTAGGCAGGGAGAGTCATGGAAGGCCCCATCCAGTGCTCAGGCGGGTGGCCTGCAGTACAGTGGGAATGTATCAAAGCCAGTTGGCTGTTTACAGAAAACACCTTTTCAAAATCTCTGTTTAGGTTTCCAGCACTTACTTGGAAACACTTGTAATCTGGTTCCAGCCCCAAAGAAGAGTCTGTCATTGTTGGTGAACACTGTGATTCTGAGGTCTACAAAAACTCCCTGAGCCCTGTAAGCACCAGCACCAAATAACTACCAATGGCAAAACTTTGGAGATACAGTTAAGACACCAATATGGTGAAACGGTCCATTTTCGTTTTGGTTAAATTTTAGCGCCTGCATTTGGCTATGGCTTGTGCTGACTGTTTTCAATTCACAAAGATGACAGCTCAAAATAACTCACCCGACGAAAACAGGGAATTTCAAGTTCTAATCTCAGTTCTGAGTTTTTTTTTTTTTTTTTTTTTTGCTTTGGCTTAAATTATTTAACTTGTCTGTGCTCCAGCTTTTCCACCTGTGAAGTATGTCTGATGATGTGTGACCCTGTTTATCTTATTAGATGGGTGCTGAGAAGATACAAGGTGGGTAGTAGTGCAGTGGGCTACACCAGAGAAACGCATTTTGAATAATGTGGGAAAATGAGCTTGTTCGAGCCAAGATATCACTAACAGGAACAGGAGAGAATATGTTAGCTGAAGTTTATTGTCAAAATTGCTAACAAAAAGCTTTCTTAGTAAAAACTGAAGGAGAATATATCTGTCTCGTGTGTTCTCCCACAAGAAAGTTAGCAAACACGACCACTTAATCTGCCAGAATGGAGAGGCATGGAAAAGGTCAGCTGAATTCTGAGGCCTCAGTGCTGGAGAGGGTGGGCCATAAGAAAGAAATGCCAGTCCCTCCCTTCCTCGGCAGTGAACTGAGCATCGATTAGCTTCCCATGACACGCTAATTTCCCTTTGCTGTCGGTGGCACTAAATGAAATCAAAGTTATTTTTTAAATTGAATTTGGCCATCTTAATGGTCAAACTGGCAGTGTGGCTAGATCCAGAAACTATATGCTCTATGACTCCCTGAGACGTGGGGGATGAAACAGAACTCCTCAGCATGATGTACAGACATACTAGTGCACAGAGACGAGAAAAGACACTTACGTGGTGTGACAATCACTTTGAGGCGGACCCAAAATGCAGCACACTCGCCAAGCCTGTCTGTCCACAGTGGCTGACTCGACTACAAAAAGTCTGCCACTGCCTCAGAGACACGTGTCTCAGATCCCAAGCTGGAAGCTACGGTGTCCCAGACAGGAGAGGATTCAGACTCATGAGTCACGAAAACCATGGTGTTCCTTACTCCACGCGGACCTTCCTCCCAAGGTTCTTCCTCATGCAGGGCCCCCAGCTCCAGCCTTCACGTGGGCATTGGGTAGCCCATGGCGGCTGCCTCCCCCTCTGGGTGGGGGGAACTCTGCTGGGGCCCGTCAGCAGGAGAGATTCCCTCAGGCACCGGAGCCATTTGAGGATCACTCAAGGAGCTAAGAAACTCCTCAGCAACACAACTGACAGGCTAAAGAGGCGGGCAGCAGCGTGTGTTGGGGTTCGTGCTGTGGGGGGGAAGGGGGCCAGGAATCCAAGGAGAGAGAGTCAGAGGCGGAAGGAACAGACCTGGAGTTGTAGGGTCTGAAGAGGAAAGTGAGAAGGAGTAGATAGACGCCACCAGCTGATGTCAAAAGGTGTCATGCTCTGCTTTGTGGGAACACACGAGTGAGTTCTAGGGGGAAGAAATGTCCCCGGCTCTGTCAGTTGCCCTGACCTAGTTAGTGCTGTTCTGCCTCCTCAAACAATCTCTCACGTGCAGCCGAGAAGGCCCACGCTGGTATACCAACGATCATCTCCTTTTCTTATTCCTGTCTCCCAGAGCAATCTGACTGAATGCTCTACACGTGGGGGCAGGAACGGCAGCCACAAAAAGATACTCAGAACCGGCTTCTCTCTTTCTAATTAGGCTGTCAATCTGTTTAGCTAATAAGTCGTATGAAGTGTCTTAATCTCTTCCAAGGAAAGGAGTCATATAAATGCAAAATAGCAGCAGCCATAAGTCAAATGGCTTGCTGGGTATCTTTTCTTTGTGTGACTAGAAGGAAACTTTCTGCGCCGAGAGGAGACAGACTGGGGAAAAACACACAACAGCATTTGTTTTTATCAGGCTGAGTCTATACAGCACAAAGTAAAACAGATCTGGCAATTATTTAGGTAATGTGACAGTCAATTGAGGCAATTTTGAGCACAAAGAAGGTTTCTCCAGGAAGTGCCTAAATATCTGGATCAGCTACTGACATTAATCAAATTAACTGGACAATTGTGCTGTGTAGACGCAAACTAGTAAGTGTGCCTTGAAACCCTTCTGAAAGGGTTACATTTTATAAACTTAACACTAAAACTGGTCCAGTTTTTATACCCACCCTCTTTGTTTTGGCACAGCAATTGACATTTCCCATTTTTCTTACAAAACATGTCTTACATTTAGAGCCAGGAAAGTAAGGGTGACCCTCTCCCTGGAGAGTCTTATCAGGTTAACACACGGAAACTCATTTAGAAATTCATTAGGTGTCTGGGATGTGAGAGCTGGTCATTATAGATTAAGGGCTTTCTCTCAAGTAGTAAAGGACTTATGGGGAATAATGGTGAGACTTGTTCCAGGCCCAAAGAAAAGTCTTGTTCCAAGCTTGTTTGTCCCAGAGATTGGCATGGCTTTTCTGCCTAGTACAAAACCACTCTCAACTCTGCTAAATTTCCTTCCTTTTCTTCCTCTATACAGCTCACCAGAGGTATGCTATACATATTCGACTCTTACTTGGTGACAGTAGGAATTTTAAAAAGGTTTTTAAAAACCATCTTATGGAAAATACAGCCTTCCATGTTTCTCGACCAAAAGAATAAATTAAAAAGAAAAGATCCAAGTCACCAACAGTTTCTCTTCTGTCCTCCCCTATTTTTTCTTTATTTCTTTCTTTTACCAAACAAAAACTTGCCATTTCCATGCTTGAAAGACAGTTTTCTCCTTGAATGACAGTTCTTAGAGAATTCTAGAAGCCACAGGGGTGGTTTCTACTCTAGTACACTATTAGGAAAATCATTTTTAGTTTTCATGAACCTCCCACATTGGATGTTTTTATTTCTCCAAGTTAGCCAGACTTACATTCTCTCAGTCTTAGCCTAGAATTCCCAGATCCAGTTCACCTTCAGGCTTGCCCCACTTTTTGCCTCTAGCTGAAACTGAATGGGTTGGGGAAGACCCTATTGGCTAGGTTTTACACACATCCTACTAAATATTACAAAAGGAAAATAAAACTGAACAGTGAAAGTCCTCGGTTAGAAGTTGAGAAGGCAGAGAAAATTAGACAAGACACGAATGTAGTGGGCAGCTGTACCTCAGTCGGGAACATCCAGACCTACCTGGTTTTACTCGTAAAGTGGTCCCCTGCCCAAAGATGAGTTTTCCTATGTTGCTAGAGCCACACTCTAGTGCTGCACTTTACAAAAACTTTAAAAGGATAGAATTATTCCCTTTTCCTTCCCCCTACCCCCAACAACCTGATTTAGTCATAATAACTGATATTTACTGAAGACTTACTAAGTGCCAGCCACTAGGCAAAGCCCTTTATAGGTACTAACTCTTTTAATCTCATAACAATACAGTGAATTAGGTAGTATTATTGTCCCCATTTTACAGATGAGAACAATGAGGCGTGAAGAGATTAGGTAACCTGCCCAAGGTCACACATCCAGTAAATGGCAGAGTTCAGTATGCCCTGCAGTTCAATTCTAAAACTCATGTTCTTAAGCACTATGCTATTAGCCATCTTTTCTATTTTAGGTTTTCCTTTGAAGTGTGTATGCCAGTAACATTGACAAAACAGTTAGCTCACTGACCCTAATAAATGTGCCCTGAGCCTGTTCTCCTGAAAGGCTCACATTTCATCAACTGAACATTAGAACCGATTCGGTATTTACACGCTGTCTCTTCATCTGGGCACTGCAATTGACATTTCCCATTTTTTTTTCTTGCAACGCGTGTCCTACATTTAGAGCTGCAAAGGTAAGGTGACCTTCTCCCTGGAGAGTCTTATCAGGTTAACACACAGAAGCTCATTTAGAAATTCATTAACACCTACGTCAAAGATGCCTTTCCCGAAGCTCCTTGGCTCCACTGTAAACTCCTCTTCTTCTCCCCGAGCTTTGCGGAGCCTACAACTGCCCTGGGAGCTAGCGCCAGCCAAAGCCACAGCAAACGCTGCTGGGAACACAGCCTGATTGTGTGAAGCATGATTCCAAACAGGGTAGGTGGTCTCTAAGATGCTCCTGAAGATTCTGGGAGAGAAGAACTTCTCGGGGGAGGCCAGAATTAGGGTGAAATCAAATCCTCTCCTGTTACTACTAGCAAATCCTCTCTAAGCCTATAAGCCAAAGAGGACTCAGAAATGCAGTAATTATATGGCAAGTCTGAGTCATTCTGGATTGTCCATGGTGGGGAGGCTTTCTCCAGGGTGGCCACAGGGATGGCCCAGAGTCCTGGGAGTTCCTGGCAGTGCCTGACTTATCTTTGGCCAGGGGGAAACAGTATTTACAATGGCCCACGTGAGGTTGGCACAGTGTGAACGGAGGGTGCTGTGCTACATGATGCATATTGTCACCTTCTCCAACTTTCAATCCCTAAAGTCTCTTTCTTGGAATGGGTCCTCCTGTGCTCTCTATGAAAATAATCGAATACTCTCAACTGCCTTCCTACCATGCATTTCTGGATCCCTCTACCAAGTTATTTTGGTTGAAGGGTAAGCAGGGGCTCAGTTTGGGTGGACAGGAGAAAAACGTGACCCGCAACTGCACAATTTAAACATTAGGGCTTAAAAGGGAGACAGTTCTGAGATATTTCAAACTGCAGAGACAGGTTTGAGAGAGTTAATTTGAAGACTCACTTGGATTTACTGCCAGCCTTGTTCCCAATCCCCAAATCAGCTTACGGTTGTTGCCAATATTACACAGTCATAGGAAGCTTTACAGAAACCGACCAGGCCAATGTGTATCAGGAAATCCCTCTCAATCCCCAAATCCAGCCAGCGTGCTCCTCCAGCTGGGACCCTGGCCAAAGAGGCAGGGGAGGAGACTATTTATTATTGTGGTCAATTCATAGCATGGTCGGGATGGAAAAGCTCTTCTCAGATAAAATAGTTCATCCCTCCATCTTTAGACCGAGCTGCCCCCTGACCGGCACGGAGTGCTGCGATCCTGGAGAAGCCACTGGGGAAGGATCCTCCCACTCCCATGCCCAGCCATCCCTGCATTCATCACAGTCAGAACTGTCTAGTCCAATGGTTAAGACAGAAAGGACAAGGAATCTGTTATTCTCCAGCCCATTTTTTCCTATGTTTGGCCATCACACATGTGCCTATTTTCACAGGTACCTGTGGCATGTGTATACACTGTATAACCATTAGGATTCACAATTAGAATTAACAGAAAAAATAAAATTGGGTGGAGAAAACAGCCCCCATATGAAGCTTACTGCTATGGCTTCCTTTAGAAATTAGAGCATTCATTATGGATTCAGCAGAGATACTTACGGGGTTTGACCATTAACCTTGTTCCCCCTCCAAATGTGAGCCTGTTGCCTGCATTATTATTCACACAGTGATCTTCAGCTCAGCAAAAACCTCCTAGAAACTGAACTAAGTTTTCCCTAAAGATCTTCTGGAAGGAGCGATACCATGAGCACAGAGAATATTAAGTAATTGTCAGAGTAATAACCTGGCACAGAATCCTAGTGCCAGCTTGGATTTCAGGACTGTTTCCACATTGGCTAAATGAAGGATATTCTTTCTAAATATTCTAAAGAGGGAGTTTTCCTGCACAAGCCCAGAATGCTGACTGCCAGAATCCTAGCATATCCTCCGGTGTTTTAGCTAATAATTCACCAGGGTTTCTGAAGATCATACTCCTCATTCGGATAAAATAGGAACAGCTCATGTCCATGGCACCAAGCCAAAGGAGTCAGAGATTTTGTCATCGACCGTGGGAGAGAGCAAGGCAGCTGCAGGAGGGGTCAGCATGTTGGTCCACCCCTCAGGGGGCTGGAGCCAGACACCTCTGACCAAGGTCCAGCCTGTGGAACATCAAAAGGATATTTCCACCTTTTCTCATTCCAAAGAACTAGAGACAGGCGCAGGCACTGGCCAGCCCTGAATTCACCAACTCCAACCGCAGACCTTTTCACTCCCTGCTTAGATGGTCACTAGGACAAGGACACCTCTCTTCTTTGTCCTAGGGTAGACTTTTCAATTCTTTCTGTCCCTTTCCTCAGGTCACATATCTTGAGGATTACTTTGAACTCTTTCTCCTATTATTGAACTATTTCTCCTAGGTAGCTTCTCCTATTCTTTCTAGATGATCCTTTGAGATATCTCTTAATTTTGAGGGTAACTTGAAGGAAAATCTGAGAAGGAACTCCATGGGCACCACTGCTCAGTGTACAGCATGGTATCCTCCTTTCCCTCATTTTGGGCTGCCTAGAGGACCAGGGGCTTAACGAGCAACACTCAGGAACAGGCCATTCCAGAGGGAAAACAAGAAACACACAGGTATTAAGGCAGTCCATAAATTTCCTACTTGGATTTAGTCAGTGTCCTTCCTTCTCCAGAGAATATCTTCCTGTGGACGGATCCCTCGCTCCCATATCCATTACAAAAGCACCTCCTTTCTTCCTACTTTGTTGTTTGCCTGCTGGATCTCTTACCCAAGCATCTTTAATTTTTAAAAAGGGATATAATTTCTCAAACTCTCCCTGTGAAATTAAGTCTGGTGTCACCTACACAGGGTGTCCTGGCTAAGACACTGTGAAACTCAATTTGTTTCATGTGTACAAGTCTGTTTATAGTGGTGGGTCCATGGTGACTGATTAATGAACATGAAGTGTAGGTGTGAGCATGTGTCAGCATTCAGGGGAAGTAGGTGGCCCGTTTGCCTGGAGCAGAACATTTGTGGAAGGGAATAGCTGGGAATAAATTTAGAGAATGGAAATGGCCCAGGTTTTAGAGAATCTTAAGTGGCAGGCTAACAAGTGGATATAATGACTTCTCAAAATATGAATGCCTAGAATATGAAATGTTGAGTTGGACACAGGAGAGCTCCCCCAAAAGAAGGGTAGGAAAAGCAAGTGAAAAGTATGGAATGAGAATACAGTTTTATTTTTTTAAATTTTATTTTTAAAAGATTTTATTTATTTATTCATGAGAGACAGAGAGAGAGAGAGAGAGAGAGAGAGAGAGAGGCAGAGAGAGAGAGAGAGAGGCAGAGACACAGGCAGAGGGAGAAGCAGGCTCCATGCAGAAGCCCGACATGGGACTTGATCCCAGGACTCCAGGATCATGCTCTGGGCCAAAGGCAGGCACTAAGCCACTGAGCCACCCAGGGATTCCCAAGAATACAGTTTTAAAAGGAGAATAAGGAAGAAAGAATTCCTACTGTGTTTAAAGGGGTCTCTCAAGCTCTTTAATTAATAAATATTTTTCTAATGATTAATACAATTCTAATGAGAATGGTGGTAAATCCATTGTGGCGAGCCACGGAGTAGAGAGACCCAGAATTGCCACTTCAGGTAGCAGTAATGTTCGCTTCTACAGCTTATAATGAGTATTTCTCTTATTTTACCTTTTCTTGACCCTCTAACACCAACACCTTTAAAAATGAAGTCTTGTCTGTAATACTCACTTGGTAAAACCTTCAGCTTAGTGCCTTTTCCAAAGGTGTATTTGTAGTTTCCTGAGGTAGTCACAGTGTTATATGGCTCTACATAAACCACCATAAGGTTACCATTTCTTGGAGTAGCTTTGCTGTCAATTAGCAGGACATCATATGCACTTTCCCATTGAAAGGTACTGTTCTCATGGTTTTCTAAAAGGAATTTACTTGGGATGATATCTCAGTTTATACATAAAGTTTTCTCTGCTTTGGTGGGGTCTGAGTTTGCAAAACTTCCTCAATTTCATGTTATGTTTATCTTAAGTGTATTTATTAAGAGGCTATTTTAATAAATATGTCAGGATTTAAACCTCTAAATGATTGTTGACCCTTTTGAAGTAGTCCCTTTAGGACTTCCAGTGAGAACCAGTTTAAGAGCCACACACACACACACACACACACACACACACACACACCAGTGACATGATTTTATATTCATATCTCATTTTGGAACCAAAATAGTACCAGTAATGAGTTTTAGTCCCTTCTTTCTTTATAAATCATAGCTCTGAAAAAAAAAAAAATCATAGCTCTGAAAGTCTTTTGATTATTAACAGAAATGAAATCCACTTTCAAAGGATAAAGCCATGATGGATACTACAAAAAGAATGTGCCTTAAAAAAAAAAAAAAGGATGTGACTTGACCTTTAAGGGCAGATTCAAAAGCAGAAGGGACTCATGGGCAGTGAGTCATCAGACTAACCTATGTGCCACTTTCAGCTGAGTGGCTTACCTGGGCCACTCATTTAAATGTATCAATTCCCTTTGCTAACAAATCAGCCCCATTACCTAAGTGTCACACCTGGTTCAGGCATAGAGGGTTGTTGACGAGAAATACTATGAAATGCAAAGCGGCAGGCTTTACTGCAAATAGTATGCCTGTTTGTCTTTCTCCGATTGACTCAGCATTATATGGTCTCATTCATTTGGGGAATATAAATAATAGTGAAAGGGAATATAAGGGAAGGGAGAAGAAATGTGTGGGAAATATCAGAAAGGGAGACAGAACATAGACTCCTAACTCTGGGAAACGAACTAGGGGTGGTGGAAGGGGAGGAGGGCGGGGGGTGGGGGTGAATGGGTGACGGGCACTGAGGGGGGCACTTGACGGGATGAGCACTGGGTGTTATTCTGTATGTTGGTAAATTGAACACCAATAAAAAAATAAATTTATTAAAAAAAACCCAACAACAACAAAAAAACAAATAGTATGCCTGCATGGAAAGTATCCCCAGTTTTTGTAATTCTAACAGGAAAGAGAAAAATAACAAAAAAAGCAAAACCACAAAACGCTGAATTCTGCAAGTGTGGGGATAGCTCGTACCTCTTTGATACTGCTTTCTATAATCCATCTTTGTTACGCTGTCCCTGACAGCTTCACAGTTTGCTTTATCACAGGTAATCCCGCAGAGATGGGGAGTTTTCTAAGGTCCTGGGATTCTCTGCTCCTCCTATGAGGTCACCTCAGCCAGCCATGGTAAATGGGTGAGGCTTGTCCCCTGGGTGAACAGGGCCCGTCCTGTCTCCAGAGAAGGTTTTCTTCTACTATTCTCCCAGAAGAGGAAAGCCATGAGGAGCTTGTAATCCTGCTGCCCAAGCCTCACCGGAGTCCTCAGTCCACTTGCCAGATTTTCCTATTCTACTGGGTGACAGGGGCATAAACTTAACTGGATCCCCAGCACTTATCTGTTAAGGACACGCTTCCTTAGCTCCACACTCCTGCTTTGGTCGCCTCCCTTTCCATTTGTTTTATATCTGTCTCTATCACAAAGCTTTTCTCCTCTTATCTCTGCCTCTTTCCCAAAGCCTTAACGTGTTATGTGGACCTTTGAGAAACACTGCTTGCAGTATTAATACAATTTATCAAACTGCCCATAGACCTGATAACCAAATCCAGCCTCTGGGGAAACGCATGTTCATATCTGGCTCACACATCCGACATGGTTAACAACTGCACACTAAATGAAGCAATTAAATTCAGCTGTGTTTCAACAGGTCCCACTGGATTTCTTTCCAGAAAGGATAATTAGTTAACCACAAGAACTCACCGGGTATGACCAGCAGTGAGGTGCCTTTGCCAAAATTGAGGCTATACCTGTTGTCTGAGTTCCACAGTGCATTTACCTTAAACAAAAAGCCCCTCACAGTAACCACTCTGCTGTTCCCCTCACGTGGCTCCCCAGTGGCTCTAATGTCTGAAAGCCAACCATGTAGCAGTCACACAGACCATGGCTTGTCCATGAGACCATTGCTGAGAAGGTCACCCACTTGCCATAGTGAGGAGGGCAATCACTCCCAAGAGCTGCCATCCCAGGGAGAAGACCTTGTTTCATGTCCTGAAGCTCAAGAGTTTTCCACCATCTGGCAGAGGGAAGTTGGCTTTCCACCAACTGGGCTGAGGACAGTTGGGGGGTGGGTGGGGGGGAAGGCATAGATCAGGAGCAGTTCTGAGGGCTCAAGGGTGAAGGGTGGAGAAACACCATCAGAGAAAGAGGTTGGTGAATTTCACTTCCTACTCTGGGTTGTCCTGGTTGATTTAGTTTCCAAGACCCCCAACACTTACTTGGTTTAACGGAGAGTTGAGTGCCTTTTCCAAAGATGAGTCGTGCTTGGCTGCCTCCATAATTCACACAGTCATATGGCGCCTTACAATAACCAGTGGGAGGGAAGGACTGGGGGGACACTGGGCAAGGGAGGCCACTTTCCCCTTTGGTGGAAGCCTCACCACCCCGCAGCCTCAGCTCCCAGCTCCTTGGCAGGGTTATAGGACATTCCTCTAAAAGTAACAGCCGGCTGCATGGATAGATCTGAGCTTGATCCTAATCCACCGTTTTGGTGGAACAGAACACTGGGTTTTGATATCCCGCTCATGCCTGAGACACATGGGACAATTGCAAAGTCAGGCAGAGACATGCCACTTAGCATAGGTGGTCACAATGGGGGCAGAGAGTGATTATTTTAGGGACCAGGATCATCACGCCACTTTCAGAGCCATAGTTCTTGTGAAAAATATTAATGAAAACAACAACAAAATCCAAAAGATACAGTAAGAGAGCTATTTGTACTCCTTTTGGATTGGAGGGGTTCTCATTGAGGAAAACCTGATTTCTGAGTTGTTAGGTCTTTTTCTTGGTCTTATCACAGAATATGGGTGCTGCCTATTATCTTTAGCATTTCTTTAGCATATCCAGAGCCAATGAACAAGCCTGTGAAAACTTCTACTTCTTCATGACCTGTCCTTAGGATTGCCTGAATTCACTAACTAACAGACTTCCCATAAGCTCAGGCACAAAGAAATGAGGCACATCAATACAGGTAGGAGTGGCAGTGTCCTAAAACTGCACAGAAGACCAGCACCACTCATACCAGCTTTTGAGATTGACCCACTCCCCTCACTCACTTGGCTTTACAGTCAGTCTGGTACCTGCTCCAAAGTGAAGGCCATAGTTATTATTGCCACAGCGATACACCCTTTAACAAAAACCTCCCGGGGAAGCCTTGCAGCCAGGATCCTAATGTAGCAGGCATGACGCAGAGAGGCACCGACCAACACCACACCACACAACAGTCCTATTCTCCTTTTACAATAGGAACCCAGCCACTGTGTCATGCTTCTAGGCTGTCAGGGTGGGTACGTCTCAGTTCACTGAGCACAGCTAATCTAGACCCCAAATTGGCACTCTGAGACATCTCATCAGCTTTCAAACAAGTTCCTGAACTGTGTATAAACCCATGCCACAAACAAATCATGCCCAAACACACTGTTTGTCTTCAGGGACCACTATGTATGAGGTGCTGCTGGGTGGCACGCTCCAGAACTTCTATAATTTGCATCTTAATTATGGGTTCAAAATACTCAAACTACTCATCTATATAATTTCATGTTAATTATCACGTAGTCATCTCATAATTGGCAAATAATGAAACACAGCAGAACCTTGGGGGAGAGAATTGGCATTTGACTATGTGTTCAGAGGCCTAAGGTTTTGCTTTTACTGCAACGAGGGCCCGACCAAATGACTCCTCTCAGAAGTTAAGAGTGTAAGATGTTAAGCAAGTTTCCTTACAGCCTCTCTAAAACAGTCATTAGAAGGTCATCTAACCCGCTTCTTGTCATTTACACGTATGCCCCCTGAGAAGTGATGAGAACACACAGGACTCTCTAGTCTCCATTTGAGAACCCTTTTCATTCTGCTGTCTGGAGTGACAAAGTCTTGAAGATGAATTAATTCCCAAGCTTACGTTCCAAAGCAAACACAGAGTGTGAAGGCCGAAGAAGCTTGGAGCAGGGAAAAGTCTGTTTTCACAGGTAGAAGGAAAGATTCCATCATGGAAAGAGAAAGAGCACAGATCCTGATTGAATGCAGATATCCTCAATGAGAACTCTGGGAGGGAGGAAGGACTATGTCCAGCCAGGACCGCCCCTCCATGGTAGCCCTTATTTGAAAGCAACACACAGTTAAGTTACCTCATGGCTCCCATCACCTACCTAGGGTGACCTGAAGCCTCGTTCCAGTCCCAAAGATGAATTTCCTGGCACCACCAGTGGTCACACTGTGAGATGCTCCATAACAGAAACCTGCTGCTAGAGTTTCCATCTGGTCTCCACTCTCCACTGGCTTACTCAGAGCTCTCTCCATGATCTCCTCCCAGATGTGCGGCTGGGTGGGCCCTCAGAGACCCATTACCTATTTCCAGACACTGCAGTTATAGCCACTCTGAGGGCAGTAGGGCACTGGTCAGACACCTGCTTGGCTAACACTATCGGTCCCATGGCCCTCTCGGGCCTTAACTGATCATGGGGTGCTGCCTAGGTGCTTAGGGCCAAAGGGTTGTCAGGTTAAACTCTACAGACTCTTGAAACTGAACTCTTTGTCCTTTTCCTCTCTGGGCTTTATGTTAATGGATCCCTCTTGTCAGACTTGTTGAGTGATGGGGCTCAGGAATCAAATGATGAATCACTGTTCTAGTATAAGGTCGTGAAATCAGGCAGAGAAGAGGGCATGAAGGCAGAGAAAGAGAAACAATGAAATCTCTATATGCACAGCCATTTCCGAAATTCCTACGAAAGACATTTTCATTGTAAAAGTGCTGCTGGGGATCCCTGGATGGCTCAGCATTTGGTGCCTGCCTTCGGCCCAGGGCATGTCCTGGAGTCCCGGGATCAAGTGCCACATCAGGCTCCCTGCATGGAGCCTGATTCTCTCTCTGCCTGTGTCTCTGACTCTCTCTCTGTGCTTCTCATGAATAAATAACTAAAAATCTTAAAAAAAAAAAAAGTAGAGGTGTAAAGGTGCTGTTAAGAAAGTAGCCCACAGATGTTCGTGCCCCAACCCAAAGTGGTACCTTTTGTCCACCAGAGCCCAGAATTTCCAATGGCCTCATAATCAAATATAATCGCACAAACACAGCACACAGGAGTCCTCAAGGCACGGACTGTGTCACCTCCCTCATGTACATAGCTCAAAATCCCCCTGTGTGTGTTGGATGGTGCCAATGAAGGCGGTGGTACCAGAAACTCATCAGCAAGGTTTGGAAATGTCCCCATGGGGGCTGTATTTAGACTCCCACGTCCCAAGCAGAAGCACTTACAGGGCTTGATGATGAGTTGGGTCCCTTTCCCAAAGATGAGTTTGTTAGCTGTTCCTACAGTGACACCCTAGGTCGACACTTTACATAAACCTCTCTGCTAGAGACCCATGCTTTGAAGCTCTCAGAACCTCTACAGCTGCTCTGAAGCCCATGGACAACAGGAAGAGCTTGTATAGGCCTGGCTGGTGCTGTGGGTCATTTCTGCCACACCCTTGTTGCTGTCATAAAAGCCCGAAAGACACATGACCAAGGGAAGGGGCCCAAGAATGAGGACTGGGAGTGCCATCCCACAGCCACTCACTGTATCATGAGAACGGTGGTGGCCACGAAACTCTCCCCAGTTACATAGGAGAGAGGATGGAGGATATGGAGACCCTTGCTCACTGATATTTAAAGGGGCATGAAAATATGTCATGGTTTGTCTATCTGGAATCTAAAACAGGACAACTCAAAAGTCAGGCCAGAATACATAATAGGAAAAGACATAAATACCTCACATCCCCTCAGACTTACTGGGCCTGACTGTTAAACGAGTCCTGGTCCCAAAAGTGAGCTTGTCCCTGCTGCCAGTCTTCTCACTGTTGTCAGCAGCTTCACAGAAACGGGGCAGACACCTGTCATGAGTGTCACCTCACCAGCCCATCCCCATCTGCCTGGCTTTCCTCTGACACGACCTAGAACTCGCACCCTCTGTGTCCCCCACCCCCCCACCATCCCAAGTTCTCACACTGCCCTAAGTCACAGGCTTGGGAGAAATCACTAAGCTAGAGATGACATACTAAGTTTTCCATTTTGGAGTCTAGACACCACACGGCAGGCAGTGTGGTCCACAGAGACACTGACATAAAAAATATATATATTAAAAAAAAAAAAACCCTCTATTTTAAAGCTGTGGGTCACACCCGTTAATTGCTGTGATAGACTCTCCCAGAGGCAACGTTCAGCAACTTGAGCGAATCACACTCAGGAGGTGTTTCTAGTGCCCCCGAAATCTCATGTTATGTTTCTTTGGAGTCAAGTATTTCTAAACCAGAAAGTTGACTCAATATGGAACAAAACTTGGGCTAGGATTAGAGTGGGCCAGAATGTGTTTTATACTCACAGGGCTCGACTCTCAAAAACGGTTCCTGAGCCAAAGATGAGCCTCTTTCCTAAATCAGCTTGTTTCCTACAGCATCAGACTCCTGTACAAAAAACCATGTGGGCATGGGTGTGTGTGGGGGTGGGTGGGGGGCCAGTGGCTAGGCCCTGGAAACAGAGGACTGTTCCACTTTGCTCTGAGGAACTGCTGATATTTGGCCAAGAAGCCAAGGACTTTGGAATAATTGCAGAAACTTTTACATGTGGAAAGGTCTATTGTGTATGGAATTTGGCTTGTGTTTGGTCTCTGTTTCTTGGCCTAGATAAATGTTGCAAATCTTTACTTGGAGGAACACTCCAAAGGGTTAGTGTATATTTTCTTCCATGGCTCTTCTAGCCCTCTAGCCAGAATTTTCTTTCATCTCATTAATCCTAATCATACTCCCCTGTTCCAAGCCATTCTATTCTGCTGTGATGTCCTCTAATTTCAAAACCCATTGCAACTACCAACCACTAACAATTTCTGGAAGCACCGCTTGGAAACAAACTCATTAGAGCTGGCTTCCACATACAGCTTTCAGTCATTTGGGACTCCGAGTTGGTTTAGAGCCACTCTTCCTGGCCCCTGCTGGGTATAGCACTCTTACACTGAGTTGCTCTGCGTGGCACTTTCCCGGTGTGTTATGTTTTGCCCTGGGATGATTCTCTGACCGCTTCTGGCTACTATGGCTCTGTGGCCAGGAGCTGCCTGACCATCACTGGGTCCCCAGATTCCACTGCTCGGGTCTCACTTTGTAACTCCACGACACTGCCTGAGCTCCCCAGATACACAATGAGGAGAGTACGACTCTCCTACCTTATCTGGACGGGGCAGAAGAAAGACCTTGGATGTCTAAAGGCGCTCTACCAGGCCTAGCTGGGAGGCGCTTTGTCACGCAACTTGCACTGGAACGGTCTGAGCCAGTCAGATCCTCAATACTGGTGCCTGTAAGGTCTGATGTAGCAAAAAGAAGAAAAAAATAAAAGAGATTCCTCTAGGTAGCTGAGTAGTTAAGACAGTTGGAAAACGCATGCTTGGAAAGGTTCTATACCTTCAATTTTTGCTTTTGCAGTATGCTTTTCTTTCCATTTGGTGAAGTTGTCTTTGGTTATAAAGTGGACATGTTCAAATTTTCCACAGCTTTTAATTTCAGGTGCAAGAAATGTATGTGCCCTATGTTTTCCCCATTAGTCTGTGTGTATATATATATATATATATATATCTCCAGTATCCCCCTCTCTATTTCTGTCTATCATTTTTCTGTCTCTCATCTATCTAGACATAGCTGTTTTAATGGTTAATTCTGTTCCTTGCCCAATCTATAATTTACTAAATGCAGATGTGCTGCCATACTGATAAACTACTGGAGAGAAACAAAACAAAAAAACCCAAACCCCTGAGTTTTCCAAGTTTAAACTTTCCCCCTTGGAATCAGGGTTTTGTCTTGCCATTGATAAGTCTGCCCCACCAGAACATCAGCTCTTAGCACCTTTCCAAGTATCTTTGCCATCTGTAAAGAGAGCCACACGTTGGACTAATTTTTAAAATTATACTGCCTGGCATTCTGCCTGCCTGCCTCTCTGGCTCTCCTGGTTGCTTGTCTCTTTGGTAGCCTATGTTTCTACCATTCCTTCCAAACATATGCAGTACTCTAAGTGAAAATTATCATGCAAGATGAAAGCGAGGATGAAGTCATTCTGTCTGAATTCTCTTCACATGTCACATTAGCACCTGATGGCAATGGCCAAAAACAGAATTGTGAATCATATTTTCTGGTTTTGAATTAAATATTCAAGACTGAAGTTCCCTAGGAAGCTCAGGTACTTGGCTGACACCCATCTCTACCAGTTATGAGAAAGAACAGATAGAAGTTCTCATGCCTGAGCCTGCATGATCCAGCATGAAACCCCCTGCTCTGAATCTTACACAGGTGACCTGGAAATTAAAGAATAGCTGGTCTCCTGACCAAGGGCAAAGTACTTACTGGGTGTAACAGTGACTCTAGTTCCTGTCCCAAAGATTAAGTTGTTGCTTCCATAGTTAGACACACAGAGTTCTAAGTCATTACAAAAACCATCTGTCCAAACTCTTTACCCTGTACTGGAGCCCCCCCACCAATTTCTCGTGCTTCTCCTCCCTGCCATGCTTCTATGGCCTCAAAGCCACCAGTGACTCTTTTGTACCATTCCCTGCTGGAGCAACTGAGAGAGAAACTGAGATAAAAGGCTAGAATTAGGAGAGGCTTTGGCATGTCAGGTCTGTTTTGTTTTTTTCTGCCAAATTTTCCTTTGGAGAGAACAGAAATTCTCGTTCTCTGTCCGGGTGCTGTCAGCGATCCCTGAGCTCCAAACTCAGCGACGAGCCTGGACACACACTTCTGCCGTCTTGCTCATCCCCAGATTTGAATTTTTTCCCAAATTGTCCCATTTCCCTTTTCTAGCCTTCTGACCCATTTTCTCTCAATTGACAGCTGTCCCTCAACTTGCTGCTACAGTGGCTTCCTCCACAAAGGGCCACACGTCTCTGGTCAGTGCAGAAGTGAGGGGTCAGCGAGGGGACAGCCTGCTCCCTCACCCTGGGGATTTTCAAGGAGAGGGGGGAGGAGAGAAGGGAAGGGGAATAAAGACCTGTAGAACCATAAATCATTCTTGGAGTGGAGGAGAAGGGCTCTCCACTATGTTCCAGAGAAAGTTATGCCTAGGAGCAGAGAAATAGAGGAACAGACTTTTGACAATGCTTGCTAGAGTTTCCAGGCCTTGCTCAACACCACCCTGATGGAAAATTGTCTTTGACTTACTTGGAATGACAGTCAAACTTGTCCCTCTCCCAAAATAGAAGTTCTGGTTACCGGTGTTCCACTGTGATAGGAAGCTCAACAAAAACCAGGCAGATGAGAGAGCCAGGGTCACACCTGGGGCCCCACCTGGCCCGCCCAGCGAGCAGGCAGCGGGGCAGGCTGGCCAGCAGGTGGACCATCTCAGGGCTTAGGGCAGCTGTGACCATGTACTCCTGGAGGGTTTGAGCCCCCCTGAGAGGGGATAAGAGGAAAGGCTAACATGCATCTGGTGCTGTTTGCTACCTAATACAAGGTGTTGGTCCATTTGTTTTATGCCTGGGCATTTAAAACATTCTTTTTCTTTTAAGATTTAATTTCTCTCCTGATGATCCTATGATTTTGAAGTGCATTTTAATTAGGTCTCTTTATTACACCTTTTGAGTCTGGGAAAGATTTTATTTCTCTGTGAGATTTGGGGAACAATTCATTGTCTCCAGAACAACTCCGTATGAGGCTCTGATCACCTTGCTCTCTTCCAGCCCTGCTTGTTTCCCCTGGAACACCCCTGTTATGCATTGCCCATTGTCCATCCCTTCACCCCGCCCTGTCCTCCATATGCAGTGAGCCTGTGTGGGGAGGACACACAGGTTGGTGACTTGATTTTTGAACTGCCATTTGCAAGTCCTGAGCTCTGCGTGCTGACTTTTAAGGACTCAAATTACATCTGCCGCTATTTGACTTTTTTTTTTTGGTCCGATTAGAGTTAATATATCTTGATTCTCTCGGTACAACCTGTTGAGGCCCATGCATGTGATGATTAGCCCCACCATACAGGCAAAGTCACGGGGAGACTTACTTGGAATGACTGATAAGCTTGTCCCCTGCCCAAATGTCAACTTGTTGGAAGAGGTTGTCACACAGCTATGCAACCCTTTGCAATAACTGACAGGTGACTCTAACAGATTATAGACCCCTATCTCTCCACACCACTTCAAAAGGCATCTCAGGTACCTATGCTGTGGGGTTGCACTTAGGCCATATTCTGTAGGGCACGATAGGAAACTTGCTACAAAGGTATGCTTCTCCACCTTGGATTCCAATTTCTGACATGCTGAAGGTTTGAAAAAGAATCAGTGAGCTCTTGTCTCCTCTTTCCTTCTCTGTTATTCCCTTATCCACAAAACATCCCAATCTGCATCTCATTTCCATCTCCAAGCTCTAGCATGGTGATACCAGGTCCTCAGGCACCATTGATCTGCCTTCTCTGAGACAGCATATGTTTCCTAGCATGCCGTGATTAAAAGACTGGAAATGCCAGGCTCTCAGAGGCTGAGATCTGGGCTCCTTGTTCCTTTATCTCTGGTCAATATGTTGTCCTCATTTGTCTGGCTAATGAAGAGTTGACCTTTCTAAGTGGATGCGTTTTGCTGAAATGACAAGGGCCCGGGGGGCTCACAACCAAAGCAGAGCTCTGAAGGCAGTTTTGGCTTTTCAGACCCCGTTGGCATAGTTCAGTCAAAAGGATCCCAGGCCCAAATGTCAACCTCTTGGCTTTGGCTCCCATATGCCTGGACTTGGAGAAATTCAACAAAAACTGGGCAATTGGTCTAACACACTCCCTACTCATTAGAACCAGACTTCCCTTGGAGGCATCTTGTACATTCAAGATGATCATAACAACCCGACATTCTGCCTTACAGTGGGGCTGGCACATTCTAGCTCCACACCGAGCTGACATGGACTGATGCTGCCACTCAGTGGAGCAGATAATGTTGGGGATGTCAGATAACCTCCTCTGCACACACAAAGCAGGGACGCAGCCTCACTGACTATGCCTGCACAGAAGACCATGGCCTCCACTGTCATCCCTTCGGCCTGGGAGACCCTGTCTTGGATGGAGATCCTGAGAAAATAGAGTGCCCCAACATAGCTGTTGGAGTGATGACACCCTGCTTTTGCACCCACCTCCCCATCCTAGTCTTATCAAGCCACCGAGAAAGCTACATTCCTATCTGGTTACCTTTCTCCCTTCCTGTCTCTCATTCCTTTCATTTCTCACTTCTGAGCACCCAGGGGGCTCCAGATTTTCCTTGCTCCATTTCTTTGCTTCTCTTCTCATTTCTTGACTCTATTAGAATCCCTGCAAGAGAGACCCAAAAGGCCTCAAGGGCAAAAATGCACGGGGGACACTGAGTGTGGATCTTTCCAGCTTGCTTGGCTTCCGGTTAGTCTCATCTCCTTCTTAAGTATCAGCTTCTCAGAGCTGTCACACTTCTCCTTGCAGCAGGGAGTTTTATAACAAATGACAGAAGGAACTTTATGAATCTCAAAAAAAAAAAAAAAAAAAAAAAAAAAGCCGAAAAAACCCAAACCCAACCAGTCAGAGTTTTTCCTCTCTTCCCAGCGGGGTGCAGCAGCAAACACACCAAGCCAAATCTTTCTATCTGCTCTAATTATCAGCAAGGATACAAGTCACCATGAGGAAAAATGTATTAAGCCTTGTATCTGAAACTCTTTGGATTTAATTGTAATCCTTTGCCTGGTGGTTTCAGTGATAGGAATGGACACAGTGGTTGTGCGATTCTTTCCGTTCTGTGTGTGTGCGTTTTCTCTCTCTTTTTGTAGTTTTGCATCTACAGAAGCAGTGGGAGACATTCAGAGAACATAGAGGGATTTGAAATAAGACCTCAGATTCCCATTCAGTTTTCATTTTTTCCCTCTCTGCTATCATTTAAAACCCATTCTGAACTGAATGCCTCATATCTATTCAAACTTTGCTCTCAATTATCCCTCTCCATTGCAGAAGATACCAGTGGGAATGGCTTCAGCTACACTAAGAATTTAAGATTGATGTGAGGAAGAACTTCCTGATGGGAAATGGTACTAAGTGGTAGACTGGTTTACGCTGGGGAGAGTCGACTGGAAACGGTGACTCTTCCCCCACCCCACCCTCAACGCCCCTAAAGTTGTGCATCATCTCCAGAGAACACTCTGAAAGCAGTGAATATTCTTTTCTACCTTTTCTAGGTCAAAGTTAACTTCACTCCACAGCAGGGATCAGATAGACCTGATGGCTGAGAGTCCCAAAAGGAATCTGTTAATATTGAGATTAAGGAAGGAACAGGACCTTGGAGGTGACTAGTTGACTTCAAGCAGGATCTGGTTCCCAGGCAATATACATTTCTCTCAAACCTGTTACCAGGGGTGAAATTCCAGAATTTCCAGTATGCTGCTGTGTCCCATTACACTTACTTGGATGGACGGTCAAGAAGGTCCTTTGTCCAAATGTCAGCTTTCCATAGCTGGAGCCAGTATTAGCACCGCAGTGGATGCCTTTACAAAAACCCCAGGGGGAACTCTGAGGCTCATAGACATCTTCCTCTTTACCTCTGGGGAGAAGAGACTCACCTCCAGGGGTCTGAATCTGGGGCTGTTTCTTCTCACTGAGGGCCAGAGGAACATTTCCATGTCAGGTCCTGAGACACTGACCTGTTGCATCCTCTGAGAGCCTGACTCCCTATCTCTCTCTCCATTTCCTCTGGTTTCAATCTTGAGGCTTCCTGATTTCTCATGTTCAGCATCTCTCTTTCTAAAGGTCTCATTTCCATTTTACAGCATCATTTTCAGGACAATTTCTCTGATCAGTTTTCAAGACATGTCCTCTCCTCCCTTCAAGGTGTCACACATTTCTTATGACAGTGAATTGATTATAAAGAGACAGGAGGAGAGTGATCAGCGTTTTGGAGGCTGACTAGAATCATGAGATTTAGGCTCCGGCTTCCATGAAACACTATCTCCTGAGCTCTCTTTCATGCCCCAGCAAAAGAAATGAAAACAACGGGCACATCTGAGCCTTTCTTCACGAGTGCACCTTTTCTATCAGTCTTGAACGTGGTGAGATGTGAGGGGGATCTCACGGAAAGTTTACACTGAGCTTATGGTGACTCGCTATCCTGGGGACCATTCTGGGGTTAGCAAAGAAGACCTTTGTCCCAGGAAGACCCTCAATCCCAGTCAAACTGGGACAGCTGGTCACCCTGTCTTACCCAAGGTGTCCCGACCTCACAGAGCCCAGTGGCTGCAGTGGGAGAGTTAAGTGAGGCCTCTGTCAGAGACAGGCTTTTGCATGTTTACTTGGGGTTGCTATGAATTTCATTCTCTGGCCAAACACAGCCTCTACCCCTGACAGTCACAAGCATAGGAAAACTGGGGGTCCCTGTGGTGGTGTCTGGAGGACTCCAAAGAGGTGTAAGGAACCAAGTTGGGGCAGAGTCATTATTCGGTACAATGGTGACCAAACCCCATCCCCAGAGAAAATGGAAAACAAATATTTTAGCTCTGTAACTACATTCAACTTTTAAGCTCTTCAATCATCTTGACTGAATTTGTGCATCTGTCTAGTCATTTCTTCGAGCAACTGCTTATTAGCAATGGGGCAAAGCTTAAGCTTGCTTACCAACACGGAAAGGGGGAGAGAAAAAGCTACTATTTAGTTAAGAAGGGTCCGTCTGCTTTAAGGGCAGAAGGCAGGAGTTCAAATGACCCTTCCCGTCTCTCCCCTACTTCACAGCCTCACAGAGCTCCCCACACCCTACTTCGGCTGCCATGACAGCAGGGCATAAGCAAAACAGATGCCTGCCCTCAGTTGAGTCCTCAGACGGCGCCAAAGTGTTGTGGCGGTAATCACTGCTCTGCTGATGGAAGGAAAACAGAATTTAATCATGTGTCTTTGGACTCCAGGTTTGTTGTCTTGTAGCCTCCGCGTAGAAAGAGCAAGACACAAAAGATGAAACCTCCTGTCTAGTCTCCGGGCTCAACTGCCCACCCTCTGGAAAGGGATGTCCTTGAGTCTCCCTAGGATGTTCATGTGAATCCCCTCAAAGCCTCAATTAGATAGGACCTCAGAGATCACTGAAGGCATGGGATTTAACAATATCATGTATTATTCATTGTTTCTGTTGCTGCAGACATGTGCTGGTTTTGTCCCTGCTGAGCAAGGCACTTCTGGGCCTGACAACTTCATGGCTAACCACATTGCGTGTTCTTTAGACAGGGCCTATCCCAGAACATTCCATGCTGTCTGCTACCAGGGCTCATTAACTCCTTCAGTGCTGCACTCATTGCCTCACTTAATTATTTACCCCTCCCTGCACCAGTCTTTTCAAGAGCTTTGACTAGGCTGGGTTTTGCAACACGTCTTTCCCAGCGTTGCATCCTCTCCAAATCCCAGAAAGCAGATCTGAATAAATGCCACTCAGCAACCAGGACATTTAGCTTATGTCAACAGGAGACTGGGGCCCTTCAACAGATTTTCCCCATTTCCATTTTGCCCCAATTTTATGATAAGTCAGTCTTCCCAGCATTAGTGACTGAGCACTATTGTCAGAAGCCCACCAGAAACAGATTTTCAAGAAGTGCCAAATAGCAACCGCAGCTCCTTACTTTTATAGCATCTGAAACTTTTCCAATGACTTACACACATGTTACTACCGTTCTGGAAGGGTGGGTGTATATTTGAAGGAGAGAACATACTGCTCTGTTCTCATGACTCAGAGGACAAATGAATTTTCTCCCCTCTCCTCTGCTGAACTAAGTAAAGCGGTAGCTCAATCAGTGATTTTAGTAATGGAGGGAAATATGGGTTTAAATGCTCTGAGTTAACCAGATAGTTCCACCCATTGAGACCTCAGTTGCTGGACAGGAGATTGAGAACAGCTCCTTTAAGAGAGGTAGAGCAGAGGTAAAAGACGAAAAGAAATCTGTAGAATTTCCCACATTTGTTAATGAAATCACAGTGCCCCATTTTTCAGGCAATAAATTTAAGGGTTTTAGTATCTATATCAGGAAGATTTAATATTTGGTCTCCTGAACTTGCATTGTCTCAATATGCCAATTTCCTCTCTACTTTTTGGTAAACATTTCCTGGCTTTAGCTGAATCCCTCAGGATCCTGTATTCAATGTTTCTCCTTGTACCAATAATTTCCTTTAAGATGGATGATAGGAATGTTTTTGGCTGAAGGTAATTTAGTCTTTGAACAATGGAGTGCTAGTCTCTCTGATGGAGACCATATCCTCCCAATAGAACATGAGTTGTAGAAGCAAATCTGGGATTTTTTTTGAGGGGTTTGGGTGGAAACAAGTCATTTAAATCAGAAGAAAGAAGTGCTTGGGACTTCCCACCGCACCCCCTCGCTCTACTAGTCCCTTCAAACTTACTTGGATTTACAGTTAAGGGAGTTCCTTTTCCAAATGTGAATTTGTAGTAATCTACTGTTCACCATCAGGGAAGGCTTTACAAAAACAGGAACAGGAGCAGCTCTTGCAGAAGGGTCCCGGGGCTCACTACGGTCTTGATCCCTCAATCCTGTGCTAAACTACAGATTATTTGACAATAAACCCAGAAGTGGGATGCTGTAGGCAGAAGCCTGGCTTCCACAGGGCAGTGAGCCCTGATAAATATATGCATTTCTTATTTTTAAATTTTTTATTGCCTTTCTTTTTCTGACAAAGCTACCGCCTCAGTTTGGGTAATCCATTTCCTTTCCTCTTCCTTCATTGTCTACCCCCTGGCTGGCACTCACACAGCTTTTACTTTATTGCACTTTGGGACTTTTTCTCTGCTTTTTATTGGACTCACCCCCATCAACTCATTTAGATTCTGGTTTACTAGAAACTAATTGCGAAAGGAAAAGAGAATCAGGGAGTTTTTAACGGGGACGTGTGGGAAGGTTTGAAGGTTTTGGGGTCATTTCCGGCCTGCTTACCTGGGATGGGCAAGGAGTACATGTGAGCTCTCTCATCCAGGGGCGCTCATGGGCCCAGCCTGGAAAGGCAGAGGGCCTTCACTTTTCATACTCACCAGGATTGACAGTCAGCCTGGTTCCCTGCCCAAACACCCACTTTTGGCCGCCACTCCCTGAGTCACACTACAGCAGATGGCTTTACACAAACTGCACACAGGGCCCCACTCTCCCCCTTGAGGATGACGTCTGATCTGCTTTTCTAGCAACCCAGCTGCTGTGGACAGTGGCCTGAATCTAACCAACTAGACAAGCTCAGGGCCACGTCACCTTGAGGTTGCCCTATTTTCTCCTGGACACAGTCTCCTTTAGGCTCCTTTGTAGATGTGTACCAGCTATTTAATCTCTTTGCCAGGCAAATATTTCTACTTCATAGAATTTTAACATTTTTAAAAAACTTTCTTTCTGCCTCTGTAGAGCTCCCCCTAAAAACAGCTGGATTAAAAGAATCTTTGAAGACAGAATACTTTAGGTCTCATGAGTGAAGTCAAGCTGGCTTCCTTCTTAAAATTTCTGGTTTGCATCCTAGGGACTGCTCACATGGGACCTAATCCATCGGGCTAAGATAGGAAAGGTGAGGAGGCGAGGCAGGAAATCTAGGGGAAATCCTGCCCTGTGAGTCTTTCTTGTCCCTGCACACTTATTTGGACTTATTTCTGTGCTCGTTCTCTTCCTCCAGACCAGGACATTGCTAGCACTTGTCACTGACAGGGAGCCCTCCTCAACATGTGTTTTAGCAGAAACACATCCACGTGCCCTTTAGTCTGAAAACAGACGGGGTTTCTTTCCTCTGCTCAAGGAAATTTGACTGAAAAACAATTTTCCATTTTGCAAAGTGAAGAGGATTAGAAGAATCTCTGTTTGCCTCTGTTCTCCTCTTCAATAGTGTTAAACTATTTATAGAAACATCCCCTTTAGGGTTAGAGAAATGTGGCAAGTTTCTAATCTCTTCATCTTTTTTTCTTGCTATCTATTTACCGCAGTCATATATTTACAATCTAAATTTACATTTCATTTTCATTTGCAGGAGCTTTCCTATTACTTCCAGAACACTGTGTAATGATAAACTCTATTGAAATAAACCAATTCACAAAGAGTTTTTAGGGCTGGAGGTTGACATTTCTCTCTTCCCAAGACAGTTATTATTACTTTTCAGGGTGAGCCTAAGATAGGGACAGTCTAGCCAAGTGAGCAACCAGGCTTTCAGGGTTGATGTTCTTATGTCTAAATAACTATCTACTGAGCATTGCTTCTTGGGATTAATTTGGATTTTCTTTTTAATCTAGTTCCAAAATGTCAGCTTCCAATCTTTATAGCTCTGAGAATCTCTCTGACAGGCAAAGCTTAAGGTAAATCTCATGGATGTTTTTTGAATCTCAACCAATATTTCATCTCTGTACATATCACAAATAAAGGAACCAAAAGAAGGATGAATGTAACACCTTCGGGAGAAAATTTATAACAGTTCTCCAGGAGAGATGAGAATTATAAATAAAAATGGAATTGTGTGTGCTTTTTCTGATTATCATTTCTAATACCCGGGGGGTTCTAAATACCCAAACGAGTTTGGAAATATAGCTGCTAATGCACCTGCTCTTTGGACTCTTGTGAACGACTGGACACATGGGTCAGCTTGGAAATGCCTTCTTATTTTTGTTTAAGCTTATGTTGTTTGATGCATAAGGGACTTTAGGAAGGTCACCTGGAGCTGATGTAATACTCACTAGGGCATCCTGGTTCTAGCTTTTCTATGGTGGATAATAACTGGGCCACAAAAGTAGAGGTTTTGTTTTGCGATATTCATTGGGTAGCTGGTATATCTTGGGAATTTTAAACAAAAGTTAACCTCAATTTTCGGGAATGAGCTTCCGTTGTAGTAAATGGAGATGCCTTCATGAAGCTGCATTTCAGCTATATTCAAGTTAATTGAAATTAGGTTTGTTTTGAGAATGGTGGGCAGCAGTCAAAATATCCCTGTCTTGGGTATTGCAAACTGGAGAGAAGGGTCGTTATTACATTTGGATTAGGGAGGGCTTCTCTCATGTTTCCAAGCTCAGCTGCCACTTTTTCACTGAGAGGCACAGAGATGAGTGGTTATCAAAAGGGGCTCAACAAACAAAGGCAGGGATGAAAATGTCCCCATCTGAAGCACAGTCCCCAACAGTGCCTTGAGGCATGTTTCTAGAACTTATGATCTTTCTGACTACTTTGAATATTTGCTTTCAATCTTATCCTTTCCCTAACTATCAGTTCTGTCATAAATATCAACACCAGAAAATCTGACATGGCTTTACCCAAATAGCTGGGTTCCAAAATTTTGAGAGTTGCAGGGATTACAAGGTTCTTCTCCTGGTTGCATGGACAAAGAGGCTTTGGGAAGATGGGGCAGATAACGTGAGAGAGGTCGTTGTGTTGATTGTATCAGCAGGGCCATAGCTCACTGTCTCCATTTGGATCAAGTTGCACTGCACACCCCCTGCCATTGCTAGGTACTTTTGTCTGTTCTTTCTTTCTAGAGAATCTCCCTCTTTTCTTTCTAGATGCCTTCTGCCCCTCCACACTAAAACTTTAAGTCCAATTGCATTTGTCAGACATGCATCTACAGCAATAACAAAAGCAAGCTCAGCATTTCCAATGCTTAAAGGTGCTGAAGAAGAAAGACCCTAAAGGGGCTCCATTGGAGGCTGTCTTCATCATCTTTTCCACCAGAAAGACACATGGCAGCAAGCCCCCGAAGATGCTAAGAACTGGGTGAGTAATTCAGTGATCTTTCACTGTAGAATTTCTAAGAATGGCGGCTTATGTGTAGATACAAGTCATCTTTAAAACATACCTGGTCGAACACTCACAGTCGTTCCTTTGCCAAATGTCAGCTTATTATTGCCTCCCATATCACACAATGACACGAGACTCAACAAAAACTCAGCCACCTGTACACCCTCTAGCTATCTGCTTAAATGTTTACTTGTCACCCAAGGATCCCCCTGGTAACAAGCCAGCTTTTTAGAATGAGGGTCTGGTGGTAGAGTCCAGGGACCACTGGGACATTCCTGTTCCTTGCACTGCTGTCATTCTACTGGAAGTGTGTGGACATCTCCTCATAGCATGCCTGCTTTGGTAAAACAGGAGTAGAGATTGCCTCCCCCATTTTACAGAAGAAAATAGAAGCTCAGAGAGTTCACTGATTTTCTCTCAGTTCCTGGAAAATCCCACCATTTTTAGTAAGCAGTTAAGCCTTCTAGCAGAATGACTCCTTAGCTCAGTGATCCACTGGCACCATTATTCCCACCTGTTAGATACAGCAGCCCAGGAGGGCAAGCGGGAGAGTCCTGCACGGGGTAGGTACACGTTGGCAGTTGTTTGAACTGCAATCCATCCATGGACTGCCATGGTTTGGACTCAGGTTATGAAATGGAATGGAAAGTTTAGGATCGGGGTTCCAGAGAGCAGTTTGGAAGCATTAGTTATTCAAACTTACATGGCTTTACTGTCAGTTTTGTTTCTTTTCCAAAGAAGAGTTGTTCAGATCCACCTTGAGGAACACCCTCCCACCCCTGCCCAGAAAGCTTTACAGGCCCTTTCCACCAGGGGCTGGGAACTAGGGCCCCCCCCCCCTGCTCTTCCAGGGCCAGCACAAACGCAGAAACAGTGTGGTGCGATTATACAGTTGGATAGTTAATCCTGAGAATGGAGAGGAACTACAGAAAAAATTAATCACTCTTTACCTAACAGCAAGTTAGATTGTTTGTCATGAATTCATTACTTATTCTAGCTGCAGTTAATTTGAGATAGTTCTGGCTTGGGGGCCAGCAATAACAAAAGCAAGCTCAGCATTTCCTAAGTTGCTGGGCCTCAGTTTCCCCATCTGTAAAGTGGGAGAGAATCATAACTACTGGACTATGTTGTTGCAAGGATTAGGATATGTAAGTGGGTCGAGGTAGTGGTCCTGGCTTTACTTGCTGAGAGCACATTTCCCCTGGGAATTATTTTGGTAATATTAGAGGCCAAACATCAGTGACCCTGCCCCCTGCCTCCTGCCTCCCGAACAGCCACTCCACACCCCGCCCCCCCCAGCCCAACTAGTAAACATTTAGTACTGGAATCTGGTTTCCAAGAATGAAATTCTGGGCCCTCTTCCTCACTGAATCAGTTTAAGCAAGTTATTCACCCTTTCTGTGTTTCTATAAAAACATAAGATATAAAAATATAAAAAGTTCTCTTCTCGAAAATGAGGGTAATAATAGCACCTACCCCTCAGAGCTGCTATAAGGATGGAATGTGCTAAAGGCAGGAGAGCATGCAGCATATTGCCTAACACATAGAAAGCAAGTAAGAGATCGTCGGTATTTTTCTTCCCAGAAGCCAAACACATGTCAACATTCTCCTTTCACCATGACTTAAAAATGACCTGTTTTCCCCTAACTGATAGACTGGCAGAGCTTTGAGGGCAACAAAGGAGCCGCCGAGCAGTTTGATGAAAGGGTTAAGTGATTTTGTGAGAATTAGTAAAAGCTGCGTCTAGCTGCGTGGGTGTCACTTCATGGTTGGACTGTTTCAGGGAATGTGGAGAGGGCAGCCTCTAGCCAGGCAGGACTTCAATATGAGCAGAGATGGGCCAACAAGCCACATCTTCTTTAGATGGAGTCAAAAGTTGATCTCAAAGCACGTTTAAAAAGAGGATTCAGTGCTCTCCTCCACTTACCAAGATTCACCGTGAGCAGAGTTCCTTTCCCAAATGTCATTTGAAAACCACTGGCTTGTTGAACACTATGCTGAGGGCCTTTGCAAAAACCTGTGGCATCAACTTAATGAACTCAGCTTTGCAGAGCTTCCCAAGAACTAAGTGATAACTAACTTCTTTAACCTCCACATCTTTAGGACAGGGTAGGGTGACGGTATGTTTCTTTCTGGTAGCCCAGGGCTTCAGGGCTGAGGGAGATATCCAGGGATATGATTGCCACTTTAAGACACCAGAAGGCTTAGCAAGCCAATTCTGTATACATATTCTGTGGCCCAAAGCAATTGCATTGCTGGGTGCAATCTCTCATAGAATATAAACTCCCACTGGGAAAGAAATTAGCTCTGCAGTATTTTTAGGTAGATGTTTGATGGTCATAGTCATTGTCTGAAGACAAGACCAGCATTTCCATTTTGACTTTTTCTACCTCTGCCCCAGAGTCTGTAGATGGCTGAGCCTTTCTCCAAATATCGAGTTCAGCTATTGTTCTTACTTCATCCGCAATAGACAGGCAATGATTTTACCTCCCTTTGACACTTTGAGGTTCTGTTTCAAGTCCATTAAGTCTTGGAGAAAGAATGTCTGGGCGCAAATGGCACTACTATGGCCAAAGACCAAGATGATTTTTTTCTCCCTTGGGTCAGGCCGGGTCAGAGCTATGGGCTGTCTTGGCTTTGCCCTGGACCAGGCTCAGCTGTGTGACCCTGAGCAAGTTTACAACAACCTCTCTGAGTTTCCCTGTCCTTATTTGCAAAATTAAAGCAGTGAGTTAGATGGTCTTTAAGGGCTTTCGGAGCTAATAGTTTTTGATTTGATTCTCTGGATTTATCTAAAAATGCTGTGCAATCCTCCCCACAGCCCTGCCCAAGGGTGTCTAGTCCTCCTGCCCACTTCCTAAACAGAATAAATAAGCAAGGTAGGTGTCTAGTTATTATATAGGGAAATAAAGTTTTCCAGGCCTACCATCTGCCTTAACATTTAATCTTTTTAGAAGTTTGAAGTCAGGAGTTTGGAACCGAATCCTCAGGGGAGAAGTGTTCTTTCTTTGGAGCTTCCAGATAATTCAGAAACAAACCAAATAAACCAACACCTCTGGTGCAAAGCTAGTACTTCCTAAGTTTCACTCTCACTGGAGTCCTGGTTCCAGATGTAAATTTCCTGTCTCCTTCCTTCCCACAGGAGCTGGCGCCTTTACATAAACTACAGGCTCCTGCTTACCCACAGGAAAGGTGGTTTGGTCTTTACAGCTTTTTCCCACAGGATAAGGGAATTCATCATCTAGCTGAGACTTTCGGCTATCTGATGGCCAGGGGTTGGGTATTGAGGGGGTTTGATGCTGACACAAAATGGAGGGTACTTACCCAAGCCTACAAAGAATTGAACCCCCTTCCCGAAGTGGGGTTTCTTAGGGTCTTCACACGGTGCCTGGGCCCTTTACCAGAAGTCCCTCCTAGGGTGAACTTGCCACTTCTGTTCTGAGAACTGTCTCTAGTGTAATTAGGGGCACAATACGTAATGAGGTCATTTCGGGTTGCCCTGTCCTACTAGTGCAGTCCAGGACTCAGGCCGTGAGGAGGGCAGGACTGAGCAGGTCAGGATGGCTCAAAGCTCTTCTCTGGCTTCACGGGCAGCTGGGACCCCCTTATTCTGAACACCTAGCAGGCTGTTCTTTGTTGCCCACCCTATTGTCAGGCTCTATAAGAACCAGAATCGCCTAGTGGTTCACTGCTGGTTCTGACCTCCAGCAGGAAGGGAGTCTCCCTTGGGCATCAAGTATAGGAGGGATGCCAGGCTCCTCTTTTTCATTATCGGAAAAACAAAAATGTACCACTTTTCCTATGTTGACTGCTGGGAGCCTAATTTCAGAAATGTAAAATTCTTGAAAAGCTTTTCCCCTGTAGACTTTATAGATCAGCTCAAGATAACTTACAACTGGGAAAGTAAACTTGCCCTACAAAATAATGAACTACATGCTAAAGCCTATCATAAAATAACATTTTTGATTACCTCGTGTTTTAGATTTTCCAAGCTATTGTGCACATTTTTCCCCCCTTCTGAAGCTCAGCTAGTTACTCAGGACCATATTCAACTGTGTCTGGGTCTCAAAGGTAAATCTGTTGTCCTTGTTCATCCAGTCTCTGACCCATTGATAAAACCTTCCTCCTCCCTTAGGGCATTGGTCAGATCTTTTCAGAAACTGGCCCAGATGATCCCTGGGAAAAACTCTGGGCACTTAATAAATGTTTGTTAAATTGAATTGTATTAAACTTTCATCTTTTGTTCTTATTCCTCGAGGAACACTTGATTATCTCTCTGACAATTTCCAGATGAAAAAAAATTAATTCTGCCAGATATTACTTGCTGAGTTTCACAATTCTTTTAGTCTTGGTTCTAAATGTCAGTTTCCTATGAACCCTTTTCCCACGGAGGTGAGCACCTTTACAAAAACCAGAAGCATCAGCACGGTTGAAAGGCATGTGGCGTCAACTTTGTTCTGTTTCCTCATAGACTGAGACACCTGCCTGTCCTCCGTGGGTGCTCCATCTTCCCTGGGGAAGGTCTGCCCTCCTTCCCTCTTTCACAGCAGAGACAGGAGGGGGAAGAGTAGATTTCAGGGATGAAGATGATAAATAAGATATCAAAATGTTATCACACTATGCAGAGCTGCCTCCACCTCCTCCTCTTTTTTTTTTTTTTTTCCAAATTGATGTTTCTTCCAAAGGCTGTTTTCAGCACTTTCTCTCTCCCCAGATGCAACAATAACTGGATTCCAAGTTGGCATCTGGGCCTGAACCTCCAGGCTTGATGAATCACACATATTGAGTCAAGAAATTATGCTATCCCCCATGAAGAAGCATGCTTTACTTTTTCCCCTCGCTGAGCAATGAGGAGCTCAAGCAACACACATGGAGGAATATAAACTAGTGACTCTCCTAGGTCAGCTCTGTAGCTTCATACATTAGTATTCTAGAATATGAGACCTGGAAGGGAACTTAGTGACTGCCTGGGCCAACGCCCTCATTTTAAAGATGAAGAAGCTGAAGCCCTGAGAGCTAAATTTGCTCAAGGTCATGTAGGTAGGTAGAGGCAGAGCTAGGGCTAAAATTCAGGACTCCTGAGTCCTGGTCCTGCCTCTGCTGCTCTCTTCCTGTGACACAGGAGAATAAGGATCTTCCCTAGGTAATCTCTGTCCCTCATGGCTCTCTGACCAGTCCTGGTATGGTTATCTCTGTTAAACAGTGGGTAAACCATACAAGGGAGGTGTTTGATTTTGGCACATAGTTTGTGATTTCAAGAGAGATAGAGAACATCTTAATTCATTAATTAAAAAAAAAATTCTTAGGCTGCAGGCACCAGCAATTGATAATAGGGGAAATGATCTATGAGATTTCAGGGAAGCCAAAGGGAAGATAGAGATTTAAAAATTTGCCCTTTACCAGAAGGATAATCCAACAGAAAGTTGGCTCTGATTATCCTTTCTCTGTGGGGCTCATTACAGGAATGACATCTAGAGCAGGGTGGCAAATACAAAACTGTGCGGTGTTACCTCCTGCTCCTGCTCCCATGGCAGATATTGCTAATAGACGCATCACTCTTCTGCTCTGAGTCTGCAGGTGGCCTCCCAATCCTTAACAGAATGCTCCAGAGAGCCACTACCACTGGCCAGTCAGATATAATCTGTCTGCCCTCCTCACCCTAGGGAATGATTGCAGAGAAGCCCCCACAGAAGGCTTGAGAAACCTGGTTGTCAATAGTCGGGTCCCACACCACCCCAATACAAAAAGGTGTCACTGACCTGGTTGGGCCACCACCCTTCTTTCCACAGGCTGCTCCAGATGAGGCAACAGCAGCACCACAATTTCATTTCTTCCTCACAGCTCTCCTTCAAATGCTGGCTTTGAGCAACGAATCATGGTGGAACGCTTCATGCCTGTTCTTGCCCAAAGGGCCTTAGCGAGATCCTTCCCAAAACAGAGGTCCTGGGGGACCCCCTGCCTGGGGGTGAAAGACACCTGCAGGACCTCAATTCCTGCTTGGCAAGCTTCTTGTTATCCATTAGCCCAGGTCTGCCCTGGGGGTGTTGGAATGGAATGTGGCACAGGAAGAGAGTGATAGAAAAACCCTTTCTCTAGACTATTGAACCCCCATCAGCACACATTCAGAGGCTTCTAAGCTTTTCCTTTTAATCACATTTCTATTCTTTCATAAAAAGAGATACGTTTGTCCAGATTCACCCAAGGAAATTGCCCCATGTCCTCTACTGCTGCACTAGGCTTTTTGTTGGCAGGGAGATGCCTATCTACCCTCTTAGGGTGCTGTCTTATATCCTTAAAGATCGTCCTGTTTCGGTGACTGGGGAGAACAGGCCAACAGAGAAGCAGCTGCAGCTCTAGGGGGTGAAAGGGGACCGAGAACAGAAGCAGCAGTTTTGACTTAAGATGTGAACAAAGTATTTTCCTCCTCTGACCTGTTTTAGGTCGACATCCCATGTGACCTAATTATGGAGATGGGCTAATTGGAGCAGCAGAGGGCGCTGCAAGGTCAAAAACAGAGCTGCCCGCCTCCTCTAGGAAGAGAAAAGTCTTTTTTTTGAGCGAGGGCCGTGACCAGAGCTAAACTGTGGGATGAGAATGGCCTTGTTTCCCGATTCCCGCCAGGGACCCTGCCAGATCCGAGGGTGTCTCTTGAGGGATCATTTCAGGCTGAGGAAAGGCAGTCTGGGGCACTTAGAGCTTTGGGGAGCTGCTCAGGCTACAGGCATCAGGGGTTTAAAGGGGCTGCGATAGAGAAATTCAAGAGCCCGTAGTCTGTAATAGGTCATTAGCTCCTGAGTCTCTCTTATCCTGAAACGTTGGGGGTCACTTGACCATACTAGGCTGCACATTGTGGCCTCTCGTGAATAAGTCTGTTACAACTTTTAGAAAGCATGGGAGCTGGGTTAGAAGGCTCATTTCTCATGCTTCCCCTGCTCTTCGGGATCTGGGAAGAGCACTGCTAGCCCAGGGCTCCAGAAAGCGTGGAGCTCTAGGACGTGCTCACATAATGGACAGAAAATTAGAGATGTGGGACACTTTTTTTTTTGTTTTTGGCTATTAATTGGTACAACGTGACTTTTGCCAGATTTCACAACTTTCTATTTTTAGATTAACTCAGCATCTTTTCTCTAAGTACCTTTTATGAGAATAATGCTCTCGGGAACTATATCCATCAGTCTATTTAATAACTGCAAGAGCGACAACAAAAGCCAATCTTAGATCATTTGCTGGATGTTTTGCATATGTTACTTTATTTAATTTTCCAGCAATCCTGTGAAAAAGCTAGTATTGTCACCTCCATTTTACAATGGAGAAATTGAAGCTTGGAGGGGTCAGGTCATGCTTAAGGTCATAGAACAAATAAATGTTGGAGCTGGATGATCCCAGGCACCTGACTCCAGGACTCCACTTCTCTTTTTTTTTTTTTATTAAAAATCAAAACATAGGGGCACCTGGGTGACTCAGTCCTTGAGCATCTGCCTTCCACTGAGGTCGTGATCCTGGAGTCCCAGGGGAGAGCCTGCTTCTCCCTCTGCCTATGTCTCTGCGTCTCTGTCTCTGATGAATAAATTTAAGAAAACATTAAAATTTTTTTCCAGCTTTGTTGAGATATGACTGATGTAACATTGTGCACATTTAAGGTGTAAAACCTTTGATTTGATGCACTTATATATTGCAAAATGATTACCACCATAGTGTAAGCTGGCACCTTTATCACATGACATAATTACCACTTCTTTTTTTGTGGTGGAACATTTAAAATCTTTTTTAAAAAATATTTTATTTATTTATTTGAGAGAGAAAGTGCATGAAAGCAAGGTGGGAGGGGCAGAGAGAGAAGAGAATCTTAAGCAGACTCCACACTGAGTGAGGAGCCTGATGCAGGGCTTGGTCCCAGGACCCTGAGACCAGGACTTGAGCTGAAACCAAGAGTCGGATGCGTAACCGACTGCGCCTCCCTGGTCCCCCAAGAGAACATTGAAGATCTGCTTCCTTAGCAACTTTCAAGTATGTAATACAGTATTACAAACTATAATCACCAGGCTGTACATTAGATTCCCAGAACTCATTCATCTTCTGACTGGTGGTTTGTACCCTTGGGCCGACGTCTTGCTGTGCCTCCTGCCCCAGCCCCCTGGTGACAACTGCTCTCCTCTGTTTCTGTGACAGAATTTCATTCTTCATTGTGATACTGCACTGCTGTTCTGAGAAGGGCTCTTCCGGAAGGGATGCTTTTCAAGGACTGTTGGAAGGACCCGCTGGTGGGGAGGGTCATGACTATGACTATGATCATCCCGAAAGTCTCAGGTCCGGGTGAAGCATTCCGGCGAGGGGCATCCCTCTGTGCTAGGGTATCTGAAGCCCTCTTCTCTGTTCTTGGGTGTAGTCAGGTTGGAACTGACTTTGGGCAGTCAGAAGAGCGTTGCAGCTTCATTGGAAAATCGTTACTGTCTACACCGGGAAGGGAACACTTGGTTCTCTTATAAATATCAAGGCTGCTGATAATACCTTTTGGGGAGGGACAGACGCCGGATGCTGGGTGGGGACTGGCAGACTGATGGATGTTGGAGACCGGTGGCCCTGAGCTGGTCTTCGTGCCAGCAGGGGGCTGGGTTCCTGTGGAGGGGACCCCAGCCAGCAGGCGGCAGTGCAGGCCCTGGCAGCGGGGTCACTGAACCATCCTCTTCTTGCTCCTGGGATCTGGGGCTACTCATGGGGGACTTATTCTGGCTGCCCTGTGTTCACTTTCCTTATTCTCCAGGCCTGGGGCTGTCAGATGGAATACAGGGTGTCCAGCAGAATTTGGATTGCAGATAAACAATGAATACCTTTTTAGTATAAATGCATCCCAAATGTCACTAAAAGTGTTTTATTGTTCTTTTGCAATGTGAACTCGACTGGGTGTCCTGTATTTATATTTGTTAAATCCAGAGAACTGCTCCACATCAGTGGATTTTAAAAGTGTTTTTAAATGAAGAAAGTTGCATTCCTTTATTCTACAAATACTTATTGATTGTCGATTCTGTATCAGACACAATCCTAAGTGCTGGGGGTATATCAGGGAAGAGATGAGCGGCCTTTGCCCTCATGGAACTGGCATTATGGAGCACGTGTGTGTGTGTGTGTGTGTGTGTGTGTGTGTGTGAGGTTGGACAGGAGGCAGTTGATGGACCATTTGTAGGAAAGGAGATCCAGCTGCCATCGTCTGATTTACATTCCATAACCTGGAGAATAGATTGTCCAGGGAGAAGAGCAGAAGCAAGAGGACCAGTTAGGGGGTGACTGCAGTGGTCCTGACAAGAGACGGTGGTGTTTGTGGGAGGTGGCGGCGGTGGAGATTGAGAACCTGGACAAATATTTCATGGCAGAACCAACAGGACTCACTGATGAGTCAGACACAGGGAAAGGGAAAAAGAGACTCCTATAAACATTCCTCCAAATGCTGCTGGATGTGGAGGGGTGAAGTAGTCGGTCCTCTCTTTCTCAGGTCAGCGCCTTCCCATTGTTGTCATGTCCTGACTTACACAGATAATGATATTTGTCTGGCAGGTGGCTGGAAGGGCTGCTTTCAGGCATGCCAGCCACCGTGGCTCCAGTGGCCACACTGAGCACTAGCCCAGTGAGCTTGTAAACCACTCACAGCACCCCCCACCCCCACCCCAGGCCCACTGTGGGCAGCTCTGCTTCGGGGGAGAATTTGCCAGCTGGAGCTAAGCATGTGCTGCAAAGGGCCTACTGAGAGATGGGAAGTCACACTGTGTGACGTGCAGTAAGCACTCTTGGGGGCAGGGTATGCCCCCAGGCATTAGAAATAGAAGATTTCTAGAATTTAGGGCTAGGAGAGATTTCAGAATCAATTTTTTTAAAAAAAGATTTTATTTATTTACTCATGAGAGACACAGAGAGAGGCAGAAACACAGGGAGGGAGAAGCAGGCTCCACGCAGGGAGCCTGATGCAGGACTTGATCCCAGGACCCTGGGGTCACGACCTGGGCCGAAGGCAGATGCTCAACCACTGAGCCACCCAGGTGCCCCCCAAATGCCATTTATTGAGTACCAGGGCAGCTGTGCTGGGTGCTGTGTGATCCTGGACTGGTACCTCGTCTGTGGCCCGAGGATACAGGAATGGAGGGTAAGCCTCTCGTATAGCAATTGGATGTCTAAGCACGTGATCATTGGGCTTGCAGGTCTATTTCTGTGTGTGTGCGTGTGTGTGTTTAAGTAATTTTTATTTTCTTTGTGTTTCATAAAAGGATTAGTTCAAGATGGATTGAGAACCAAAATCACAATAACAACAACAGTTTCTTGGTGGGAAGCATTTGCCTCAGAGAGTTACAGCTCATCCAGTCATGTGACTGTCAGGGCTGCCTGCCTGCTCCTATTCCCTCCCACCTCCTCCCACCAGAAGCCGTGAGATGGTCTCAGAGACTCAGGGACCCCACTTTATTCTTCAGCCTCTGCCCTGCTAGGAAGAGAAGATGATTTTTCTTGTGGGCTTTAGCCTTTTGCTTTTTTGTGAGTATACTCATTTGTGTACATTCCTCTTGTCCTACAACCCTGTTTCCCTTTCTCTTGACTTGAAACACTTGGCCTGTTTCTCTCTACACTTGGTTTTCCAGTTATATCTCTGCCTTTGACTTTCATCTCTGTGTCTTCCTCCTGCCTTTGCCCACTGAGTTCCCTCTGGGTGGGCCCGCAGGGGACCCAGTGCCCATGGAGCACAGGACTTCACTATATTCTATTTCTTCTCTTCACAGACAAGGGTGTGCTGTGTGAGCAAGTGATCCAGAGCTCCCTGGAACAGATGGTGGCAAGTGGCAGTAAGGTGACACTGCTCTGCACTTATGACACTTTATATTCAAACCCAGATTTGTACTGGTACCGAATAAGGTCAGATCATTCCTTTCAGTTTATCCTTTACAGGGATAACACTCGATCCAGAAATGCAGATTTTACTCAGGGTCGATTTTCTGTACTACATAATCAGTCCCAGAAAACCTTCCACTTGGTGATCTCCCAGGTGGAGCCTGAAGACAGTGCCACTTACTACTGTGCCATAGATACCCACAGTGACACAGTTGTCCAGGACGTCTGAACTTAAACCCCTAGCACAACTTCAAATAGCAACCACGGCAGCTCACTTCATCAGACACGGGATCCTTCTTCCTAATTATTTTGTGTTCCAGCCTGGCCTTTAGAGGTGCCCTAATGTATCTGCTGAATAAAAAAAAGCCAGCTCTGGTTTCAGATGAAGCAGAGCACCTCCCACCTTCTGACTCAATGGGCCCTGGTGGTGGTAGAGGGGGAGCGGTATGTCTGAAGAAGTCTCATCTTTGTATCCCCAGGTGCTCAGGCCACTCATGCCTGAGAGAGCAGGGCCTGACAAGTATGTGCTGAGTCCTATGAAGATATCAGGATGGTGGGGCAGGTGAAGGGCCAGGCTAAGGAGAGTTCATCAGGAGGGTCTTTATTTTAGTCTCCACCATTTATCCATTATTGTGAATTGGTCTGTTTTCTAAGGCTTAAAATTAGACACAAAGTTATTTACTTCAAAAATGTTTCCCCAATTCACCTTTTTTTTTTCTTCTTGTACAGCCACCTTATTTTTCCTGAATGCTGTTTGACACTGCCATTTTACTTACATTATTTGGAGAATATTTTTCTTTCACTGAAGAGCATGGAGCTCCTGCCAGAAAGTTGTCTGTGATTCCCAGAACCCCAGCTTCAAAGTCCCTGAATTTGGAGCTCTATGGTGTCTCCAAGGAAGATAATCATCTCCAGAGGAAACCAACTATGGTCAACTATAGGCCAACTAGGGTCAAAAAAGATATATTCTAGGCCCTGGGCATGGGTCCCTCTTTTCTTCATTTTTGTTGAACTCTTACAATTATGAGATACAACCTTGGAGAGAGTAGAAGTCTTAGCTATGATTTTATAGGAAAAGCACTGGAGCCCAGAGAAGTGAGGCACATTCATTCCCAAGGTCAGAGACCTGGTAAATGACAGAGCCAAGGTGGGATGCTGCACTTTTAGGGCTCTCCCTGGTAGCTGCACCCTAGCAGGCTTTATCAGTAGGTGCTCTGGCAGCAGTTTATCTGGGCTTCAAGACAGGTGAGTGAAGAGCAGTCACTGTATAGAGAGGAACGTAGAAAACAAGAGTGAGGGAGCAAAAGGGTGTGTGCACCTGACTCAGCCTTCGGAGTCTCTGTTCTGCCTATGACTGAGTGTGTGTAGCAGCCTTCTGGAGGACTCCCTCAGGGTTGTTGTGGACTTAAACGAGGTGCTGTATGTGAAAGTTCTGGAAAACTAGAATCCACAGTATGATGCCCCCCCAGACCTGAAGACAGCCACAGTCAGCACACTCCTCTCCCCCAGCTCCTGGCATTAATCTTTTCTGAAGGCTCCTTTAGGTGGAGGAAATTTGAGATCCTGTGATAAGCTATGATTTTTTTGTTTTTTATACCACCAAAGTGGACCAGAGGGTGGCTCATTTATATGCTAAATATAGGATAATCCTGAAGTCCAGTCTAGCTGAAATCAAATCGACATCTTGCCCTTGTCTTGGGGATGCAGTGTGCTCTTGCAGAAGAAAACTTGGGCTGGCACTCTTGATAACGTGGTGCTGCTCATAGACATGTCCTTGTCTCACCGAAGGACTTTGGACCGGGTACATTACCTTTTTTTGGGGGGGATATTTTATCCGTCTGAAAAATGAGGATGTGACTTTTTTTTTCTTAGCCACTTAGAGAAACATGCTAATGTTACCCAAGGTAACAAATGGGAATGGTTTGGAAAGCAGTTTTCTTTCCATATACAAGACGTAGTTGTAGGGACTCTTAATGATTTTTTTTTTCCTGGATGGACTTGCTTATCCACCTAGATGGTCCTAAGCCCCATGACTCAGAGAGCTACCGTTCCTTTCTTTGCTTTGGGCTATGAAGACATAACATGGGAGTACAGATGGCGATGGCAGGGGACTTGGTGAGCATTTGCCCTTTCACTTGTGACCTCATAAGCCCCCTTTTGATACCCTAGTTAGCACCCTGGGTGCTGAGGAAAACACACTGCTAAGTTGCAAGGACTCTGCTATCTGAGTGGGTGCACCTGGGAAAAGCTGCGGTCTTGCTGAGGTGGGAGTAACAGAGGCCACAGAGGGGTTAGCAGCAACAGTAGGACACCCAGGGTCCCCGAGGCAGGGTCCCTGGGCGGGAGCCTGCAGGCCTGGGACCCAGGAAGCTGCGGTGTGACCTATAAGCTCAGTTTGGCTTTTGCCTGCCTAATAGTAAGTTCACAGCACCCACTTTCCCCCTGCGGTGGTGTGTTATGAGTAAAGCTAGACGCAAGGCACACTCAGTGCACTTTAATAAATGCAACAGAGAACAGCACTGGGAAGGGCAGAGAACCATCGACAGCATGGGGCAGGCAAGAATCAGCGTTGCCTGACCTCAAATGCCCCGTGCACAGATAGGCAGGCAAAACCTGGTAAAGATAATGTTTTTACAGCCAAAATCGAGGGGTCTCATTCCTATTCCCCTCCCTCAAGAAACACTTGCACAGTTAGTTGCTTGAAAATAGGCCCATGTCTTAACTCCCTTTGCACCCTTGGCACATTGCCTAGAACTTAGAGGGACTCCATTCATGTTTGTGAAATCATTTAATACAAAGAAGTACATTTTCTCTGTATTTTACTCTGATCTTTGCTAATAGCTTGGAGAGTATTTAAATGAGGTTTTAGAAACCCCATTGGCTGCATGAGAAGTCAAATGTAATTTTGTTTATAAAGTACTAGGAAAAGCAGAAAATGCTTTTGTGGCCAGCTAAGGGCAAACCTGGTGCTGGGCTGAGCAGAGCCATTCATGTTAGGTAAAGGGCATCTGCTCTCTATCCCCCAGGATTTATTTTCTTCGGGGAGCATGGAGCTGGGAATCTGTTGGATCCCACTTTCACTTTCTACTTCTGAAGAAAGTCAAAGAAACAAACCACCCTTTTCAAAGTATATCAGTTGTAGAAATAAAAAGAAAATGAGTCCTGTATCTCTTTATAAAGCAGCATATAAAGCAGTTAGGACCATAAACCCCCTACTCCCTAGGACTTTTGTCTTTCCACCAGGCTGGAAAATGAGCTGGATTTGTTGTCTTCGAAGGAAAACTGGTTTGGGTAGCAGCCATTCAAGCAAGGCTGGGACAGGTCAACTTGAATCACCAAGAAGTCAGAAGCCTAGGAGCCAGGTCCTCTGTAGGCTTTTGTGAAGACATAACGCAAGAGTCTCATAATCAAGCCTTCGCATACCAGTCAGCCTGCAAGTGAAGGACAATTGTCAGAGCAACATAGATCACAGACCATCACTGCCAGAAGGAATAGTAATACTCATGTCATCTGGGGCTGGCCAGTACTTGCCATGCCTGTATCATTGCAGACATCACTAGTCTATGGTGGCATGGTTCCCTTCTACACATGGCCATAATTCAGCTGGTCAGTACTAGCTTATGAGTGTTGGCATAAGCCAGCCAACCTATTTGCTCTCCTCAGTCATAGCTCCTTTGTTTTGTGAGTGCAAAAACTCAGGCCCGAAGAGGTGGAGCAACCAGGCTAGAGTAGCATAGTGACAAGGTCAGGCTGAAAACCCACATCTTCTGACTCCTAGTGTAGTGCTCTTTGTATAGAGGCACAGTGCCTGTGTCCTTGGGGCTACTGGAAACCAGTCACCCATTTAGAAATGACTGGACATGTTTTCAGGATGGAATGGATCAGGCTTGCACTCGAAATCCAGAGTTGTCACTAGATCAAGAGTTGAGACTGAGGAGTGAATGAGAATATAGAAGGGGCTTTGTAGGCAAACCTCCTTCCCAGTCTGAACTTCGCATCTGAGATTACCTGAAGAAGGAATGCAGGTAGCAAGCAAATAATTAATGTCTCAGCTGTGATTCTGTATGCATCTTGAGTAGCTAGCAGTGAGTGGGTTGGTCACTACTAGTGGAGGTAGAGGTTCATCCCAAAGATGGGATGGTCTACACATTGGAGTGCCAAAGGAATGGGAGCTGGTGTCCCCTTTGTGTAGGCAAAGGCATATTCTGAAATTCTTTGAATGAAGCTTTACTGATGGCCTTGCAAATAGCCCATGGCCCCGTGGCCAGATAAACAAAATAGTGAATAAAGAAAACTATTTCTCCTTACTTAGCTTCCTTATTTTTTAGCTCCTGGGTAAGAGGTGGGGATTATTGGCTGGTATTACATTATACTACACAATACATTTTGATGAAATAAGAGGATAATAAGAGATGGGGCATTATGCTGAACATCTGAGGTGGCCCACCTTATTAAATCATATGTCTCTATGTGTTTTCCCTTCTCAAGGCTTCTTGGCTTTGTACATTCCTAAATTCCTTTTCTCCCAGTGTAGCATAGTTTGAGTGGAGGTAGGAATAAAAAGCAGATAATTCTTACCTTAAAAGAAAAATAACTTGGCAGTCAAGACAAAATTGATGGCAAGACTCTTGGCAAACACCATCCGGAGCCCCAACACTGTGAGGGACAGCATGTTCACTGTTCCAGTTGTGAACTCGGAACTGTGATGAACTGTGGATGAACAAGAGTAAAGATGTTGGATTTAGCAGGAGACTAAGTTCCTTTCCAGAACTTATTGGAACACTGACAACCAGCCTGCCCCGAAGCACCAGAAATCTGCCTGGTCTGTAAGCCCAGCTTGATGCCTAAGAGCCCTCCGGGACCCTAGGCTACTGTTCACTCGCAGTCGCACAAGCTGTTGAGAGACTCAGGGAACCGACTGGGCTCAGGTCTGGTTTTGGTTTTCTTTTGAAAGCTGGTGACTTTTGGCCTCATCTGACAATGACAGAGTTTGCTTTAACCTTCAGTTTCGAAGTTGACCCTTGATTTCAACTAACCTTTGGGCGCATAGAAGCTCTCTGACATTTGCTCCACGTTTGCAGGTTCTGTTGGTTTTGTATTACCTGGAACAAACAGCAGGGGTCAGGGATTCACTGGCAACCAAGAGGCTCAAAGGATTTCAAGTATCAAAGTGAAGGAGATTTTGAGTAAGAAAACTGAGGTGTTATGACTTGGTTAAGGTCAGGCAGCTATTCACATAGCCAACATTCTTCCCATTCTGGGATTTTTTTGTTATACTATGAGGCCTGCATTCAGCTATGCCTCTAATTCATAAGAAGAACTAGGATTCTCAATCTCATGATAGGCTGGGCTGCCCTTTGTTTTGGCATTCACACTGCATTAGGTTGTACATCAATTTTCAAGCCAGAGTCCAGTAGTAGGACAGTCATTAGTATGAAGGAGGCAGGGATTGGTGAAGAAGAGATGGGGGATGAAATAAGATGGCCTTTATATCAGATTCAGGCCAGGGATGCAGAATTCAATTCCAAGTCAATGATGGGTCATAGCTGGTCCTCAGTCTTGTTTCCAGCATGATGCCATATTGAGAGTGCTCTGTCAAGAGTTTATATCTCTAACTTCCTTTTCCCTCTACTTTTCTCCCCTACAATTCCAGGCTCTTGAAGCTAGATATGACCTACCTGAAGGTTTTTTCTTTGGCTCAAAGTCAGTGGAGTGCACAATTTCATTGTTGTGTTCAACTGAACAGGTCACTGAATTTGGATCTGCATACCGACCAAGCTTGACAGCACTGTACTTCCCACTGGGAGAGATGGCAATTGCAGTGTCATACTCTTCTAGTTTCTTGGATGATTCAAGTCTTATGTTTATAGCCTTAGGGTAGAAATCCTTCACCAGGCAAGCAACAGCTGTCCCATTTCTCATGGTGAAAACGGATGGTTTGGCAGGAAGCTGGCTTCCTACAAATGTAAGCAATTTATTTTGAAAGATGATTATCCACAAGTATGGGAACTAAACAGTGGTATTTACCTCAATTCTATTGGGGCCAAACGTTATAACCCAGACTTTCCTACATCCTGTTAGTGACCTGGGCTTCTTAGCACACCTGTGAAAGGATGACCAAGAGAAGTGGAAATGAAAGGCAGTCTGTTTGACTTCTATTTAGGAGCTGCTAAGTGATATGGCTGGAAGCAGAGATGGAAAAGAACAATGAAGAGGTTTCTACATTGTCTGAGTTTCAATTGTTTATATTTTATTAATCAATTCTCTGGACAATTGCAGTCAGGCTGAGTAGCTGTCTGCATCAGTTGGTTTATTTTAAATGCATCAGCCCTTGGAGTGAGAGCAGGGCAGGTGCTCCTTCTTTGCATTGTGTCAAAGAATCAGGGTCTGAGAGGGACTACATGACTGGTTGAAATACTCTGAGGATGGTAGTGTTGCAGTTACTTCAGTTTGTCATCCCCATTTTATGGGCTAGAAAAGATAACCACTGAAGTCAAGGGGTATGTCTCTCAGCCTTTAGGTAAATACTTCTTTTGTAAGGGACACTCCTGCTGTTTCTTTTGAGTCAGAAATAACAGCTATCATTCCCAGGAAGTCCTTATAGAGATAAAACTAGTTTAAACCCAGTTCTTGTTTTTTTCCTAAGTGAAGCTATGCAATGTTGATCCCAATAATTGGTTCTCTTCCTGGCTTCCTTTGTATTCATGCCTCATCTTGATCTACCATCTACCTGTCATTCTGTATCTGCATCTTTTTCTTTCCTTGAAACTGAAAGTTTTAAAGCTTTGAAGGAGGCAGAAATGATTCTTTCCCATTGTGACCTACTGAAGTTTCCAAATTATGATAAATTTTGGCCATGGTGACTTGGCTTCTTAACTATCTTCAAATAACTGTTAAAAAAGGTGGTGTGTGTGTGTGTGTGGGGGGGGTTGGCACCTGAAAATGCATGCAATCAGGAGAGACAACCAATCTGCGAATGGTGATCTGGATATATTTCCATTCACAAACTTACCTGTTAATTTTCAATATTAATTGCTTATGTGAATATAGCTCTTATGTTTACAACTTAGGTGCATTTGGGGGCACCTGGGTGGCTCAGTCAGTCAAGATTCTGATTCTTGATTTTGGCTCAGGTCATGGTCTCATGGTCATGAGATGGAGCCCTGACTCTAGCTCCTCATTCAGCACAGAATCTGCTTAAAATTCTTTCCCTCTCCCTCTTGCACCCACCCCCATGCCCCACACTGCTTACACTCTCTCTTTCTCAAAAAATAAAATAAATAAAATTTAGGTGAGTTTTAAAACTTGTGATATCAAATTAAAAATGCTGAATTACAGTGTACTTTTATTTACTATGATCTATAGTCAAGACACAAGGTAATGCTAAATGAAAAGTCCTGGTAATGAGCGAGTAAATGCAATGATTTTTCTAATATTCTGTCCTGAATTTGAATCTGGGCATCAGCCGTGAAGCTCACGGTAGTAAAGCTATAACCAAATTAATTGGTTTATATCTGGCTGAGATGGAGTGTTTGCTAGTCAGAAGTTCCTGCTGATTGCCATTTTGTGAACGGATCATAGCTAATCAGGGCTTTCCTAGGGAATCAGCTGTTCGGAGAAGCCCCCTCATGACTAGCATCAACATTCTCCAGTACATTCTTTGCCAGGAAGCTCAGCTGAAAGACTGGATTCTGTTTTAGGCAGTCAGGGCAGGAAACTCATTCTTAAGAATCTGGTTCCTTATACTTTGGCTTTAGCTCTACACAAGAGGGGGACTGGGGATTTTTTTCAAGGGGCTCTTCCAGAACCAAATTTCAACCTATGTGAGAAAAGCTTCATTGTTTTGCTTTCCAGCATAGTTGAAGTCACTGATAACAGACACTGATAACTCTCACAGTAACGGCTTGAAAAACCACATGTTCTGCTTGTTCACCTGCCTTCAGAAATGTGACATTTCTTGCTCAATATACTGACCTTGGTGACATGTATTCTGGTTGATTTTCAAGGAATCAACAGATATAGAGAGAAAGGAGACTAGTGCATTAAAAAATAAACAAAACAAAATAATCCTATCTCTTTGGTTACTTAAGAATATGACCCAATCCTAGCCTGATTTACTTGGATAATTGAGGCTTGCTTGAGATTTTAAAATCTAAATTCAAAGGCAGTTGTCAATGATTACTCGGCTAGAGAGACCTGGTTTGAATAATTTGAACAATGTAATACAGCTGACAAGACAAATGTCTGAAGAAGGTCATACACTTTTTGATATTGAGCTCTTAATCTGTTAGCTTTTCAGATAACTCATAATGCATTGGTTTGGTAAAACATTTTTCTCAGACTCTCTTTCTCATTGAATACCTATCTGTTGAAAACAATTGTTTGAAAGTAAAGTGCTTTATCTAATCCATTCTTTTGTATCACAATAATAATAAAAAAAGGTTATCTGACAGAACTGAACCTTTAAAAAAATCAAAAAATGGTTATCTGACAGAATTGAACCTGCATTTTCTATCATTGATGTATGTAACCTAGTCGGTCTTATATTTAACTTAACCCAAAGTCTGAAGTGGGATAAAATTTGCACTATTGTTGTCCAAAATTTAAAGATGTAATTGTTTATTTATTGAGAATTTCCAGTCTTTTTTCTTGGCTCACAAATATACTTACATTTCAGCATGGGTTCCAGGGCCCTATTTGTTTGAATAATTGTTTTATTTCAGACTTTCTCTTTTTATGAGTACTGATCCAATGCTAAGGTTATGTTCTGGTCAACAATACCAGAAGAAGTATGTACCTTTCCTGAACAGTCTTTCTTGACTTATAGAAGTAGAAATCATCTAGATTTGCATAGGAATCCTACGGTTCCCTAGGAATTGTACCATCTGTAACAAATGTCACTCACAATTTCAAGGTTCTCTGACAATAGGATATTTAACTTGAACACTGAAATACAAGTTTGCTCTACCTGATTACTCTGATCTGGTTAACTGTCTCCCTCCTGAATCTTCTAAGCTACAGGACATTTGTTTGCAGATTGCAATGAGGCATGTACACTAGTCAGCTTAGCCAAAGACATGGGTAAAAACAAAACAACCTTCTGGAGATTTTGGGCCAAAGCATCCCTGCATATCCTCCCCCCTTATATGTTCCAACAATTACTATATTTTTTCTAGTTTTCTTAGCTGCTTTGAAGAATTCCAGAAATGAGTGGGGGCTATAAGTTTTTAAATTTTTTTTATTATTTTTTTTTAATGGGCTCTACACCCAGCATGGAATCCAACACAGGGCTTGAACTCATGACTCTGATATCAAGACCTGAGCTGAGATCGAGTCGAATGCTTGACCAACTGAGCCACCCAGCAGCCTGGGCCTATAGTTTTAATATATGCTTTTTAAAAACAAAAGTAGTTACAGAGCTACTTCAATGACTCAGCCTGTTTCTTTACTCTGGCCTACCCCCATGTCTAGGCTACTCCATCTCCTAGTTATACTTTCCTAAGTAGTGCAAACCGGTGGCAGCACCAGTGCCAGAACTCAGTTTATCCCTAGAAATATAGGGGAAAAATCAACTCACGTGGCTCCACGAAGAGTCTGGTGCCAGCTCCAAAAAACATCTGTCGAGTATCCCAAGAGCACATTGCAACACTGCCTCACAAGTAATCAGCCTGGGGCTGGCCCTGGGGCCTGGGTTAGAACATCTGTGCCCTGCCTCCCCAGCCTGGGTCCCAGCCTAGAGACCCCACAACTCAGAGAACTACAAAGCTGCCCTTGATGAGATGAAGGGGCTGAGTGCACAAAGTCTCAGTTCCCTTTGAAGCTTATAATAGTTTGCTGGATAAGGATGTGAGCATGAAATCCCAGCCAGGAAACACAAGGACATGAGGGACAGGGCTGACATAGAGGGAGAGAGGAAGGGGACAGGTGATTGATAGCTGCCTTCAAGACAGAAAATTTAACTCTCAGTTGATTGGGAGGCCTCTCCAAATAGAGCACAATAGCTTGGGAATAGGGATGGGGCACTGACTGGTGACAGTTCTTGTAATGAGTGTTAGGCTGAGGAGGGTTTAGACACAGGTCTCGTTTTCATATTCTGGCTTTCATCTCTTGGGTCACAAATTCTGCTTTTTGACTAGAAACCTGATTTATTCCCTACTCAGACTGAGTCTCACAAAAATAAGGAATTTGTTTCCAAATTTCCAAATTCCAAATTTGTTTGGAAACAAATTCCCTAAGCCCAGGAAAAGGCTTTCTAAGGATCTGAGGGTTGAACAAGAAGTTGGTAGCTGATGGGGAGCCCAGTGGTGCCACGTACCATAGAGGCAGGTCTGAGAAGCCAGTGCTTTCTTTGGACTGTTTATTTTCATTTTATAATTTCTCCTGTCTAGACTCAGATACAAGCTTTAGGAGGATATACTAATCATGTGAAATAGAATTTAAAGACCATATGGATTACTTTGTCTCATCACCAGAAAACCAGAGTCTAGGACTCCTAGAGCCAAAAGGAATGACAGTTGTATCAGGCCATTATTTGCTGTCAAAACTTTAAGGATTGAGGGCTTGACTTGAAATTCTCACTTTCCCTACCTGAGCTTCACATAATCATATTACACTCCATCACAGCAGGAACTAAAGAAGTAAATGGAGTATCACTGGAGAGCACAGGTCAGTGTCCCAGCAGAGGGGCTAAGCATCATTTTCTTCTCTTTCTTACTTCTCTAAGACTCCCATAGGCACAGTCTCAGAGATTTGATTCTAACACTGCAGATAATTCTGAATTTCAAGTGGAATGATTTAAAGGGAAAATGAAACACAATTCTTTTTGCTCAGATGCAATTTGCCCAACATCGATCAGACTGCAATCAGCTACAACATGGTTGTTTCCCTCCTTCTTTCTAGTCTCTCTCCTCTCAAAGGCACCTCACCAAATTTCACTATTTCCCTGGAAGCAACAAGCAATCAAGAACCCCTGTAAGTTTATTTTCCTTCTGAGAAGCAGACGCCATGTTGACATGACCAGCTGCTTTCAGGACTGTCAACCTTGCTGTATTCATATACCTTTCCCTGCTTCTTTATTTCCTCTGAAATAAAATTTAATCATGTAAGGGGTGATGCCTGCATTTTGGAAAGCTTCTGAGAGACTATTATTCTCTGGACTGGTGTCAGTGACTGTCTGTTGGCAGCTATCCAAACTACCTGAATATTGCCCTGGGATTTCCAAGCCCTGGAACAGATCACCAGTGGACAATATCCCTAGGAGAGTTCCATTACTTCCCTATTGTTCTGAAGTTGGTGGCTGTGATTCTACAGTGGATATAGGCTTCTGAACGCTGCGCAGGGTCTTTAGATTCAGGGCTAACGGAAGAGATGAGCACATTAACTGCTCTTGGCCGACCCGGACTAGGATGGGACCTTGGGGGTCAGTTAGTCTGAGCCAGGTACACTGACTTAAAGCAAGTTCTTAGCCAAAAGACACAAGGGCAAGATTGGCTTCTCAGGGAGAGAAGACTATCTTTTTTGTTTGTTTGTTTTGACAGAAGACTATCTTGATCTAACTCCGTCTTTAATGATATTTTCCTTCCTTTAAAAGGTCTGTTCTTCTTCTTACACTGTGGCCATGACTTTTTTCCCTCATAAATAGTGGAAGAATCTCCTCACCTAGAACTTGCCTTTTTCCCTGGTCGCAATCTCTGACGAAGAAGAAGACCAAAAGCCCGACTAAGGGCTTTCTTCAGGCCACTGTAGAAGGCTTATTGCTGCAAATCTTTAGAACGGAGTTTCCAAGAATATTTTTCTTCAGATAAATTTGTCCTAAAATTTTACCTTGACTCTCTGCAACAACAAAACAATGGATTTCTAGTTTGGAACCTCCTGACTTCTCAAGAAGCTCCATTCATTCAGGACCAGGCTACGACTCCAAGTGAATAAATGCACTAGAGTAAAATGCATAAGCTACTTGGTTCCACGAGGAGTCGAGTCCCTCTTCCAAAGACAAGCTGTGCTTCATCACACCACCTCAGGCATCATTACAAAAAACCTTGCTACCTATTTGCCCTCTGTGTAGTCCATCTGTTTGGAAGGGGATGGGTAGAGCAGAACAGGTATAGCTGGAGATGTAAAACTCTTCAATGGTTTCTGAGATCTAAGCATTATATTTTGGCAGCTTGTTTGATACGTGTTATCTTTTGAGAGTTGGCATTTAGGGAAATCCCCAAGTTTTCTGCTATTATTTCCTCAACCTGCCATCACTTACCCCTGATCTTGCTTCAGGATCACATTTTTACAGGGAGAAAGGAATCATTTTGGCTTTGCTGAGAATTGACAAATGGCTATTGTTAGCAGAAACCTAACTACAAGGCTCAAGTCCATCATAAAAGACTATGCCTCAGTTAGAGGTGGAGGAACATGATGGTTAGAGCAAGAACCATCGATGCAAAAGGCTTGGAGCCTACCCAACGGGTCATAGTAATCCTAGATAACTACCATTTGGATCAGTGCTTTGCTACTTGCAAATGTCTTGTGTTTATACTACTTTAGCAAACACTGTAACAAACTCCATGAGGTCATATTATTAGATCCTTCTTACAGATGAAGTCACTAAAGCTAAGTATGGTTAAGATAGAGAGTGGCTGGGCAGGACCTTACTCCCAGTTCTCTGTGATTTCCATGCATTGAACTAGAATAGTAGATGATAGGATTGGAAGGAGCCTCATCAGTCACTTGTCAAAGTGATATTATTAGATCCTTCTTACAGATGAAGTCTCTGAAACTAAGTATGGTTAAAATAGTGAGTGGTGGGCTGGGTCTAACTCCCAGGTCTCTAGGCCTAGTTTCCATGCATTGAATCAGAGTAATAGATAATAGGACTGGAAGGAACCTCAGCAGTCACTTGCCAAACTTCTGTGATGAAACAAAGGTTAATTAATGGATGCATAGGGACAGTTTTGACTCTTTTTACAGTACCTTTTAAAAAGTCAAATCACAGAGGGGTGCCTGGGTGGCTCGGTTGGTTAAGCATCTGCCTTCAGCTCAGGTTGTGATTCCAGGGTCCTGGTATTGAACCCCCCTCCCCCACCGCTTTGCACCTTTGCACTCCCTGCTCAGCGGGGAGACTATTTCTCCCTCTGCCCTTCCCCCACCACTCTCTTTCTCTTTCTCAAATAAATAATAAAACTTTAAAAAAATCAAATCACAGAATTGCTACTGTGTCATAAGACATTCAGACTATTGGACTTCTTTGCTATTCCTACTAAATCTTCCCTAAGAATTGGTTTGGATGATATCAGAATCATAATGTGCTCAAGCTGGAAGACACCTTGTAAATCACTTGGCTTAGGTAGAGGGAAACTAAAGTTCAGTGAAGTCAAGCCATAGACCTTGTCAGTCAAAGAGAAGAATTGGAACTTGGTCTTTGAATTCTTGGTCTGTCATGCTCATTATCACATCTCTCTTTTATTAGATGTATTTAGTACAGGTCTGGTTATGACCTGGATCTGTGAATAGTGAACACACAGGTGGTAAGTTGGTTATCTAAAGTTAATCAGGTGGAGGGAAGACAACACATATTCTCCAGGAAAGATAGTGGGTCAAGAGGACCACTGCAGCACATACCTCATTCTGGATCTTATCAGAGACTCAGTCCCTGTTGCTCAAATCATCCCTTGCTAAATTACACACTGGTTAGATCTTTTCAAGTGTTTCCCAACCTAGTGACTTGGGAAAATATTTAACAAAGAAAATTGCTAAATATAGTGGTCATAAGAAGAAAAAAAGAGTCACTTACATGGTTCTACCACCAGATAGGTTCCTTTGCCAAAGATCATGGATACTGCACAGCTGATAGACATAATTTTAAAATGGCCTTGCTTTCTCTTTATGGCAACCCTGGTACCAGTTGCCAAGTCACATGATATCATGGAAGGTATTTCTGTCTCAATTTTAGTCTTGGGGGCTATCCTTCAAGACAAAGAAGAAGGTGATTCCTGTGTCAAATAGAAATCTGAACCTTTGCCATGTTGTAATCCGAATTTGTGCTCTGAATGAGAGAGAATGAGTTTGTGCTTTGAATGAGAGAGACTGGAAGGAGTTTCTTAGTTTGATCAGGAGAGAAGGAAGGTGGAATGTTGGTCATAGAGTAGTGGTTCTCAGCCTTTGGGCTACATTTAGGTGGGACAAAGATCTAGTGAGTTATGTACCCCACTCATTCCTCATTTTAGGGGAATTCCACTTCATACTCTGTATGAGCTTTGTATCATTGTCAAGCATTGTGCAACAGCCAGACTTCTTAGTATAAACTAGAATTAGAGTCTTCAGTGCATTTTAATAACATATTCAGGGATCCCTGGGTGGCACAGCGGTTTGGCGCCTGCCTTTGGCCCAGGGCGCGATCCTGGAGACCCGGGATCGAATCCCACGTCGGGCTCCCGGTGCATGGAGCCTGCTTCTCCCTCTTCCTATGTCTCTGCCTCTCTCTCTCTCTATCAAAAATAAATAAAAATTAAAAAAAATAATAACATATTCATGAATATCGCATTGTAGCAAGCTTTCATGAAATACTCACACTTAAAAGTGACAGTTAAATTAGCCTCTGTAAAAATCAGAGTCTATAAGATTGCCCCTGTCACTTATAAAAACCAGGGAAAGACTACATTTTCAGATCTGCTTCCAGCCTTGTAAAGGACTGCAGATATACTTTCAGAATCATTAAAATGAAAAGTGGGTTTCAGTTGTGGTGAAGTAGAAAGATGTCAGAGGACCTGAAATCTAACTGGACTTTGTTCCTCACTGAATGAATAATCTTAGCCATTTTCATAAAGCCTCATCTGCCTCCTTTATAAAGTGAGGGTAATATCTTCTGTATGGGGGGGGGGTTCCTAAGATGAAATGAAAGGCTATGTATAAAGCATCCTGTAAATAGAAAGCCTTGGTAGAATGATTAGAATGTTCATTAGGGTTAGACCCAGAGAAGACACATTTTACTTGAAGCAAGGGGTATAATTTTCCTAAGCACAGAGCTACCCAGGGGCAGGATGTTAGGGAAAGATTGTTAAGAGAGAAGAGAATCCTATTTCTTTGGAGTTTAAGATGAGAGCGCTCATTTCTTAGGGGTATGAGTGAGGCCAGAAATCCAAGTTTCTGTCTCCCCTGGTCCTTTCTCGAGGTCAGCTGTGACCTCCATCCCATTGTTCAATCTTCCCTTTCTAGTCCCCACACCAGAGTTCTTACAGTGGCCTATAAGCTTCCCTGTCCCCAGGCCTATTACCAACCTGACCCCCTTTTCGAATTCTCTCCCTGTGACTCTCCTTCTTCCAGCCACATGGGCCTCCTCACTATACTTCACACACTCTAGGCAGCACTGTGTTCCCCTTGCCTGGAAAGTGTTCTTCTTTGGGATTTCTGCATGTGGCTCACTCTGTCACCCCCTCAGGTCTCTGTCAAATGTCACCTTTCCAGTGAGGCCTTCTGGGACTCCTCTGTTAAAAACTGCACACTGCTCCCTCTGCTAGTTTTCTGCATTCCCTTTCCTGTCTTATTTTTCCTTCACAGGGCTTATTACCACCTAAAATATTATATATTTTATTTATTTATTTGGTTTACCATCTGTCTTCTGCCATTAGCCTGAAGGCTCCGATAAGGCATGAATTTTTGTCTGCTTTGTTCATGCTGATTCGCTCAGCAGCTAGAAGAGCACCCAGGATACAGGGACGGTGGCTTGTCAAAGGTTGCAGAGCTAGGACTTAGGCTTGCCTCTGCAGGTTCAGTTGGCTTTTATTTCAGTTTCCCTTTGCCTTATACCATAACTGATTATCCTTTCATTCATTCATTCATTCATTCATTCATTCATTCATTCAACAAACGTTTATTTAGTGCCTTCACTGTATTTGTGAATACAGTGAGGAACAACTCAGAGTCTTTGCCCTCAGGGAGCAAGGAAGACAGATGGTAAGTGAGTATATGAAGTTTCAGGTGGAGGTGAGGGTATAGAAATAAAACTGGGTAAGGGGACTACAGAATGACAGGAGGTGGTTGGGGAAGGCATCACTAGAAGTGACATTGAGTAAAGACCTGGAGAAGGAGAGAGAGCTTTTTGAATCTCTGGGAAATAAAGGTACCAGGCCAAAGGAACTATAGGGCACAGGCTCCATTCTGAAACTGGTGGTTGCCAAAGGGGAGGGGGTTGGGGAGTGGCAAGAGGGGGAAGGGGAGTGGGAGATACAGGCTTCCAGTTACAGAATGAATAAGTCACAACATAGGATAAAGGCACAACAGAGAGAATATAGTCTATGATACTGTAATAGTATTGTATAGGGACAGATGATAGCTACACTTGTGGTGAGCATAGCATAATGTACAAACCTGTTGAATCACTATGTTGTACACCTGAAACTAATGTAACATTGTATGTCAACTATACTCAAATTAAAAAAAAAGTACACTTTGTTCTGGGAGATGTACATCCTAAGTGAGAGGGAATGCCAAAGACAGGTATGAGAAAATTATCTTTTGGTATTTTAGAAACACATTGACAAGTTTGGGATTTTTCTGTACTCATCTTTCTCGGGATGATAATCTTATCATTAGCTGCCTCTTCCTGAGTATAGGGACCCTTGAGTCCAGGGGTGTAGTGTGAGGAATGGGTCTTGCCTGAAGAATACCTCTTTGAGTAACTGGTTTTGGTATGGCGGTGGAAGAGCTTCCTTGGGGAAGGATGGTGGTGGAGATGGTGGTTGGAAGGGAAACAGCCTAATAGTGGCTTCTCACTCTGCAGGCAGCTTGGAAAGGAGTCCAGTAGAGGAGGAGGAGGAGGCTGGGCCAGGTAAGAAAATCCTCCATGTGTGCCTCAATCAAACTGCAGTCTCCATAGAAAAGTTCTTAAGATGCACAGAGACTGGAATCAGACAGATGACATACATTTTGACTTTTCTAAGCTCTGTGATCTTGGAGAATCCACCATCTATAAACAAGCAGGTCATAGTTCTGCACGGTCACAGTGAGAAGTGCATAAATTGGCATTCATTAATAAAGTGTCTCATCCATGATGTAATGAGCACTGGGTATTATATAAGACTGATGAATCACTGACATCTACCTCTGAGACTAATAATGCATTATATGTTAATTAACTCAGTTTAAATTAAAAAACCCGGGCAGCCCGGGTGGCTCAGCAGTTTAGCGGCACATTCAGCCCAGGGCCTGGTCCTGGGGACCTGGGATCGAGTCCCACGTGAGGCTCCCTGCATGGAGCCTGTTTCTCCCTCTGTCTGTGTCTCTGCCTCTCTCTCTCTGTATCTCTCATGAATAAATAAATAAAATCTTTAAAAAAAATTAAAAAAAACCCCAAAACCTTGGAATCTCAAAAAAAGAAGTGCCTTGTCCAGTGGCCTGATACACAGTAGACACTCAGAAAGTGGTAGATATAATACTAAATATTAATCTAAGTGTATCTCATGATCCAATTTCATGAAGATGTTCCTGATGACCTTGTGCCTTTTCTGGACTCCAATCATTGTCACTATCAGTAGAACACATTTATATTGTGGCTCTTTATTCCTTGCTATTTTGTCCTGTTCTCTGGTTCTGTTTCATGAAGTCAGGTGGCATCCCCAGGTTTTCTCTCGCCAAGAGCTAAAAGGCTGATGGATCTGGGGCTGTGGGTTTGTGTACATCTATTGTCAGCTTTGTGCTACTCAGGAGTCCTGCAGGAAAGAACTTGAAAGGAGCATCTAAGGAAAAGGAAGCTTCAAAAGAAAGTAGGCTTCTGCGAAAATAAAGGCTCTGGGTTTGCAGTGAGGCCTCCTCAATCCAATATTATTTGGCTAAAAAAGAAGACACCATTCAAAGATATTCTGGATACTTCTCTCTTTGGATGCCCCTTATCTTTTCCTTTCAAAGGAGGATGGAATGTACCAGATCAGTGTTTCTTAGACTTCGATTAGTCACATCTCTGAGTTTTTTTTTCTTCTTTCTTTTGGTCACATCCATTTGTCATATAATATGCCTAATAGTTTTCTTTAAATTTACTCACTTTTTGACTCTAAATATAATTAAAAGGAAACTTTAAGTCACATGGGTTTGACAACCTAGTTGTTACTATTCTGATATCCATTAAAAGATAGTACAATTGGGATCCCTGGGTGGCGCAGTGGTTTGGCGCCTGCCTTTGGCCCAGGGCGTGATCCTGGAGACCCAGGATCGAATCCCACGTCGGGCTTCTGGTCCATGGAGCCTGCTTCTCCCTCTGCCTGTGTCTCTGTCTCTCTCTCTCTCTCTCTGTGACTATCATAAAAAAAAAATTAAAAAAAATAGTACAATTAAAATAAAATAAAAGTCTATATACCATGTAAAATATGGTTTGTGCATCCACACTTTGGGAAACATTGGATCATTAGCTCAGGAAACAGAAGGACTTAATCTATTAAGAAGACATGGTGAACAAAGGGAGACTAGGGAAATCATTCAGTAACTTCACAGGGAATGTGGATGAACAATTATTTTAGTGAGAAATTTTAAAGCCAATGAAGTATAAGGGCAGGAGCCTGAACTAGTTGAAGTTTCAAAATTTTGTCATGATCTTTCTTTCTTTCTTTCTTTCTTTCTTTCTTTCTTTCTTTCTTTCTTTCTTCTCTCCTCTCTTTCAGAATTTTTCTGCCCTGACTGTGCTAGCATAGCTTTGGATCTCTATCTCTTTCTGGATGCAAAACCCTACCCCACTTCTCCCCATAGTGTGAAGTCTGGGAATGGCCAGCCTGGGCTCCTTCCTTTTTTTTTTTTTTTTTAAGATTTATTGATTTGTTTTGAGAGAGAGAGAGAGAAAGAGAGAGAGAGAGAGAACACAGCAAAAGTAGGGGCAGAGGGTGAAAGAGAATCCTGAAGTAGACTCTGTGAGGGGAGCATAGCCCTACATATCTCAATATGCAGAGCTCATTCCCAGGATCCTGAGATCATGACCTGAGCTGAAATCAAGAGTTGGTTGCTTAACCAACTGAGCCACCCAGGTGCCCTTTGCACTCCTTCTTCTCCTTTCCTTAGCCCCCAATGCTATGCCTCCTGCAATCATACACCCAGGCATTCTCCGGAGAGGAGCCCACCCCATCACATTCTTCTGCCACGCTTCTTTGGAGCCTACTTTCACCTTGGAAAACACAAGCTGAATGCCAAGCATCAAGCTAGAGTGTGCTGTCACTTTTCTAGTAGCCAGCTCAGCAGATTAGGGACCATTGATCTCACTGTTAGACTTCCCTCACACCTTTGAAATGGGGTTTTGTATTTGTTTTTTACATTTGATGGCTTAATATTAATATCCACTATCTAACTGGAAGCTGCTGCCTTTTTTTTTTTTTTTAAAGCAAGACATGGTTGGATTCAAATATCACTTAAATGACATGAAAAGATGACTTCTATGTTGAGTACAATAATTTGACAACTTTAGCATTGATTATTTTATAACAGTTAATTAGTGAGTGGCTTCATGTCCTCTTAGTGAGGAAGATGAACCCCATGAGTCCTTAGGGAATTACTCTTGCCTGTGTCTTATAGACTTTAAAGCATTTCTTAGTTGGAAGCATTACACATTCACTTTGTTCTGCTTGGAATCTGGTCTCATTGGGAACCAGAATGTTCCCACATCCTTACTAGTGACCTAGCTTCCATCTGCAACTGAAACAGTTAGAAGCAGATGTTTGGAACTGGTTCCTTTTTTTCTGAAGAGAAATGTAGTGACACCAGTGACCACCCTCTGGCCTCACCCTCTATGGACAGTGAACTCTTTCTCTCTCAGCCTAAAGAAGGTCAGAGGCCAGTGAACTCTCTCTCTCTCAGCCTAAAGAAGGTCAGAATTATTTATATCTGGAGAACTTTGATAGAATCACAGACTCAGATCAACTTTTTTTTTCCGATCAGCTCTCTCCTTGGGGTTAAGCTAAGCCAAACAATCTGTGGTCTCTCCAGCCTGGACCCGAATCCCACAGATTAGGCAAAATTTTCTGTTTCTCCAGAGCTGTATGGGTTCTTTCACAGCCCAGATTCAATTTTTTTTTACAGACAAACCTCCTCCCAGCTCCTACGGAGGGACTAACCATAGTTCACATCTTCCCCACAGTCCTCCTTGACGCTATTTTGGTGCCATTACCTGATATTTCTGCCCCCTTACATGAAGGACCCCCCCTAAACCCAAAGAACAGACAAATGAGTTACTTACTTGCTTCCACAACCAGGTGAGTTCCTTTTCCAAAGAAGAGCTTATTTGTAACACAGTGATCGAGGCCATTCCAAAAACTTCAACAGCTCTCCTTGGGCGTTCCTCTTCATATTAGCTTTAGGCCTGGAGGGTCTTTAGGGCTCAGTTCTTAGAAAGATGCCCTCATTGCTTATCCAAGTGATTCATGATGATTTAATTAACCATAGGTGGGGTGGGTTTGCTTTTGGGAGGCTGTTGACTGAGGAGTAGGTAGGAGCATGTATTCCTACAGTGAACTTTCTGGTATAGTATGCTTCGTGATATTCTCTGAATTACTTCTTTCTCTTGTTTTAGACTCTTCTCACTCCTAGACCCATGCCTAACTCTCAGTCTTGGAAAACTGGTATTGCCAAGAAGATGAATCTTGGATTCATGACTATTTCCAGAGTCAAAGCCTTCACATTCATTAGTGCTGCTTTACGGACAGAGAGTATGTGTGGCATAACAAGAGGTGACTGGGCATTGTGAAGCACTGATGAGGTTCTGGTGATTTACAGTACAGTCCGCTTTTAGAATGAACAACTACGGCTGGAGATTGCTTAAAAACAAATCAGTCTCTCTTGGAATTTGTCTTCTCAAACTGCAAAGCAGAGCACTCTGGCAAATCTCTCCAGGGATTTGGATTCAGAAATTCCATATGAGATGGCTCATATAACTCTTACCATAGAATCAACATGAACCAAGACAACAAACGTTTTTAAAGAAACACTTTTTTTTTTTTGTATTCTCCACATGTGGCTATAGAAGCATGTTGAAATGCCAGTTTCATCCAAGGAAGGCAGCAGTGAGTGAGAGGCCAGCAGCTGGGGTCACTTCTCTTGGCTGGGTCGACTTCCTAGTGTCCTTCCTGGGTCCCTGAGCAAAGAGAGGTGGTTTCCTGCAGGGTTCATCCCCTGGGGTATTGTAGGCAAGCTGAGGATTTCCCAGGGAAATGCCACCTTTGGCCCTGCAGTTTTTGTATAGGTCTCTGTGGGTTTTGTAGCACTGTGGGTATCCCTCCAATCACAGTGCTACAGGGCTTTACAAAAACCTCCCGTGGTTTCACTCTATGTGGTGTCTGAGAACCGCTGGGGCCTGATGTTTTCTCCAAGTCAAGCTCCAGCAAGATGAAAGGGTTTTGGCAGTTAGGCTTGCCAACTTGCAACAAGCTTGCCCAGTTGCTTCTGTCTGAGGCTTTTCGGCCTCTTGGCCAGACCTGACCTGGAGCGTGCGACTAGAACGGGCATTCAGAAGGTATCACGTCCATTCCCATCTGTGCCTTCTGGCCAGTCTACTCTCAAATGGTTTCTCATAGAGGAGTTTGTCAGATTTCTGGATGTCTCAAGTGGATTCTACATGCTGTGGTTGGGCTGTGGGTTTGTGGTCAGTGTTATTTCTCCTGTGACCTGCTAAGCCTCTGAATCACCTCTGCCTGTCCCACTTTACACCTGAATAGTGTTATACATTTTACAAAGGGCTTTCATGTAAATTTAAAATTTCATCCTCTCCATTGAGTCCCTAGTGGCTAAATCCAGAGCCAGTAGCCCATATGGTGCTTTGTGTGATGTAGAAAGGGCAAACCTGCTGGGCATATGCAGAGGCACCCCCTCTGGCTCAGGCTTGACAAAGAGATGGCACCTTTGTGTGCTGTATAAAAGCTGTCCCTTTCTCCAGCTGATGCACCTCTCCACCAGGGCCTTGGCTCGGCTTGCAGAGCACAAGCTGAATTTTAGCCCCACTTGACCCCAAGGACTGAGTGCCCTTGTGCAAGGCATGGCCCATGCAACAAGACACAGTGGCTCTGGCTGAATTCAGCGGATGCTTGCTATTCATCTTCTTGTCTGACCTGTGGTTTTCAACAGGTTATTTCCTTTTTGAAAACTCCTCTGGGGCCCTTAACATACTGGTCCCAGTTTGCCTGTGATCTCTGTGACTATTACAATGAAAGCCAGGTGACATTATTAAATGATAACCACTTAAGGAGAGTGTGCATTTTGCTGCTGTTGCTATCAAAAGGGCCTGAGATTTTATTTCTTTATTTTTACAAAGATTTTATTTATTTATTTGAGAGAGAGAGAACAAGTGTGCATAAGCAGGGGAAAGGGGCAGAGGGAAAGGGAGAAGCAGATTCCCTGCTGAGCAGCAGATTCCCTGCTGAGCCCGATGCAGGGCTCAATCCCAGGACCCTGGGATCATGACCTGAGCCCGAAGGCAGACCTTAACTGACTAAACCACCAAGATGCCCCAAAAGGGATAAAGGTTTTAAAAAGATTTCTCTTCACACTCTGTCTAGCTGATCTTATGCAAATTCATGCCTTGATTAAGTTACCACAATTTTACTTATCATCTTTGTGACAACTCCTTCCTACCCTACAACTGCATGCCTGTCCCATAAATTCCAAGTAAATTTGTCTCCATATAGAAAGCCTAAGATTCTTTTGTTGAAAAACAAAACAAAACAAACCCAAACAAACCAAAGAACAAATAGGAAAAAAGGAAAAGAAGAAATGTTATGCTCTCAATAATAATGTAATAGGATGGCTTTGGGCAGAAAGCAAGGAAATGTGGGTCTCATGGGTAGGGCTAGATGAGAACAAGGAACTATAACCTAGACTCGAGTAGAACTGGTTTTAGGTGCTAGGGTTTGAAATGGCAGGAGGTGGGTGGTTACTGTGTTTGTTAATGAACTAGGGTTCTCGTTAACCCATGTGAGACTCACTGACCCATTCCTAGTGCTGGTGTAAGGCTTTCCCAAACAGCCATTAGAAACTGGTTTGAATAGACCTAGTTATAGGAGACAAAAAGTTGGGGAACTTGGAACTCCAAAGTTGGAACTTTGGAACTTCCAACTTGGAACTCCAAAAAACAGTGGAACTTGGGAGTAATACCAAACTTAAACCAGGCAACCTTATGAGTCTGGGGCAGTGAACCTACAATCCCCTGGCCATGGCAGAGAGATCTGGGGTGATGAATCCTGATGAGAATGTGCCTCTTGTGGCTTCTAATCCTTCACTCCCTCTCTGCAATAGAAGTGTGTGCCCAGGTACTTTGCCCCATGACTTTGCAAGGCCCACTATAAGCAGAGTATACGTCCCACTCTGTTGACTTTGGGGTTTGGCCATACTTTGACTGATAGAATATATGGAAGGGACAGTGTGCTAGTCTAAGCTGAGGCTCCAAGAGATGTCCTATCATGAATTTTCACCAGCACTCCTAAACCTCTTTCTTCTGAAATGAGAAGAGTATACTCCAGGGATCATTGTTGCTTCAGCCTGGGTTCTAGAATGAAGACAAGTAGAGAAGACCTGAATCCAACTCACGTCTTGAAGCCAAGTCCAGCTGGACTGCAGAACAGTGAGCAAAAGCAATGTATATTTGCTGTTGTAATCAACTGACAATTTGGGATTGTTATAGATCATAATCACAGCAAGAAATAGCTAATTAATACAGATGCTAAGCCTTGGGAGGATCTCGAATATATAATTATATGCTTGAAATTATTGGTAGCTCTCCATTATCCTCAAGATAAAATGATATGGAGCACAGGCTTTTGTCTACCTACCAGGCCTACATGTACTTTTTTCCACTTGCTCAGCTCACTTAAACTCAGCTGCACTGAACTACTTGCTTCCTAAAAGCACCATGTCATTTCCTACCTCTTTGCCTTTGTCATCTGATTGCTTTTGCCTGAAATGTCCTTCCCTTCTTCTATTCCCCAATTTGGACCATAACCCACTTCCTTAGATACTATTCATTTTCTGGTCTTATCTATGCTGGTGAATTCCCTGGGAAGACTAGGCTGGGTTAGATACCTTTCTTTTCCCTCCCTGCAACAGAAATGTGCAGAAAAGAGGATCTCTTTTTCATTAGGTAGAGACCCTTGAGAGAAGGGATTTTATCTGGTTCATCTCTGTGTATTCTGGGCCGGCATAGTGCCTGCCTCAGTGAGTGCTCAGAAAGTATCTTCTGAATCCATTCTAAGGAAGAAATTCATCTCACGTTTGGAGAGGATAAGTTAGGAAGTGACGCAGCCATGGCCAGAATCCACATGTTCCCAACTCCAAGTCCTTTGTTTTCTCGCTGGTGCCAGCCTGCCTTACGGAATATTACCTACACTTCTTTAGTGGAGCATAGCAACATTAGTTGTAGGCAAATTGATTTTTAACATTAGCCTAAATTAAGCATCATAGGGAAGATAAGTCTCGTGATTTGCTGCACACCAAGAAATATATTCTAAAGTCACATAGAAATGAGTTTCACCTGATCTACATTCAGATCACATTCTTTTACACTAATGTGAGTAATCAACTACCACTTGTGTCTCTGGAGAGGCACCCTAGATCTGGGGAGACCTGAGTGATCATATATTCACTCCTTTGGGTGTTCAGATGAAAGAGTCTAGAAAGATCCAAAGAGGTTTCACAACTTCACCAAGGTACCCAGTTTCAAAGCAACGTTCAAGAAATCCAATATCCTGACTCCTAGTCCAATGCTATTTTTTGGTACACTTAGGCAAATATTTAGTCTTCTTTGGTTTCTATTCTGGCATTTATCACTGGGTATCATGTCAGTCCCATAGCTGACCTCCTTCCCTGAAGTGACCGGAGACTAGCCTGGATAACCTGTCATTTTCTTTCTCTCTCTGTGGTTTTACAGTATTGTATGAGATGCCCTTCTGTGGGAAAGGGGAGGAGCAAGCAGACACAGGGAGGGTGTATGCTCAGGTTCAGCTCTTCCTAGAATGAGCCTGGGCCATGTTCTCAGTGCTGGGCAACCTCATTCTCTCTCAGTGGGGAGAGAAACAGAGGAAATGGAAACTGTGTGAAAACTGGGCTTCCATAGTATTGTCTAGTCCCAGCTAAGACCAGGTCCTGTGTTCAGAGACCCCAACCATTTTGAAAAAGTTCATGGGATACCATGGCAAGAAATGAAGTAGAGGTTGGTCAGAGGCAGCCTCCAGGCTTGAAATGTTTGGGATTGTTGACTGTAAACTAGTTTTATTTATCTCCACCCCAGCTCCTGGTATATTGACATATACTCTGATGGTTATAGACAAACTGCAGGGTATTCAAAGGAGAATACCAGGCTGTTGAAGATACTTTATATCATGGACAGGAACGAACAGCTAGAAAACACGGGGGAGTGTAGACTGAAGGAAAAGATACTGGGGGTGTTTGATCATATTCGAATATCTGTCAGGGCAGAGCTGGCTTATAAGAAGGCAGCTGGATTCTCAGGTCTACTTACACATTCCGTCTCTGCAATATGCTGGTTTGGTTAAAAAATATAAGAAAACACTGGCCTTTATGCAGATATATAGTTCGAACGAGATGTTAGTTGCAATATGGAATCTGAAATCATATTAATAAACTTTTTATATTCTGTTAAATCCATTGGTCTAGTTTGCATTTTGGATGAAACTTTCATCCAGGCATGGTTTTGTAACATCATCCATTGGTCATTTGGGAAGTAATTGGTTCACTGATTTAGGCAACTTCCACATGTTAACGCATTTTATTATAGAATATCAAACTATCACAGTTGTTATATCACCATCAGTAGCTTTAAATAAGAAAAGAACTTAAACGTTGAGGGGCTCATGGTGGCTGATACAAGATTTCCTAAACTCTACCTTTGGCTTGAAAGCTTGGATTTTTATCATTAGCAACAACTTTCAGTTGTTTTTCTTGATGTGACAGGCTCAGTTCATTTATTTTCAATATGCCTGCCAAATTCTCAAGTCTGAATAACTATAGTTTATCTGTCAGTTATTTTTTCAAGCAAAAGTGATGTTTCATGGAATAAGTGGCTAGTTCAGCTTGCAATTCAACCAATTGTACAAATGTTTTCCCTTGAGATAACTATCATAATTTAGAATGCCACAAAAGTATTTTATGTGTACATAAAATTTTGTGTACCCTTTTTTTGTCACAGAATACCAAAATGACACATATGCAAGAGGCGAGATTTAATACAATTAATAGTTTTTACTGCTTTGTCAATGTTATAGACTGAATTGCGTACTCCCCTCAATTTATATATTGAAGTCCTCTCTCCCAGTACCTCAGAAGAATGTGACTGTATCTAGAGATAGGATTTTTAAAGATATGATTAAGTTAAAGTGAGGCCATTTGGGTTGGATTAGGATGAGTCCTTAGGGTGGACCCTAATCCAGTCTAACTGGCATTCTTATAAGAAGAGGAAATTTGGACACACAAAAGGAAGGGAGAGCAGGGCTATGAATACACAGTGGAAAGACCCTGCGAGAAGGTGGCCATCTACAAGCCAAAGGAAGAGGCCTCAGGAATCAGCTCTGTAGGCACCTTGATCTTGGACTTTCAGCTTCTGAACTATGAGAAAATAGATTTCTGTTTTGTAAACTATGTATGTGGTATTTTATTATGGCAGCCTTGGCAAACTAATACAGTCAATAATACTTTAAAGCAACACTGACTCCCCCCCCCCCCCCCCGCAAATACATGGAGGTAGAGAACACAATGACTACCAACACAGAATTGATGCCCCTATCTTGATCCATGCCAAGGTGCTAGCAGCGTCCCCTATCATTGCTTTTGCACTATCAGTGCAAATAGCAACACAATGAAAAGGGCAAGGAATCTTTGGTATTATTGTGAAAATAGTTCTGACCTCATGGACTCCTTGCAAAGGTCTTGGGGACTCTATAGGTCCATGGTCTGCCTGTACTTTGGGAGCTACTTACTGTTTTACATCTATATTTGTGCTGCCAAAGCTGCAGTGGCAACTGGAAGGCCCAAACTTTCTCTATGGCTCCTGCACTCTCGACTTGTTTGCTAGTGATTAGCAGATCAATTGTAGCAGATGCTTTGATTGATCAATGAATCTGACCATCAGAATGATGAGCAGCAGCCTCTAGTTCTGTAAAAATGATAAATATGACTCAGATTCTTTGGTTGGATTCTCTAGAGTCAAGGACCATGGATATGCAAGTGATTTGCCACTGGTTTCTTTTTTGGGATGGTACTCTGGGGATCAGACGCTGGATCCAGGATAATTGTGCTTTGGTGACAGAGAAAGAGCTCAGTGAAGTGATAGAGTCTGACTACATTGTCTTCAGTACCCATTCAACATTTCTGTGGCAGTGCTTCAGACTTTCCATTAAAAATAATGTTTACTTATTTAATTAGTTTATTTATTGATTGATTAATTGATTTATAGCATTTGAGAGAGGGGAGGGGCAGAAGGAAAGGGAGAGAACTCATCTCAAGCAGAGTCCACCCTGAATGTGGAGCCCAACACAGGGCTTAATTTCATGACCCTGAGATTATGACCTGAATCAAAATCAAGAGTTGGTTGCTGAACTGACTGAGTCACCTAGGTGCCCCCAAGGCAATTCATTCTTAAACATTTCAGCATGCATTTTAAAAAAACAAAAAACAAAAATATTTTCCTGCATAAGTATAATACTGCTTCCCACCTAATAAAGTTAACAATTCCCTAAAATCATTTAATAGCCAGTCCACGATCAAATTTTCCTAATTCTTCCCCAGATGTCCTGTACAGATGGTTTTTAAAAACAGGAATCCCATTAAAGATTATGCATTTCATTTGGTGCTAAATGTTTTATGTTTCTTTAATATGTGTTTGTCCTCCTTCCACTGCTTTCCCTCCACTGTATGTCTTTTTCTTCCCATAACATTGATTATTGAAGGGATGAGTCCTGTTGTCCTGTAGAACATCTCACCTTCTGGATTAGTCTCATTGTTTCTTTGTGGAATCCTGTATTTTGTACTTCTAGCTCCCTCATCTTTTTTTAGACCTAAAAGTTGGATTAGGTTTATTTACTCATTTGGGGCAGGAATACTGTATGGTGATGCTGTGTCTTGTGTACTACATCATGTTAAGATGGACATGATGACTCAATGAGGCTAAAATTGATCCCTAGGATAAGACGGTGACAGAAAAAATATCTACCTTTTGTAAAGTTACACATTCCCATTGCGACCAGCAGGTAATCTGAAATTTTTAAAGTGTTTTAGATGTTTTTTTTTTTGGCTTGATATATTTTTTTCTGCATGATTTCTTACATTAAGCGGGAGGCTCATCCTATTTCTTCTTTCTGTGGCTGTGAGTGCCTCCAGTCTGCTATACCAGAAAGAAATGTTAAAACTCATCACTCTATGCTGAAAAATTTGTATCTATAAGAATTTGCTCTTTTAGAAAATAGGCAAAACTGAGAATTTCATTAAGTGTTCTCTCTGTGAATTGTTTATATTCCCTGAAAATGGGCTCTTCTGATTTTATTTTGATTGAGTTGATGTATTCTATCCTTTAAGCCATAAGCCTTGTTATTTTGCACAATCTGGAAGGAAGTCTGGGTATAATTTTATTCTCCTCTGCGTTGCTTTTGCTCTTTTAGACATAAAAAGAGAAATTGGACTTGGTGTGCTAACTGGTGATTGTAATCCCAGCATGAAGAGATTAATCCCTATGCTCTTGGATCAAACATATGCAGGGTCAAGAGAAGAGTGAAGGAGAGTCCAGGACTCGTAAGCTCTCAGATCTATGGTATTAACATTGACTGATCCTCTGAAGTGAACAGAAGTATTGCCTGGTTCCCTGGAAATATCTTTCAAAAACACACAGTTTAGGTGGGTAGGGATAAATTGTGTCTTTGCTTGGTGATGAGGAAACTGCTTGGTGGCATTCCGTCACAGAAGGAGATTCCTTGACTCTGAAATAATATTCCCGATTGTGCTAGATCTTTCAGTATCTTCAAAGACCAGCTCAGGATTCATCTCCAAGATCATTTCCCAGCTAACTCTACCTGCAAAATTTCCCCTGCCACCATCTGTTTGCTTACTTGTGACTTTCTGATAATTCAGGTTTTATTATGAAAAGTCCATATACTCCATCACATCCCTTGGCCATTTGTCCAGGACGGCCTGATAGCAACCTCCTAGCCACCCCTACTCCCTCATTCCACAGTTTGTCATTTGAACAAGACACATGAACTGTTAGGATTTGGGGATTTGGTGTCAGAGGTTCATCTCATGGATCTTCTTCTGGTTCTTTAAAAAAAAAGGACTCTATAAGCATGTCATATTCCAAGGAAGTGAAATTCAATTCATAACAATCACTTTCCAAGCACTTGTTTTATTTTGTACTAGGCATCGAGCTCTTTGAAGGGAGAAATTTTGTAAATCAGTCAGACACAGGTTCACTTGGGTTCATCATTTACAAGTGTGAGACCCAGCAGCCAGGCTCACAGCCATTGTCACTTCTGTTCACTTCTTCCACGGTATTTTACACTGCACAAGGATATTTAAGAAATGTTATTCAAATATGTGGTTGGGGTTATTTATCACTGATAACTTTGGTGATTCTTGTCCACATTCTGGAATGATTGTAGTAGGTGATATGGAGTAAATCTCTAAAGAAAGGAGTCGGGGCTCGGCGACGTGCGGGGGGTGGTCACGCCAGCGCCCCTCGCCGGCCCGGCCCTGCCCCTCTGATGCCTCGCTCCTGCGCGGCGATTTGCTGTAAGAACCATCGGGGTTGAAAGCTGAGTTTTTACCCATTTCCTCTTCATGACAAAGAAAGACTCGAAAAATGGTTAAAGAATATGAAACGAGATTCATGGGTACCCGGGAAATACCAGTTCCTGTGTAGTGACCATTTTACTCCTGACTCTCTTGACATCAGATGGGGTATTCGATATTTGAAACAAACTGCAATTCCAACAATATTTTCTTTGCCTGAAGACGATCAGGACAAAGACCCTTCCAAAAAAAAAAAAAAAATCTCAGAAGAAAAAATTAGATGATGAGAAAGAAGTATGCCTAAAAGCCAACTCACAAGAATCATTTGCTTCAAATGAGTTAAAGAAAAATACAGTTAATACAAATATCCTCCCTGAACACACAGAATTACGTAATTCATCTACTTTGGTGAAGCCACCAGCTCCCAAACCAGAATGTATACAAAATAACATATTAACTCTTAATCTGCTTAAACAAGATATTGGAATACCCGTATCTACCTTGGAAACTTCAGTTACCCAAGACATAGATATGGGTGGTTTTCACACATCTTTTGAGAATCTAAATTCTACAACTATTACCTTGACAACTTCAAACTCAGAAGATGTTCAGCCGTCTTTGGAAACCCAAGAAGTGTTTGAAATAACTGCGAATCATCTTGCTAACCCAAACTTTACAAATAATTCCATGGAAATTAAGTCTGCACAGGAAAGTCCATTTTTACTCAGCACAATTACTCAAACAGTCGAAGAGTTAAATACAAATAAAGAATCTGTTATTGCCATTTTTGTACCCACAGAAAATTCCAAACCAATTAATGCTTTTGTATCTGCTGAAAAAGAAACTGTGGAAAAGGAAGATCTAGACATTGAAGACTCCTTATATAAGGATGTAGACTATGAGACAGAAGTTTTACAAATTGAACATTCTATACTGCAGACAAGATATAAATAAGGAACATCTTTAGCAGAAAGTTTCTAAACTACATTCAAAGATAACTCTTCTCGAGCTACAAGAACAACAAACTCTTGGAAGATTGAAGACTTTGGAAGCTCTTATAAGTCAGCTAAAACAAGAAAACTGGCTATCTGAAGAAAATGTCAAGATTATAGAAAATCAGTTCACAACATATGAAGTTACCATGATATAGAGTGTAAAGAGTTTAACACTATGACTGTTATATAAGCTTTTTGCAGCCAAACTAAATTATATGTAACTTTTTCCGGTATAAAGTTCTCATCTTAAGCTAAGAAAATGTTCTAATGTTAAAAACTGCATCCCATTCTTGTAGTGTTCATTATTAAGAAAAACAAGAGAGTTGTTGGACTGTAGAGAAGAAGTTTCACCACTTGGTAATCTTCTAAATTAAAGTTAAAATAGAGTGAATAAATAATATGATTCATAAAATGGGAGAACATGGAGATGGTGAAAGGAGCCCAGAAGAGAAATCAGGCTTGGATATCAGTGCCAGTTCTACCTTTGGCATGTGATTTGGGCGAAATTACTTTGGAGCCTCAGTCTGTAATCTGTACAATAAGGGCACTTACAAAATCTAGTCTGTTTATAGTTCCTTTCCTTTCTATTAAGATACTTTTTTAATAGAACAACTTTTTGGTAAGGTAATACATACTTACATAATACTAGATGTTGGCTAGTATTTGATGTTATTTGCTATTGGATTATCCTCAGAATTGAATTCTGTGGTATTTGACTTGTTGACTATAGTTATTTGTAATAATAGTACTCCTTTTATAATTTTATTCCACTTGAGTGATAATAACCATTAGTCCGGTTCATAGGAGAGGTACTTTAAACTTAAAAGAATATGTATTTCAATACCCTATATGTAGCTGACCATCATAATACATAGTCAGGTAATCTCCTTAACATTCTATATTTAAGGTTATAATTTATAAACCAAAAATTGTAAATCATAACTTATATCTATTTAATGTGTAGCTTTTTAAAATGTGTGCTTTTGTCATTTTTAAATTCCAGAATGATAGAGTATTCTTTAATATTATACATGCCCACTTATATATATGTATTTTATTAAAATTTATAAGCAAGAAACTGTAGATCTGGAGTGATCTTAGACAAGCAAGAAAGGAATGATGGTGATGTAAATAAAAATATTGCTTATATCCATGAGAATTTTTTTTAAATGTGAAAAAGACGGTGGGAACAACAGAAATGTAGAAAATAATGATTTAAAATTGACAGTTAATATAATTGAATATGTTACTGATTATAGTATTGAGCAAGTTCCTATCAGTTCTTATCACACTTTACCTTGCCTTTTTTTTTTTTTTTTTAATTTATTTATTTATAATAGTCACAGAGAGAGAGAGAGAGAGAGGCAGAGACACAGGCAGAGGGAGAAGCAGGCTCCATGCACCGGGAGCCCGACGTGGGATTCGATCCCGGGTCTCCAGGATCGCGCCCTGGGCCAAAGGCAGGCGCCAAACCGCTGCGCCACCCAGGGATCCCTACCTTGCCTTTTTAATAAAAAAATACTACTACTTAATCTCAAAGGAGTGTTTTGAGAATTCAATGAAGTAACATGTTTTTGGTTCTGGAAAATAGGAGGTGCTCAATAAACATTAGTTGACTGCACAGCAGATAGTATACTTACTGTTTTGTAAATTCACAGTGATTATTTTTGGCCACACTTTATTTTTTTCAAGCTAATACAATTCATTGGTATTATATAAATATGTATCTTAAATATGAAAAGTTGATTTATTGGTATCTTTATTATGGGAGAAAAAAACCCATAGATTTTTGCATAAATTATGTACAGATAATTGGTAGAATTAATGTATTTAAGTATTCCCATGCTCCATTTTACAATACTTATTTGAAATAATTACTGCTTCTTACCATATATGATTCTCTGTGATTTGCTTCATCCTGTGTTCTAGCCACACTGGACTACTTAGCATTTTCCAAACATACCATACAGGTGACTTTCTTCATGTTTATTTTATTCCCTAAATTCAACCAGTCAAAATTATAGCTTTGGTTGAATTTTGTCTCCCTTTTCCCAGTCAAAATTGTTTCCTGTCTACTCCTACAGAAAACAAAACAGCTTTGTTTTATAATACTGTAACAGCATCTGCCTTATATATTTTTTTATATCATATTTATGGATGTTCTTTTGACTAGATTGTAAGCTCTTTAAAGCAGAATTTTCATGAATTACTTGTTTCTCTGACAGTGTAATTCACTCAATAAATGTTTGGATGAAAAAAAAAAAAAAGAAAGAAAGAAAGGAGTCGGAGGAATGGGGGCAATAAAGCTCATGCATTAGTTTCCCCCAGACACTCAGAGGACTCCTCCTGATACTGAGACATACGTAGGGGATTACAACTGGGTGTTTTTGAATAAAGGCTTAAAGCACTTCAATCTCCGTGGTAGCCCATCACAGTGAAAAACAGCAAAACAAAAACCCTCTTCCTTTCTCCCTTTCCTTGGCACTTTGCCACCCAGAATACCTCAGTTTCCTTTCACCGTGCTGTTATTGTGGTTAATTGCTGTAAAACTCAGAGGCACAAAATGATTACAGTCAAAAAAATCAATAAAATACTAAGAACCTGGGAAAAAATGGACAAAGGACAAATAAAGAAAGTTAGTCAGTGCTTAACAAACTTAGAAAAATAATTTAACCTTCTAGTAATAGAAAACGTAAAGAAAGCATTAAAAAACCATTTTTTCCTGACAGATATTTAAACAACACTTTTGTTAGAAAAGGTGATGTTCCCAGTGCTGGCAAGATGTTGGTAATGATATAAATAGTTATTTTTTATTGGAAGCTAATTATTTAATATCAAGAGGGTGGAAATATTCATGCTAGTTTGAGGAAATCTTTCCACTTCGAGGAATTCACTGTGGGAAAATGCTATGTATGAATATAAAGTGAGGGTTATTATCCTCAGAGAAGAGAGAGTACCTTATATTTGATTCCTTACAACAATTTTAAAAGACAGTATATATGATGCTTTTACACAATTTTATTTTGTATAGTTGAGTACAGTTCAGTGAAGACACATTAACCTAGAACCATCTCAATCAATGCTAGTTCATGGCTCATCAACAGATGAGATTAGTGAAAAAGGTAAGTAATTTAACAAGGATTTAGTACTTATTTTAGCAATTATTCTTGAGAATGTGAATGTTTTATGAATAGGTATCATGGTTCCAAATTTTTTTTTCCAAAATGTTTCAGTGATAGTTTCGTATATGGATTCATAATATGCTTTAACTCAAACAACTTACACGAATGATTTTGATATACTCTGGAAAAATGTTTGAAGATTAAAAGAAGCAGCTCTACTGAAGACAAATACATTGATTTGAGATGCTTGTGGAGAATTTGAATAGAATTTTATGAATTATGTGGATGGAAAAAAACAGTATTTCAATATGAATATACTATGTCATAAAATATGTGATTTTAAATATTTACATGTAACTAAATTAATACAGTAAACATTTTAAAGTAGAATTTGACAATTTCAGCTACAACCCTAAGGGTTTATATATCCAAGCTGGCTAAAAATCTTTATTTTGAATCCTCTAAATAGGGAAAACGAGGACTACTTCAGATTCACATATAAACAAACTTTATATATGTATATTTTTTAAAAGTTTAAAAAAAAATTTTTTTTATGATAGTCACACACAGAGAGAGAGAGAGAGAGAGGCAGAGACATAGGAAGAGGGAGAAGCAGGCTCCATGCACCGGGAGCCCGACGTGGGATTCCATCCCGGGTCTCCAGGATGGCGCCCTGGGCCCAAGGCAGGTGCTAAACCGCTGAGCCACCCAGGGATTCCCACATATATGTTAATTTTAAATAATGAAAAGTTACATACAGATATGGTCATTACAGCATTTTAATATTAAGAAAAATGTAGAAGCCCTCTAAATTCTCAATCATAAGAGAACTGATTAAGTAAACCCTAGTATGTTTCCAGACATTAATGTAGTTCACTAAAAATACTCATTAGGAAGATATCAGCTAACATAAAGAATTGATCACATATGTTAAAAAAAAGATATAAATGTGTATATGGAGTATGATTACTTATACAGAGTAATAATCTATACGTTGAAAGAGAAAACTGGGAAGGAGTGTTCCAACATAATAGCTGCAGTTGCTTTTTGATAGTGGTCCTGATATTCTTTCAACATAGACTTTTGTCAGGAATTCTAGGGAGGAAAAAGAGTTCATGTCATTGAGTTCTAGCCCAACCAGATTGTAAGCCACTTTCCCAGCATAGGCATCCACCTGAACCCACTCTGTGACAGGGATGTTTGTTTCCCTGCTGAATGGTTGTGAAGCTATTCCCGCTATTGACATAAATATGGATTTTTCCTCTTTGCCCCAGTTCTGCCCTCTGCTGCATGCTTTTCTACATGGGCAGGTTGATGTTCTCTGTGTGCTCCAGCTGGGCCTCTTCTCGGACATATGGGAGGAGACAGGCCTGCTCCGGGAGACTCCAGACTCGCCTTGAATGATCCACACTAAGCTTCCAAACAGAGAACAAATTTCCATCTTTCATTTTGAGCAGTGTTCCTGAGTTTTGAAAATTTCACCTCGGTTGTGTTAGTCTTTAGCTATTATCCCTATTAACATACAATGCTTCCTCCCTCTCACTCGAACCTGAGAAAATCCAAAGCCTCCATCTATTTTTTTGTCACTCACTAAATAGTGTGAATTGGTTTCAGATCGTTTCTTGATAACAAGTTTTGATGGGAATAGAACAAAAGCATATGAGGAATGTGATGGGGAGGAGGACCCAAGGAAAAGACACAGAAAGATGAGAATGGGGGAACCATGGATGCCCTACACTCCAGTTTGCAGAGGGCTGCCAGGGGCAGCCTCCCTTAGCTATCACCAAGACTTTGGATTATTCAGACCACAGCTAAGCACTTTACTGGGCAGGGTGGGGAGGGTGGATTCTAGAGGATTGAAGCCTTCTGCATTTCTTGAATGCTCACATTTTCTTTCAGCGACCCTAAGAAAAATATCCTAATACCGACCTTTATATTTTTGGGGGAAGATCGGGTTAATATCAATTCAAGTGATTAAATACTCTTGCATCAACAACAGTATTTTATCTGGTACTAATGTTTCTTGTTTCTTTCCTTGCACTCTGTCCCTGTCCGTCTTATTTTTCTTAGCTTTACTGAGTAGGCAGTGCATAGTAAGAACCATTTTTCTTGGTGTAAAAAAATAGTAAAATCTACAAATTTAGGGAAATCCAGGGTACAGTCTATTACAGACAGTTGAAGTACAAGGAAACGACCTTGTGAGGCTTGGCACAAACTAGTATTGACACTCTAAATGACAGAATTCCTTTCCCATTGTCTTGCAAGTGGAGAGAGGAAAGGTCCTGTTTTTCATGGCTTTGAAAACCTATCCAGAGAGTGATCACCTCACGGGATTTGGAGAGTGAGATCAGCAAGGTCAATGATAAGAAGGCATTGTCAAAGTTTTGGATAGATTTGCAGGTTTTCCTTAGGTCCGTGTAAATCTGTAATACCTACTTTCCTATGATTCCCTTAATTCCCAGCCTTCTTAAATCTTAGTAAACCCAGTATTCTTAATTCCCAAAGGAAGCATCTCTAAAGATGCTCGAGACAAAGTCTCCCAGTCTCTCTTTGCGCAGGTGCTAGATGATTGTTGGGATCATGAGTATGGGAATTTCTAAGAAGCTGATTCTCATGCCCTGCCCTGGGTAGTTGGCGGTTATGACTCACATCTGCTGTGAACTGGCCCAAAGCCAGTGGCTTTTGTTCTTTGAATTGAAAAGGAACTCAGAAGTGGGGTGTTAGGGGGGTACAGGGAACCACAGGATGTGGATATTCTGGGTCTTCCATGCCTCATAAAGAAGATGCATCTGTTGGATTAAACAGCTGGTAGAAGACTGAATCAGCAGTGGATATGAGCAGTTTCCTGGCATCCAGGTCCCACCAGTCCCACTACTTTCTACCTCTCTCCCTTAGAACATGGGCTTTTCCAGGTTTATTAGCCAATCTGTGTAGTCAGTTCTGACTATTGAGATCAGTGTGATGGTATGAACAATGCTGAACGAAGAGATCCTTCCTCCAGATGTGATGGAGACCAGCTGGTGTGGGGTGTGGAAGCCAAAAAGCCATGGCAGAGCCATCTTAACCCTTCCTGGCAAACAATCTATCCAGAGAGAAAGTCACTGTAGGAAGAAAGTTGCTCTATTATTTTTCTCATTAAAATAGAGGTTAATAAATCTCAGTGCAAAATAATCTCCCCATTTCCTACAATCAATCTGCACTGATAGATGAGTTAATTAGTGTATGTAGGGTAGATCTTTACTTTTCATCACTGAATTCTCTTTGTGCAGAAACAATGTTCAGGACCTAGGAGAAATATATCCAAATGGAATATAAGTGATTAGAACCCTGCTTTATACATAGATAGCTCTTGGAGTCTTTGCATTGGAGAAAGGGGAAAGTCTTACTCTGGAGTCAAAGTCACTTACTTTACCTTAAGCCTCCAGACTAACACAAGAGTATGTTGACTTTTTCTAGGTTTCTTTGGGTGGACTAGATGTGCTGTAAGTACACAGTAGAATGAGTTATGATATTAGGAGGACAAATTCAGACCAGAGAGTGGGAGTTGTCTAAGGTGACAATGCTTCTTTCTTCCAATGAAGGCACATGATCCAGACAGCTCCTATTATAGTACATAGAACTGGTGCATTCAAGCCGTTGCCTTATAGCTTCAGAGGATCCATATATCCTGTAGAATCTAAGATTTAGTTTCTGAGCTTTTATAGGGATGATATGCAGATAGCTCAAACTTTTCCTTTCAATTCATGTGGCAAATTACAGTGATGAAGTAGTTGGTCCTGGATTTAGGTAGAAACTGCCAAGTCTTTCTGAGTTAGGTGCCTTCTAGAGTCATCAATGGAGTGCAGGCTCTGTCCCCCAAATGGTGCTCCAGGAACAGAGCTCTGAGAAAAATGCCCACAAATGGCGCAAGGTGGAGCTAACTTTCCAGAAATGCATGGCATGTGTGGGGTGAGGGTGGGGTGAGGGTAGGGCTGAGAAACAGGAACAGGAATAGGAAGGGACCTGGTTTGCTTCATTTTCCTGTTGAGATGCAAATGTTCTGGGAACAATTAACTTGTGGGGTATAAGGCTCGGGGATGAGAGACGCTAGGAGGAAAAACCGAGAGGTAGAAAGTTATAGAGCAGCAACACTCTTGTGTGTAGACTTCATTTTTTTTTATCATTTGTTTTTATTGAAGTTCGATTTGCCAACATATAGTATAACACCCAGTGCTCATCCCGTCAAGTGCCCTCCTCAGTGCCCATCACCCAGTTACTCCCACCCCCCATCTACCTCCCCTTCCACAACCCTTTGTTCATGGCCCAGAGTTAGGAGTCTCTTATAGTTTGTCTCCCTTTCTTATTTTCCCCACTCAGTTCCCTTTGACAGATGAATGGATAAAGAAGATGTGGTCTATATATACAATGGAATATTACTCAGCCATTAGAAATGACAAATACCCACCATTTGCTTCGATGTGGATGGAACTGAAGGCTATTATGCTGAGTGAAGTAAGTCAATCAGAGAAGGACAATCATCATATGGTTTCACTCATATGGGGAATTTAAGAAATAGTGAAAGGGATTATAAGGGAAAGGAGGGGAAATGTTACCAATAGATTTCAAAGAAGAAAGTATGATGTTATAAAGAGGAGCAAACTTAGAGAAAGATGCTTAGAAATTGATGCTGTGAGAGACATTAAGTGAATGATTGGTATGAAACAAGAACTCAGAGAGCAGTTTGTACTAATGTTGGACTGTTCCAAGGTTATCCAAGCTTGAACTCTTTGCTCCTGATAGCTGCCTGGGTTAAGAGAAATGAGAGAGAAAAATCTCTTTAGAGATTTCTGAAGAAATTAAAAAAATTAACTCGTACATTGACCTTGTGATGGAAATAAGGATGCACAAAAAAGCTCTTTGGGAGTTAGCTTCAGAAGAGAAATACTAAATAATGCAAATAAGCCCAGAGCATTTAGGGAAAAAGAGAAAATTCCATGCACAGAGAATGGTCAGATTTAACTTAATATGGAACATATAATTTTCCATTAGAATATTGGTGACAGCATTTCAGTAAACTTGGGTCTGGATGCCTTGTGTTGAATAAACATGGCAGCTGGTATTCTGTATAAGTTCAATCAGGGAGACACAAGGGACAATTCTTTGTTTAACAGAACCTCTGTTCTGGCTCAAGAAACACATTGAGATGTCTTGTGTTTTCTAGGTCTTTTGATTGTGAATGCTGTTCAGGGCTGTTTTTTTTTTTTTATTTTTTATTTTTAATTAACTTTTATTGGTGTTCAATTTACCAACATACAGAAAAACACCCAGTGCTCATCCCGTCAAGTGTCCACCTCAGTGCCCGTCACCCATTCCCCTCCAACACCCGCCCTCCTCCCCTTCCACCACCCCTAGTTCGTTTCCCAGAGTTAGGAGTCTTTATGTTCTGTCTCCCTTCCTGATATTTCCCAACATTTCTTTTCCCTTCCTTTATATTCCCTTTCACTATTATTCATATTCCCCAAATGAATGAGAACATACACTGTTTGTCCTTCTCCGATTGACTTACTTCACTCAGCATAACACCCTCCAGTTCCATCCACGTTGAAGCAAATGGTGGGTATTTGTCGTTTCTAATTGCTGAGTAATATTCCATTGTATACATAAACCACATCTTCTTTATCCATTCATCTTTCGATGGACACCGAGGCTCCTTCCACAGTTTGGCTATTGTGGCCATTGCTGCTAGAAACATCGGGGTGCAGGTGTCCCGACGTTTCATTGCATCTGAATCTTTGGGGTAAATCCCCAACAGTGCAATTGCTGGGTCGTAGGGCAGGTCTATTTTTAACTCTTTGAGGAACCTCCACACCGTTTTCCAGAGTGGCTGCACCAGTTCACATTCCCACCAACAGTGTAAGAGGGTTCGTTCAGGGCTGTTTTTATATCTGAAGGGCTTGCCTTTTTCACCATGTGTATGTATGATGTGGGACAACCTGTGTTGGAGAAACACATGACTTATTTGCAAGCTTTGCCTAAGACCTAATTAATATCCGTACCTCAGGTAGCTTACAAGATTGGATTCCAAGGCTATGATATACGAATATAGACTTCCTGTCTTTTTCCTACTGTCCCAAAATATAATCAGATAATCCTCTGTCTGGTTACTTGAGAGCCAAGCTACTTTCTTGCAGAAACACTCTAAAGAGTTTCTTTAGAAAATCTAGGGAAGTGTAAGTCAAAAGACAAGCTATAGCCTGAAGCCCAGGCTGCTGACTTGAGGACAGATGGGAGAATGTTAACAGCCAAGAAATATGAGGTCTTTGGCTCCTTTCCCAGAACTGCCAGGCTAAGACCTTGGCAGAGACTCAACAGGAAACTGAACTCTATTTGCATATCCTTTTATACATGGGAGATTAAAAGCTTCAACCTTGAGTGATCACAGTTTTTGAGAATCATGATGAGGCATTAAAGAGAAGGAGGAGTGTCTCAAGGGAGGTGAGCTGGAGGCGAACCAAGGTAGGTGTGAGGTTAGCAATGACTTTCAATCCCCTTTGATTAACTATGAGTGTATTTCATTTTGTTCTTTTTAAAAATTTTTTATCCTTATGGGGTCACATAAAGGAATCCTCTAGGCAGAAATCTGTGCTTCCCAATCTTGGGAATCTGCCAAATTTGATATCTTTTGTCCCATGGCTTCTTCCTTCTCTCTCTTGCTGGGGAGGGGCTTATAGTTTGTTGTTAGTGGTGCTGAAAGAACGGTAGAGATCATCTAATATAAACTCTTTATTGTACAGATGAGATTCTGAGGCTTGAAGAGGTTAACTGATTTATCTAAAGTTACACGAAAAGAAGTAAGAATTCTGACTCTCATTTTTTTTTTTTCAACAGGCTGCTAGCTTGTCTTAGCCGGTGGAAGTTTCCCCAGATCTCAGGTAGCTTCTTTCCAGCATGTGATTTGGCACAGGTACCCTTCACGATCTTCTTCCTTCAGAACATGCATTTCTGGCAAGAGAATAGCTTTTGATCTCCCTAGCTTTTCTTTCCAGATCCCCTGGATAAAGTCCCTATAGTTCTTTAATGGAAGAGGCTAGAGCACTGAAATGGGTATAGGGGATATTTATCATTGGGATTCATTCGGGGAAACTGGGCTTTCTTGGCCAAGTACTGTAGTGCAAACTAACCCCATGCAGACAGCATGGTCAACATGATGACGGACAAACGTCACTCTTCACACCTTAATTACTTTACCCCACTTTATAGGTTCCTTTGTAAAGGTGGGAAAGATCTCTTGATTCCTAAAATGGTGCATTAAATATACTCTAAGACTGGGGAGGCCCTGTGGGAGCATACCCTCAAAGGCAGAGCTTTCTGAAGATTGAGAATTTAGAGACTGGACCTCTGGAAAAGGGGAAGCACTGATAAGAATTGTAAGACACAGACCTCATTCTACCTCAAAAAAATGATGACTCTTGCATTTACCAGAAAGGACCAGTACAAGGAAGGTCAGCTGAGGCAGGCAACACAGGCTGGAGACTGAGGCGGAAAAGTGCCAACAAACATTGGCTTCCACATCATACACAGAAGCTATCGGTCCTAGACGCAAAATGTGAGGGTAGAATCGTGGGCTCCCAATAGGAGATAGTTCTGCCTTCCTTGTACAGAGTACTGCCTACTGCAGCCAAAAAAGACTCAGGGAGGGTACTGGCCCACTTTTTTGCCCACAGATATTATTTAAGAAATCGCTTTTAATAAGCTTTTTAATAATCAGGAAAAGAAGACTCCTGACTTGTGGTACCTGTGAAGGCAGGCTTCCTGGGCTTGTGTCCAAGCTCAGCCACTCACCAGCAGTATGACCTTGGGCAAAGCCTTATAACCTCTCCTTGCTTCAATGCCTCCATTTGTGAAATAAGGATTATAAGGGGAATGGCTTGTTGTGAAGATCAAACAAATTAAGACCTATACACTATGTTGAACAGTGACTTGCATATAGAAAAGTACCCCATCACTGTAAGCCATCAATTATTATTACAGGTACCTTTTTACAGTTGTTGATGATTTTCAATTCAAGGAGCTCTTCATTTTTAACTTCTTTTTGCTGAAATCTCAGAATGTTTTCTCTTTTTCTTATTTCCTGGGAAATGAGGACAACCAATCATAGAGTCATAGAGAGTAAGAACTGAAAGGGACCTCAGGTTGCATCAGTTCCAGCTTCTTCACCTTCTATAAGTGAGCCTGGGGAAGCAAAGTGATGGGTTCAAGTCTTCACAGGGCAGAACTAGGTTTTGAACACAGGCTGCAGTCTAGTGGGTTTCTTTTCCATTGTCTAATAACACTTCACATGCCACAATTCAACACTGTTTAATTTTTCTAAGACTTACTCAGGATAACTCAGGAACATGCCAGGCCTGTGACCCTGGGGGAGGATCTGACCAGTGCTGGGTGTCACATTGTCATTCTTAGAATCTCACAGCACCTACTTGGTTTTCTCTTCCTTAACAGCAATGTCATATTGTTGGCTTGCATTTATTTTGGGGGAAAAAAAAAAGGAGGGGAGAATTTGTGTCTGAATGGAAGGCTCTAGTCATAGATCCATCCATTCCTTAGCAGAGAGGATCAGAGACATTGTGTAGGGACAAAGGGCAGAGAGTGATGAGCAGGGTCCCTAAGGAGTGGAGCTTACTTAGGTTGAGATGAGTGAGGGGGAAGCCCAGCCTTTTTTCTGACAGGGTAGACTTGGGCTGTGTTTCCTTGGTGTTGTTCCTGTGGATGCTGATTTTCCTTCTCACTGCCTCTGAGTAATATTGCTCACTTTGTCAGGTGGCAAGTGAAGATGGAAACCAACTCTGGGACCAATCCTGAGACTTGCGGTCCTAGCACACCCAGAAGCCCTGGAGGGTGAATCCTTAAAGCTTTGTGGGGAATTGAAAAGACACTCCACAGTTATTCTAAATTCCCCAGGTTCATATTTCCCTGGCTTCCTGGTGATGAGGAAAAATCAAGAACCTCAGTGAGGTGAACATATGTTTTGTTTAGCTTCTCTGTCTATTGGGACCATTTTTTTTGGAAGATACATCAATCTGCAAGTATAGATGAGGCTGCAGATCCTTTCCGAGGGATGCTGGTTTAGGGTCCTCTTGGATACTATCAAGAGAAATGCATCATCTGATTTGTATACTTTCCTTTTACGATCAGGAGGAGATATTCATCAACCCAAAGAATGTGGTCACATAATTAGGGACAGAAGGCAAATAGCTTGGCATTACATGTCCCATATTCCATTTACCAGTGGTTCTGCCATTTTCCTTTTCTAAGTTTTCCAAGTTTTGACCTTTGCAGGATGGCTTCCTCTCCACTTTGTACTGTTTAATGGAATTTCATCACTGGGTCTTGAAAAATGAAATTCTCAACTGTTAGTGAGAGAGCTCTCAGCAAGGAGGAAGGAAAGACTGTTGCCTATTCCTCCAGGCTACAGAAAAGCTGGTACTATGGGTCACAAACCTGGGCATGAAAATATCATTTCTAGCCTAAAAGTCTGGCAAACACTCAGACTTAATATTTCTCTCCCGGTTCTCCCTAGGGCCTTTATTGAAATGTTATCTTCTCATTGCAGCTTTTCTCGACCACCTGAGTTAAAGTGGTTATCTACCCCTCAGATCCCTGGAAACACCCCCACTCTATTCCTGTGAGTCTTCTCCACAAGTGCCACCATCTAACATATAACTTCTCTTCCTTTTTGTTTATTTTCACTAAAATAAACTCAAGAGCTTTTGAGTACCATATTCCCAGTGTATCTAGCCAAGTACCCGGCCCATAGTAGGCACTTAATAAATTGTGATGGATGTTGTCACATCCTATGAAAGTAACTTCTTCCTTTAAAACCCTAGACTTTGAGTCGGTCTTCCTTCTTAATAATTTGTTGCCCTAGTAATATATTTATACTGACATTTCTTTCTCCAAAAGTTACAAATACTCACGAGGTTTTGCCCTTAAGCTAGAAAAAAGATAATTAAACTTCCCTATTCTCCCACATGGATGCAGGTAAATAAAAAGCTTACAGCTATTAGATTTCTTATTTAAACACAGAGTTTGGGAAGCTGCCGTGTTGACATTAGCACAGGCAATTGCGTTTTGGCTTGATTTCCTTGGTCCTGTCACCAAATCCTTTTCTTATGGAGCGCACAAGCTGGGTGGTGGCCGTGCTCCACTGGCTGACTAATGCCTTGGGAGCCTATGAGCATCCAGGGTGTCCTTGAGCATCCAAAGAATTCCTTCAGGAGTTGATAGGCGCTACTCTACACTGTTGCCATTCATAATGTATGTGTTTGTGTATGTGTAAATTGCTAAAAAAACAAACAAACAAAAACAAAAACAAAAAAACCACCCCCAAGGACTCTGCATTCTTGAAGAATACCAAAATCATTTGGTGGTAGTGGTTGTGGCAGAGGTAGGGGGCAGGGAGTTAGGAATTGCTCTTTTGAGAACCAGAAATGATAGATCTCAAGCCCTTTTGCTCTCTTCATTTGAAGGATAAGTCAATAAAAATAGAAGTGACAAATTCAGACACTTTGCTGCACAGTAGAGATATCTATGGATGGTAAAGTTGGCCATCCTGTGGATCTGCCAGAGACCCATAGAATTTCTCAAGTTCTCTTCACATTACCCCCAGACCCCTGTAGCTGCCATTCTAGGCAGGTCCCTGAGAAGGAAAGGAGAAGGCAGCGGGTCCATTGGTACCCCAGAAACTCTAAGGGAGTCAACAAGATATTATATTGACAAGCATCAGGACGAAGGAATATGTGAGTTCATTTCCTGTGTTGTGGCCTGGGGGAAAAGCTGCTGACCTAGGGATGGGCTCAGGAGTGCAAGTGGCAGGGGCCTGTTATCTCCCCTGGGTAATAGCTGTCCTCCTTCAGCTGGAGGGGTGAGGCATTTCAGGAGAACAGCCTGGAAGCTGAAATTACAACTGGTGTTTTAAAGCAAGGAAGGGAGAGATGGGAGGTGGAATGTGTTTGATATACCCTCTTCTGGAGACTGGACAAGGAGTCAGAGACAATGTCTGTAGCTCTAGACGACTAGGCATCACACACCTGTTGCCAGCTGTTCTTTCACTCAGATAGTGTTATAGGTGATGCATTTCATCAGTAGATCCCCCAACCCCTCGCCCAGTGCCAGCACCATCAGCCTTCAACTCAGACCCCAATCCTGGCTCTGCTTCTGTGACCTTAGGTCAGCCACCCAGTCTCTCTGAGGCTCAGTATCTGTAAAACACAACTGACAGTAATGACCCCATGGGATTGGCGGAAGGATTAAGTGAGTCCACATCTGCAAAGCAGCTGCATGTTATCCGCCCTCAGTAACTGAATTCACTTTCTCCCTGATGATCCCATTTTATCATCTGCCCTTATGATGAGTAACATCTACTGAATAGCTACTATGTGTAGTGCAATTTACTTTCTATCATTAGCTTCTTACAACAACACAGTGAAATTGGAACTCATTATCCCCATTTCAAAGATGAAGAGATGCAGATAATTTTAGAAGACAGTGTGAAGCTTGTGTCAGGATCACAAAAATCTCAGAGTTAGAAAACACCGGAGAAGTCATGTGGGACCACTGCTGCATTGTCCCAGTTTCTTAACAGATGGTCACAGATCATCAGTTTGAATAGGTCTAGTGGTGAGGGCACAGCCCCTGTTGTTCCTTATTTCTGACACATCCTGGAGACTGCCTCCTCCCCAGTACTGGTCCCGCCCTGAATCACAGATAGGTGTCCTCTAGCACAGACTCCAGAGTCTGAAATCTGTTGCCTTCTCTTACTAGATGTGGCTCTTTGGGCAAGTGTTATAGCTTTTCTGTCCTCATTTGTAAGATGGGGATAATAATAGAAAATGCATCATAGAGCTGTTGAGAGGATTAAATCGTGTAACACATGTAAAGTGCTCAGTAGCACCTGACATACAGTAAGTGCTTAACAGACATTAGCTATTATTACAGCTAACCTACAGTTTTATGGATTTGTCCACATAGTTTTCCTCCTCCTCAGAGACAGTCTTTCCAGTCTCTGTCAGGAGGACCCATTGAGTCTCTTCCTAGGAATCCATCTTGCAGACCTTATAAAACCGTGATTCCAAAACTCTGGCACCATCTGTGTAACTAGCTTCCAAATGTCATTCTTTTTCCAAAGTCATGACTTCAAACTGGGAGAAGAATTGTACCCTTTTAGTGTTGGAGATGCACTCTATCTTCTCGCCTATTGGTCATTCAAACAGGAATAACTGGATATAAGTAGCAGGCAGTGAGCTTGATGAGTTGTCACAGGGCCTATGCGCATACTAGGAAGGTTGGGTCTGAACTCCTTTCCCAGAATGTGGGGCTCAGGGAGTCCTATCTAGATGAGGATACTGGAATTTGATTTTATCCAAGAGCAGAGTCAATACTCAGAGCCTTGCCAATGGTTCAGCCAAAGATGCAACCCAACAGGATGGGCAGAGAGGTGAATGCCAGGCCCAGGTCTGTGTTGAAATCAGGACACTAGGACAGAGTAAATGGGTATGGGGTAGAGAGTAAAAAGAAGAGATTCCCTGAAGGGTTGAAATGTAGCTTTTTGGGGAGATAAATGATGAGAACTCATGGGGAGTCATGGATAAAATATACAAAATATATGTTATAACTATATATATAGTTATAACTATATATAGTGTATAAAATGTACTCATATATGGGTTTATATCTATCTAATCATATTTCTGTCTCTCTGTTTGTGTGTCTCTGTCTGCATGTCGGTCTCTGTTTCTCTCTGTATATATATATATAATATATGGAAGACTCTTGGTGGACAAGTGAGAAGCCTGATTGAAGCTGACTGTATGGTTCTAGCAAACAGTTGTCAGCCTCTTTGTGATTCTGCAGAGGGCAGTATCTTTGATTAGCAGTGTTAGAGAAAGTTTTTCCTAGACATTGCCTGAAGTTGTCCAAAGAAGCTTTTAAAAAATTGTATTTTAAATTAAAGAAATATTTTTATGACTTTATCAAATTATATGTGATGTGCAACCAACCATGTATATTTACAGTGCACTGTCTGATGAATTTTGAGATACCTATACATCCAAGGAGGCATCACCACAGTCAAGTTGCTGAACATATCCGTTATCACCAGAAGTTCCCATGAGGTGCTGAATCAGGTGAATTGTAGATTTTCTCAATTATGCAGGAAGGAAAGCCACAAGTTTAGCCTCAGAATAGGCTGTCAGTCACCTAAATCTGGAATAGTACATTGATCAAGAATAAAGTGGGGTTTAAATAGAGCTATTCAAAGAAGGTCGAAGAAGTGCCAGTGGAAGAAATTTATAATATTTCTCTAGCATCTAGAGAAGAGGAAGTAAGGAGATAGAGATGGGAGGGAGGGCAAACGACATATCCAGTGAGCAATCATGAAAACAACGTAGATGCTGGGGACGGAGCATCTACGTTATCCTTCACATTGGGCAAGATGACTAGCAGTGCAAACTGTTGATGCTGGAGGACAGGGAGGAGTCTTCCCAGCTTCCCAGCCTCCTCCTGTAGAACAGCTAGATTTCTGGTTAATATGGTTAGGGAGAAACTGAACACCACTCATTATCATACTTTGGAAAGTGCTGTGATCTAAGCACTTTGAATGCGTGGCCAAATCTTTTATGAAGCTAAAAAAAAGATGATTAAGAGTACAGTGAGGGGCTCCTGGGTGGCTTAGTCGGTTAAGTGTGTAACTCTTGATTTCAGCTCAGGTCATGATCTTAGGCCCTCGGGATGGAGCCCAGGGTACTGCTCTGTGTGCAGCGGGGAATCTGCTTTTCTCTTTCTTTCTCCCTCTGTCCCTCCCACTCTCTCTCTCTCTCTCTTTCAAATCAATCAATCAATCAATCAATCTAAAGCAAAGTGTACAGGGAATGCTACAACTTTTGACTTTGGCTTTATTTCTTCTCTGGCCACACCCCACTTCGAGTAGTCTGTCTGAACACCGTGGGTACATGCAAGCAGGTCAAGGGTGACAGAGTCTGAAGAAATGGCAAGGAATGCCAGACTTCCTAGGCCCACATTTCTTTTTTTTTTAAATAAATTTATTTTTTATTGGTGTTCAATTTACCAACATACAGAATAACACCCAGTGCTCATCCCATCAAGTGACCCCCTCAGTGCCCATCACCCATTCACCCCCACCCTGGAGGTGGGGTGCCCTCCTCCCCTTCCACCACCCCTAGTTCGTTTCCCAGAGTTAGGAGTCTTTATGTTCTGTCTCCCTTCCTGATATTTCCCACACATTTCTTCTCCCTTCCCTTATATTCCCTTTCACTATTATTTATATTCCCCAAATGAATGAGAACATACACTGTTTGTCCTTCTCTGATTGACTTATTTCACTCAGCATAATACCCTCCAGTTCCATCCACGTTGAAGCAAATGGTGGATATTTGTCGTTTCTAATAGCTGAGGAATATTCCATTGTATACATAAACCACATCTTCTTTATCCATCATCTTTCGATGGACACCGAGGCTCCTTCCACAGTTTGGCTATTGTGGCCATTGCTGATAGAAACATCGGGGTGCAGGTGTCCCGATGTTTCATTGCATCTGAATCTTTGGGGTAAATCCCCAACAGTGCAATTGCTGGGTCGTAGGGCAGGTCTATTTTTAACTCTTTGAGGAACCTCCACACAGTTTTCCAGAGTGGCTGCACCAGTTCACATTCCCACCAACAGTGTAAGAGGGTTCCCTTTTCTCCGCATCCTCTCCAACATTTGTTGTTTCCTGCCTTGTTAATTTTCCCCATTCTCACTGGTGTGAGGTGGTATCTCATTGTGGTTTTGATTTGTATTTCCCTGATGGCAAGTGATTCAGAGCATTTTCTCATGTGCATGTTGGCCATGTCCGTGTCTTCCTCTGTGAGATTTCTCTTCATGTCTTTTGCCCATTTCATGATTGGATTGTTTGTTTCTTTGGTGTTGAGTTTAATAAGTTCTTTATAGATTTTGGAAACTAGCCCTTTATCTGATATGTCGTTTGCAAATATCTTCTCCCATTCTGTAGGTTGTCTTTGAGTTTTGTTGACTGTATCCTTTGCTGTGCAAAAGCTTCTTATCTTGATGAAGTCCCAATAGTTCATTTTTGCTTTTGTTTCTTTTGCCTTTGTGGATGGATCTTGCAAGAAGTTACTGTGGCCGAGTTCAAAAAGGGTGTTGCCTGTGTTCTCTTCTATGAGTTTGATGGACTCTTGTCTCACATTTAGATCTCTCATCCATTTTGAGTTTATCTTTGTGTATGGTGAAAGAGAGTGGTCCAGTTTCATTCTTCTGCATGTGGATGTCCAATTTTCCCAACACCATTTATTGAAGAGACTGTCTTTCTTCCAATGGATAGTCTTTCCTCCTTTATTGAATATTAGATGACCATACATTTCAGGGTCCACTTCTGGGTTCTCTATTCTGTTCCATTGATCTATGTGTCTGTTTTTGTGCCAGCACCATACTGTCTTGATGACCACAGCTTTGTAGTACAACCTGAAATTTGGCATTGTGATGCCCCCAGCTATGGTTTTCTTTTTTAAAATTCCCCTGGCTATTCGGGGTCTTTTCTGATTCCACACAAATCTTAAAATAATTTGTTCTAACTCTCTGAAGAAAGTCCATGGTATTTTGATAGGGATTGCATTAAACGAGTAAATTGCCCTGGGTAACATTAACATTTTCAGAATATTAATTCTGCCAATCCATGAGCATGGAATATTTTTCCATCTCTTTGTGTCTTCCTCAATTTCTTTCAGAAGTGTTCTATAGTTTTTAGGGTATAGATCCTTTACCTCTTTGGTTAGGTTTATTCCTAGGTATGTTATGCTTTTGGGTGCAATTGTAAATGGGATTGACTCCTTAATTTCTCTTTCTTCAGTCTCATTGTTAGTGTATAGAAATGCCATTGATTTCTGGGCATTGATTTTGTATCCTGCCACGCTACCAAATTGCTGTATGAGTTCTAGCAATCTTGGGGTGGAGGCTTTTGGGTTTTCTATGTAGAGTATCATGTCATCAGCGAAGAGGGAGAGTTTGACTTCTTCTTTGCCAATTTGAATGCCTTTAATGTCTTTTTGTTGTCTGATTGCTGAGGCGAGGACTTCCAGAACTATGTTGAACAGCAGTGGTGAGAGTGGACATCTCTGTCTTGTTCCTGATCTTAGGGGAAAGGCTCCCACTGCTTCCCCATTGAGAATGATATTTGCTGTGGGCTTTTCGTAAATGGCTTTTAAGATGTTGAGGAAAGTTCCCTCTATCCCTACGTCCTGAAGAGTTTTGATCAGGAACGGATGCTGTATTTTGTCAAATGCTTTATCTGCATCTAATGAGAGGATCATATGGTTCTTGGATTTTCTCTTGCTGATATGATGAATCACATTGATTGTTTTACGAGTGTTGAACCAACCTTGTGTCCCGGGGATAAATCCTACTTGGTCATGGTGAATAATTTTCTTAATGTATTGTTGGATCCTATTGGCTAGTATCTTGTTGAGAATTTTTGCATCCATGTTCATCAGGGATATTGGTCTGTAATTCGCCTTTTTGGTGGGGTCTTTGTCTGGATTTGCAATTAAGGTGATGCTGGCCTCATAGAACGAATTTGGAAGTACTCCATCTCTTTCTATCTTTCCAAACAGCTTTACTAGAATAGGTATGGTTTCTTCTTTAAGCGTTTGATAGAATTCCCCTGGGAAGCCATCTGGCCCTGGACTTTTGTGTCTTGGGAGGTTTTTTTGATGACTGCTTCAACTTCCTCCCTGGTTATTGGCCTGTTCAGGTTTTCTATTTCCTCCTGTTCCAGTTGTGGTAGTTTGTGGCTTTCCAGGAATGCGTCCATTTCTTCTAGCTTGCCTAATTTATTGGCGTATAGCTGTTCATAATATGTTTTTAAAATCGTTTGTATTTCCTTGGTGTTGGTAGTGATCTCTCCTTTCTCATTCATGATTTTATTGAGTCTTCTCTCTCTTCTCTTTAATCAGGCTGGCTAACCTTATCTATCTTATCTTATCTACCTTATTAATTCTTTCAAAGAACCAACACCTGGTTCTGTTGATCTGTTTCACAGTTCTTCTGGTCTCAATTTCGTTGAGTTCTGCTTAAATCTTTATTAACTCTCTTCTTCTGCTGGGTGTATGATCTATTTGCTGTTTTTTTCTCTAGCTCCTTCAGGTGTAAGGTTAGCTTTTGTATTTGAGTTCTTTCCAGTTTTTGAATGGATGCTTGTATTGCGATGTATTTCCCCCTTAGGACTGCTTTTGCTGCATCCCAAAGATTTTGAACAGTTGTATCTTCATTCTCATTAGTTTCCATGAATCTTTTTAATTCTTCCTTAATTTCCTGGTTGACCCTTTCATCTTTTAGCAGGATGGTCCTTAACCTCCACGTGTTTGAGATCCTTCCAAACTTCTTGTTGTGGTTTAGTTCTAATTTCAAGGCATTATGGTCTAAGAATATACAGGGGACTATCCCAATCTTTTGGTATCGTTTCAGACCCGATTTGTGACCCAGTATGTGGTCTATTCTGGAGAAAGTTCCATGTGCACTTGAGAAGAATGTGTATTCCGTTGAGTTTGGATGTAAAGTTCTGTAGATATCTGTGAAATCCATCTGGTCCAGTGTATCATTTAAAGCTCTCGTTTCTTTGGAGATGTTGTGCTTAGAAGACCTGTCGAGTATAGAAAGAGCAAGATTGAAGTCATCAAGTATAAGTGTATTATTATCTAAGTATTTCTTCACTTTGGTTATTAATTGATTTAAATATTTGGCAGCTCCCACATTCGGGGCATATATATTGAGGATTGTTAAGTCCTCTCGTTGGATAGATCCTTTAAGTATGATATAGTGTCTCTCTTCATCTCTCACTATAGTCTTCGGGGTAAATTTTAGTTTATCTGATATAAGTATGCTACCCCTGCTTTCTTTTGAGGACCATTTGAATGGTAAATGGTTCTCCAACCTTTTATTTTCAGGCTGTAGGTGTCCTTCTGTCTAAAATGAGTCTCTTGTGGACAGCAAATAGATGGGTCCTGCTTTTTTATCCAGTCTGAAACCCCGCACCTTTTGATAGGGTCATTAAGCCCGTCACGTTCAGAGTTACTATTGAAAGATACGAGTTTAGTATCATCATGATATCTATTTAGTCCTTGTTTTGTGGATTGTTCCACTGAACTTCTTCTTAAAGGGGAATTTTAAGAGTCCCCCTTAAAATTTCTTGCAGAGCTGTTTTGGAGGTCACATATTCTTTCAGTTCCTGCCTGTCTTGGAAGCTCTTTATCTCTCCTTCCATTTTGAATGAGAGCCTTGCTGGATAAAGTATTCTTGGTTGCATGTTCTTCTCATTTAGGACCCTGAATATATCCTGTCAACCCTTTCTGGCCTGCCAGGTCTCGGGGGTGGGGGTGGAGGGAGGTCTGCTGCTACCTTAATACTCCTCCCCATAAAAATTCCCATAAGAAATCCTCAGGGATTTCTTTTCTCTTGCTGCTTTAAGGATCTTCTCTTTATCTTTGGAATTTGCAAGCTTCACTATTAAATGTCGAGGTGTTGAACGGTTTTTATTGATTTTAGGGGGGAATCTCTATATTTCCTGCATCTGAATGCCTGTTTCCCTTCCCAGATTAGGAAAGTTTTCAGCTATGATTTGTTCAAATACATATTCTGGCCCTCTGTCCCTTTCGGCACCCTCGGGAACCCCAATTAAATGTAGGTTTTTCTTCCTCAGGCTGTCGTTTATTTCCCTTAATCTATCTTCATGGTCTTTTAATTGTTTGTCTCTTTTTTCCTCATTTTCCCTCTTTGCCATCAACTTGTCTTCTATGTTACTCACTCGTTCTTCCACCTCGTTAACCCTCGTCCTTAGGACTTATAGTTTGGATTGCATCTCATTCAATTGATTTTTAATTTCTGCTTGATTGGATCTAAATTCTGCAGTCATGAAGTCTCTTGAGTCCTTTATGCTTTTTTCTAGAGCCACCGGTAGCTATATAATAGGGCTTCTGAATTGGCTTCCTGACATTGAATTGTAATCCAGATTTTGTAACTCTGTGGGAGAGGGGACTGTTTCTGATTCTTTCTTTTGAGGTGAGGTTTTCCTTCTAGTCATTTTGCTCAGTGCAGAGTGGCCAAAAACAAGTTGTATTGGGAAAAGGAGAAAAAGAGAGGAGAGAAAGAAGGAAAGAAAAGAGAAAAAGAAAAAGGAAGAAAAAAAGGCAAAAAAAAAAAGAGAAGATAAAGAAAAAGAAAGAAAGGAAAAAAGGGGTGGGGGAAGCAAACAAATCAAAAAGCAAAAAACAACAACAACAAGAACAACAACAACAAAAAAAACCACGGGGGAGCATCCTCTGATTCTGTATACTTTAAGTCCCTTGACTTCCCCTGGAACTGGTCCGTCTTGCTGGTCTTCTGGGGGAGAGGCCTGCTGTGCTGATTTTCAGGTGTTAGCACTTGGGGGAGCTGCTCTGCCCCTGCCTGGTGCAGGGCTCAGTGGGGTTGTTTACCCCGTGAGGCCCCAGAAGGAACAACCGCAGTGGCGGGGCCAGCTCTACAGCCCTGGAGTCAGCTCCCGCAGTAGCTCCGGGGCTCTCCGTCTGCAGGGCCTGGAGGCTCCAGGCGGGGCCGCTGATCTGCTCAGCTCGGGGCAGGGGCGTCCTCGCTGTCCTGGGCCCTCCCGGCCTCTGCCTGTCTCGGGGGAGGCCGGATCCTGGGCTGTGTCCCGGCGCCCTGTGCTCCGGAGCCTGCGCTGTTGGATTCGCGCTCCCGCCCCGCAGCCCCCTCCGCGGAGCCGCCGCCCGAGCCCCCCCCCGAGCTGCTCCGGGTCCCGCCGCGCGGCAGCCCTTAGGGAGCTCGGCGCACTCTCCCCAGGGCGCAGGTGCCTGTTAGTGTCCCAGGGAGCCCGAGGGCATCCCCGCCCTCCTGGGTCCTGCTCCAACTCCCTGCGAGCCCCTTTCCACCCGGGAAGGTTGGTGCAGCTCCTGCTCCTCCGGGACGGGGCTCTCCTGTCCTGGGGACACTCGCCCTGGCCTCAGCCCGGCTCCTCGCGGGGCCCCCTCCCCCTTGGAGGCCTTTTGTTTCTTTATTTCTTTTTCCCGTCTTCCTACCTTGATAGAAGCGCGAACTCTTCTCACTGTAGCGTTTCAGCTGGTCTCTCTTTAAATCTCAGGCCGAATTCATAGATTTTCAGGATGATTTGAAGGTTATCTAGGTAATTTGGTGGGGACAGGTGACTTGGGGACCCTACTCTTCCGCCATCTTGCCCCTCCTCTCCCTAAGCCCCCATTTCTTAAATGATTTTTTTCAAGAGACAAACAGAGTCTATTAGAATTGCCTTTCTACATAGATGTCCACAGTTTGGAGTTGCTCAGAAGTAGATATCCAGCAAGGTGGAGCCACTGGCAGGGTAGAAAGTTCCTTCATTTCCTTCTGAGGCCTCAAGTCTCTCAAGTAGAGCCTGGTCATTTGAATAATCAATTTGATTTTGGAACCTGTCCTGAAAACCAGGGCCATAGATGGTTCTTCTCAGTATCTGAAAGTCATTTCATCCAAGGGCAGAGTCAATACCCAGAGCCTTGCTGACAGTTCAGCCAAAGATGCTTGATCTTCACTCTGGGACTTCCTGTCCCAGTTGATACGGTAGTCAGTGATTGTTTCTCCTTCCGTGGAACACTGGAGGTTGGCAGTTCCCTTGCCCCCCAGACACACATGGTCAGTATGAGGTCCTGCACCAATGTAAAAGCTGACATAACCCTTGAGAGAAAAGACATGAGGGGGGCTCTGTGGGGATGGGGGATGAGAGCTCCGTGGAAGGGGCACTGACTATGAGTGTGAGGGCCTGGCAACCTCCATGCTTCATTGTTGCTGAGTCTTGCTTGCTTGAGGTTCTGGGATCTGCCTCACCTATCCAGAAGGGGCTGAGATAGATAAGGGAGGATGCCCTCTGTGGGACATCCCCTCAAGGACAGCTCTGCCTCACAGCTCACCCTGTGTGGTCCTTCCTCCAAATCAACACTCTGGGATGCATTTGTGCCTGAAGAAAGCAGTCCCTGTGGGCAGCTGCTCTGTTCCCCAGGAGGGACTTTGTCAATCATGGGAGGCTGCAGAACCAGTTGCCTATTCATGGGGTGATAAGACCACTTTCAAGATCCGTGATGTGGTCCAGCTAAGTGAGAGGAAGTGAGGCAGCTTAGTTGATTGATAAGAAAGTTTCTGCTTCCCACCCTAGAAGTTAGTTTGATATTGTCTCTCCATTTTCATGTTAGATGTACATGTTGTCTGTTCTATGGTGATGTTAACAGTTAATACCAGGAAGAATTCTTGACATTTACAACTGTAATAAAAAAAAAAAACAGTATATCAGTCAATACAGGATGTGCGCAGACCACGGGTGTTGTGATGACCACTGTGTTTACTGCAAACTCCCTCCACGCAAAGTTGGATAAGGGTGATTCACCCAAGTGCAAAAGAGCAATCCAATGAAGCGTGGTCTTCGAATTTGAGCCAGAGTTTCCTTGATCTTTATTGAGCTCATCTATCTTCTTTTCCGAAAGGTTCTTAGGTCACCTAAGTTGAATTACATGAAGCAAAATATTGTAAAAAAGTTAAAAAACCACCACTACATCCCAGTTTATGACTAAATTTATATGTACTTCAAAGGAGAGGAGTGTTTGAATTCTTGAGACCTACACTTTTGAATTTCAAAGACCAGTAATCTATTACATTTTGAAATAAAACAGGTAAATTAATAATGGAAACTAGAGGTTGCCGTAGAAGGCGGGAAGAGGGACAGTTGGTATGCGAAGAGGTAAAGAGCAAAGGTGGCATTCAGTGTCTGAGGTGGGGTGTGGGACATGAATTCTCATGCTAACAGAGAGAGCCACCTAAGCTTTCTATTTTCTCCAGTGTGACTGGGACCAGGGTGGCCTGAGGAGATTCTGATAAAAGCAAGCTCCGGTTGGCTTGACCTCATGGTAGTTGCTCTCCCTACTCTGGCCTCATCTCATTACCCAACTGCCCATCTCACCCAGCATTTCTAGAGGACCATTACTGAGTGCTCAAGCTGGTCATATCGTTTGCAATTACAAATCACACCATCAGTACCTAGCCGTAGTGCCCATTCTCTTTAGTTTCTTGAAAGTTGCCAAGGAAGTCTCTGGGTTTCCATACTTGATCTTTTCATATCAGGTTGCCTCATTCTTGGCACATGTTAGAAATTGGTCATTTTTACTATGCACCAGGCTCTCAGGATTCACTGATGAATGAGGTGTGGTTCTTCCCTCCTGGAGTTTGCGGTCTAGTGTGGGAGCTGGTCATCACTTAGTGATTTGCATAATAAATTCCTTCACTGCAGCTGTGATAAACACTCTGTAGAAGCAGAGGGGTTATGGGATCATGTTACAGGGGGCAGGACCCAGTCAGGAGATCAGGGATGGCCTCCCCAAGGAAGTGGCTTTGCAGCTGAGATTCAAAAGCAGAAGTTACCTAGTTTTGCTAGATAGTGTCTGTCCCTCTGGATCTATTCTGCTTCATACTCGAGGAGGCTGACCTTAACAGTTCCTTTGCTCTTTGCATCCCACTTAGTCTGGCTTATGCGAGGCACCATCAGGAGATTGGAGAGAAGGAAGAGAAGGAGGCGGAGTGGTATTACCCCAGATCCCTGCCAGCCAGGCTGTGGGTTGGCAGCGGCTGCCTCCCTCTGCAGGAGGCTACAGCTCCTCGCAGCTGTTTTCCTACAGCTGCAGGCTCCTCCACTCCATGCTTTGAACCTAGAATGGCAGTGGCAGTACAGTACTGCCACACCCAAGGGTGGTTTATCAGCTTTTTCTTGGTTTCCCATAATGCAGTTAGTTTCCTATGACCGCCTTAACAAAGCACCATAAACGAAGGGGCTTAAAACAAGAGAAATATATTGTCTCAAAATTCCGGAGGCTCCAGTCCTGAAATCAAGCTGTCAGTAGGGCCATGCCCCCTACGAGAACTGTAGGGCCATCCTTCCTCGACTCTCCCTAGCTCTGGTGGTTTGCTGGCCATCTCTGGTATTCCCTTGGCTTGGCTTATAGCTGCATGACTCCAGGTTCTGCCTTTGTGGTTGCATGGTGTTTTCTCTGTGTCTCTGGCTGTCTTCTTACAAAGACATCAGTCAGATTAGATTAGAGACCCACCTTACTCCAATATGACCTTATCTTAACTAATTACACTAATCTTAACTAATTATATCCATTGCAAAGATCCTATTTCCAAATAAGATAACTTTTGGTGTACTGGAGGTTAGGACTTCAACGTATCTTTTTTTGAGGGATATGATTCAATCTGTAACACCTGCCCACATCTTGTAAATGTCCCTTTTATCACATTTTTTTCTTTTTTAAAATTTTATTTATTTATTCATGAGACACAGAAAGAGGGAGAGAGGCAGAGACACAGGCAGAGGGAGAAGTAGGCTCCCCGCAGGGAGCCCGATGCAGGACTCCAGGAGGAAACTCTGGATCACACCCTGAGCCGAAGGCAGATGCTCAACCTCTGAGCCACTCAGGCATCCCCAGATTTTTTTTTTCTAATCATGCCATTTGAGAGTACCCTCTGTCTCTTGCTAGGACCTTCTTCCTGATACACCAGGGATAGGGTCATTTGAAGGGGAAAAAACATTTAAAATAAGAAATAAGGATATGTTAAAAAAAAAAAAAGCCCTGAGGCAGGAGGAAGTGCCGTGGGCTTATAGCTGCATTAGTATCAAAAGAACAGTTAGTAGGGCTCAAATAAGCCTGTCTTTCTAGATAATTCTTGTAAAACTATCCCAAATCATGCAGGAAGTCATTCTGAAAAATCTCAAGAATGTGCTTATGTTTCTAACTGTGATTTATTTCTGCCCCAGCTTAGGAGTAATTTTAAGAGTTTACTATTAATGGACAAAAATAACCTTCCTCTGGGCCTGATGAGGAGAGAGCCAGTATGAATAATAAATCAAAGCCAGAGGCAGAAGACAGTAGGGGCAGGGATGAAGGGATGATCTAGCAGCAGCTTGGCACCAGGTGCGGCTAGAAAGTGCACCATACTCAGGCTGGGAAAACTGGCATCTGCTGCCGACAGCCGGGCCTGGGCCTTAGGCAGGAGCAAGCTGGAACTTCAACATGAATAAGGTGGATTGTGGGGTGCCCACCTGCGGGGGAGTGAGTGTGCCAGTGCTCAGCCCATGGATTTTGCTTTTCTCGGGCTCTGTGCTGCCTGTGTTCCTGTGCTCAATCATTCTTTCTGTGTCAAGACCACCAATTAGACCACAGCTTCATAGGCCCTGGGGGTTGTCTGTTCCATCACTCGAATACACTTATCATGGTAAAAAAAAAAAAAAAAAAAAAAAAAAAAAAGAAGGAAGGAAGGTAGGAAGAAAGGAAGAAAGAAAAAACAAAGATACCTGAGACTTGAGCAGTTAGTAGGAGAGGTAGAGTGCTTTGGGGGCCTTATCTATCCTCTCCCATAATCTCCAACCATCTTTTGTTCTTTAATATCTTTCCTGATCAGGTGCTATAAAAATACAGCCTCAAGGCAAGTTCCTGGGGCATCTTCCAACCAGACAGGCACCCCTCAGCCCCTCATTTGTAGAAATTTTGAAGTTGTCATTGTATATTATGCTTTATAATGTATGAGTGCAGCCTTGTTACTTGGTCTGCTTTATCTCCAGCGTAATCTACCCAAAGCACCTATTGAACCCATACAGGTTCTCAAAAATTCTGGTTGAAGTGAAATGATTTCTTCTGCCCACAGGATGTCCGACCTGAAAGTGAGTTGTGGTCTACAACATATGAGGAGAATGAAGGAAGACCAGTGAGGAGCTCATTTCCAAGATGGTAGCCACAGGAAGAACCTCAGATCTTTGGGTTTTGGCTCTAAAGACAGGCCATATCATTATAGGAACTTCTGTTCCCTTCAGCCTTACCAGAATGGGGTGGGGATGGTTGAGAAAGGCACTGCTGACCCAACATATAAACTGTCACAGCGCTTCCTGCTTCTTTGGTAATATAAGATGGCTAGAGATGGCTATAAGGCTCAGGTCATTGATATTTCATTTTCAGGGTCAGGATGCTGCTTAGGAGTCCCAGGCAAATCAGCTGATGTATCACACAGCAATGGGGGAAGATGTGTCCATTGGTCTCATTGAGAACAGAAGGCAGAATGAAAGATTTGAGGGTTGTAGGGACCTTTGCAAGCCTTTGAATCCAAGTGTCAGCCTTCACATCCTCTTATATAAGCTTAAGCAGAGAGCTGATTTTCCTGTTCTTTAAGTGGGTTCCTTGAACTTATAATCTGTTTCTTTGAATTTGCACAGACTGTGGAAAACAGGCAGCTGGGCAACCCTATCTCTGCTCAGACAAGATGCAGACAGAATATGATCTACAAGACTGGGTTGGACAGGATCCTGGAACTTGGGGGTCCTCTTTTCACTGCTTGCTTGGGTTCTCAAGAGGTAGCTATACTGTCTTGGAGAGACTGCTGGATTTAGGCTTGGAAGATCTGAGTTTGCATCTAACTCCACAACTGACTTGCAAGTCATTTGACCTCTCCAGTCCTTGGTTTTCTGGATAATAAAATGGGGATAATACTGCCTCACTTGGCCCTGAAATAATGGACATGAATACACCTTGTGATTGATCTACAGATAGACCTACACTGGGGCCAGCTGGCCAGTGTGGAAGATCAGAGGGGCAAGCTTTGGCTTGTCACCCATCAGGAGGCAGAGGGACAGTACTATGGGTAGGGTAGCAAAATAATCAGTCCCCTCCTCTCTTACTGGGGCTTCAAGAATCTCCAGGGAGAACTGACATCTATAACAAAGTTGCTCTGGAGATCAGGATCACAGAATTCTTGTTGGTATACAAAGTTCAGGATGCCATATTGGTTCCTCTTATACCAGTAGACAGTATAATTATTCATTTTTACCCCCTGTGATTTCATACTGCAAAATTTTGCTTCCTCTAAAAGAACAAACATCTCTTGTTATTGCAACAAGGCATCTGGCTTGATTCCTAAAACACAAAATCAAGGGAAAAGGAAGATAGGAGAAATTGAGGAACCATATCGGCATATCAAGAGACCAAGGTACCAGTGTTGGATTACAGAGCCACCTTCCCATTTCAATCTTTCCACAAAATCTACCAGGAGTAACTTAATCAGGGAGCCATTTATTTATTCACCCAATTATTGGGCAAACATCCATCGGCCTCTATGGTGTGCTTAGGGCTGGACTGGGTTTTGTGGGAGTGATGATGTTTATTAAGGCTCTCTGGAGCTCACCTGGTTCAGGAAACTGCAAGCCTACTATTTCAAGTCTCCAAGGCCACTCTTGCAGCTGGGCAGCAGAAGAAGCAGGCAGATCTACTGTGTGGTTTCCCCTGAGGACTAAAGTCCTCAGCTTCCAGAACCATCTCATGGCCTTTTCTTCATCATCTCGGCCTGGAGTGGCTCAGCAACACTTCTGTGTGCTCTTGAGCTTGCCTGGGGACAAGGAAGAAATGAACCTGAATCAACAGACATTCTGCCCCCAGAGAACAGCCTTACAGGTGTACAGACCATCTAGGGATTTTCTCTTTCTGTTGCAAATGATAGCATCTCCATGCTAGAGTGAGACCAAGCTTTTGGCAGTGGAAATATTTAGCTTTGGACAGTTCTGAATACTTCTTTCTCCCCTATTTGTGGATATCCCTTTTATTTTTTGTGGAAATATATTTATTTTGGATCTTTTATTTATATACCAAGGGTGCTGCTTCCTAGGAAGGGACATAGACTTTGCCACTGTGCCCATCTTCCATAGGATGAGAGCTTATAACTTGTAGCGCAGAATTTAATAGAAAACAGTATTATGTTGGGTTTAATTTTTAGTAGCAGTTAAGTGTCTACTGCTGTACTCTGCCCATATCAAGTGCCCTGTAAATGTTGATGCTGGACTAAAGATAACACAAAACAGACATAATGGGAAGATGAAGCAAGTGGAGTGGGCAAGGGAAATTAAATGAAAGAAATCAGAGTTAAAGCATGAAAAACAATTTAATGGAGTATTATAGAATTATCTACTGAAAGGACAAAGTAGAACAAACTAAAAATAAAGGAGGATATAACAGCTTGGGTAAGAGGAAGGTAAAGACAGAGAAAAGCTAGAGTAGAACAATTACTTCCACGCAGTGGTTCTCAATCTTGGCTGCACATTGGGATCACTGAGGGCAGGTACTGAAGCCTAGGTGCCACCCCCAGAGAGTTTGATTTAATTGATCTGGGTTGGATCTGGGCATCAGGATTTTGGAAAGCTCCCTCAGCAGTTCTGATGTGCATCCACAGTTGAAAACCATTGTGTAAGAGAATCATTTAGTCAAAGAATAAACCTTGCAGTTAAGGCGTATTACAGTGTTGTCTTCAGGGGACAAGGCAAAAACCTGTGACCAAGAGGGTCTACCAGTCTTCTCCTTGTCCTTTCTCCAGGACAAGCAGAGACCCTCAATAGGTCTTTTCCCTGGAAATTTCTTGCCATTGACCCCTTAGGAATTAGAGGCCATGAAGAGGTCAGCATCAGCCATCATCCTGTTCCCCTGAGTGCCTACAGCAATGCTGGGCATTTCCTGGGTGCTTAGTGACTAGGGACTATGTTCTTTGTCTTTCCAGGTCCCATGTTGATTGAAATGGGTTAGGTCTATGATTCTTTTTCCTTCTCTTAAGCCTGCCTTGATCTTCAAGATCCAAATTCTACTCCACCCAAACTCTCGTCTGAGAGGCAGAATTCAGCCAGGGGAGCCCACTTGCTGTGATTCCTTACATTGGACAACACATCACTGTATATATTATGTGAGAAAGAGAGATGGAATGCAGTCTGGAGCACACCAGACTTAGAGAATAAAGGGCTCTTGCTGTAGTCCAAATTTGTGTTCTCTTTTTCTTCCCGCCCTCCTTTCCTTCCTCATTTTTGTTCTGAAATTCCTCGGCTCACAGAAGACCATAGGTCACCAAAGGAGACCTGCCTTTAAGGATGAAAATACGTCCAATGCTCTGAAGTGGCCACCTGTTTTGGAGGGTGTGAATTATCTTCTGCTTTCCTGGAATTGCTGATTTCACAGTGAAGATTTACCACACAAAGCTGGTAAGAGAGCACTGTGTGTAGAATGTAAAGTTACTGATGCTTCTGGAAATCCTCTCTGAATTCCCCTGCTTGCTGGGAGAACTGGGTGGGGAGCCGGGCTGGTGGTCCTCAGGTAGAACATGGAGAGGTCAGAATAGGGGCTTTCATGCTAATAGGAGACTAATCTTATACTTTTGTTGGTAGAAGTCTCTTTATTAAAAAAAAGAAAGAAAGAAAGAATGGTAATTTTGTCCTTCCATTCAACAATATCTCAAAGAGAGGAAAAAGCTGGAAAAACGGGTTGGGTACAGATAGATTATTAGTTTGAAAGGGACTGAATTGAAGCCCCTCCTTCTTTTTAGTATTTCTCTGCACATAAGAAAAAGTATTCCCCACTTTTCTCCCCTGAAATGGAGAAAAATATCTTGCTCAACATTCTTTGTTGGGGGTAGGGCTGGGGGACAGGTCAGAGATAAGGAGAAGATAAATGTTTTTTTTTTTCCTTTGGTGATAGAAGCTTATAAAAAATCAAATGCAGATACTTCAGTGCTTATAAGGGGCTCAGATTTTGTAGTTCTGGAACTATACAGCTGTGGAATGTAACTATCTTATAGATTGTATGTCTGTCAACCCCCTAGAGCAGAGGGTGGTGACATAACTGGGCTCTCCCAGAACCTTAGGGAAATTCCCTGCTTCATCTCCCCCAGGGAAGTAAATAAAGATCCTTACCCTTCAAGGAAAGGGAGAGGAAATAAGTGAGACCCTCCCTATCCTACCTCTAGTGGGAGAGAGATGACCCCATCCTCTAGATTGAATCTATGCTGCCAGAGAAGGGCAAATACCCTTCCAAATCCAAAGATGGAAAGACCTCAATTTCTTTTCCTTGGGAGAGAGGTGTGGTGGGCCCATCTGCCTGTATAGTTTGGCCCTCTGTGCCACTGGCTTCTACAGCCCTCAGTATCAACTGGCACCCTGCGTGCTTCTTCCAGTTGGACTTCCAGCCCAGACAGTTCCATAGGCACCTCCCAGTTCTTGGGCTTTGAGATAACACACTTACTACTTTGCTTAGTTTTATCACAGGTTGTGACAAAAAAAAAAAAAAGAAATGAGCCTGAAAGAATGGATGAAACATGGCATCAGCTCTAAAGATATAGAGCTAACTGAGAGGACAATAGAAGAGAAACATGGCCCCATTCTTGGGTGCTCTGGGGAAGGCAGCTATGTAGACAAGAAGTGGCCATGAGGTGGCTTTGGGGGTCAAAGAGATTTCCCAAACCAATTAAGTGGGAAAGTTAGTATTTGAGTGGGTGGATATTGGTACAGCAGCTTGGGTTGCCATAACCCAGTGCCCTCATCATGTCCCAGGATCCTTACCCATTCTGCACTGGCCGCTGTCCCATTGCCACGCCCTGAGCATCTCTGACTTTCTGGTTGGTTATACAGGGTTTGTGCTGAGTCTTTGGTGGAAAGTAGGGATGGATAGAGGGGCAAAGATGGAGATAAATACAGTATTGTTGATCATACTCACCTGGTTTATCACAGTTAAGAATGGTTGTTTTAAAGGAAAGAGCCCAGATGTCCGTTGACAGATGAATGGATAAAGAAGATGTGGTGTATGTATATATGCAATGGAATATTACTCAGCCATCATAAATTGAAATCTTGCCATTTGCGATGATGTGGTTGGAGCTAGAGGATATTATGCTAAGTGAAATAAGTCAGTCAGAGAAAGACAATTATTATATGATCTCACTCCTATGTGGAATTTAAGAAACAAAACAGAGGATCATAGGGGAAGAGAGGAAAAAATAAAACAAGAAAAAAATCAAAGAGGGAAACAAACCATAAGAGGCTCTTAATCATAGAAAATAAACTGAGGGTTGCTGGAGGAGAGGGAGGTGGGGAGGATGGGGTAACCGAGTGATGTTGAGCACTGGGTATTATATAAGACTGATGAATCATTGACCTCTACCACTGAAACCACTAATACATTATATGTTAATTAATTGAATTTAAGTAAAATAAAAAAAAAGAGTGGTTGTTTCATGATCACTGTGGCACTGTTGGGTTAGAGCCAATTCAGAATGCAGGTCCTATTACACACATGGTGGTGACAAGATAAAGCGCAGTGAACACCGAGCTGCGTGATAAATGCTTGGTATGAGTGAAAGAAAAGATTATTGAGTAGAAAAACAAGCTATCCAGTTGACAGGGCTTTAATTGCCAAGCAGTCTGAGAGTTTGCACATGGACATGACTGAACAGCAACCGTGTGAACTCGGGAAGTTACCGAAGGAGGACACAGCGGGGCTGCTCTGCGTGTTGAACGACCTGCATCTATCAAATGGCTGTACCATTACGAGTGGAATCATGGTAGCTGACAAAGTGCACAGTGTCAATCTAAACTGACAGCAGCATCCAGACAATGGTGAGAAATCAGGGATGTAGGATAACAAAAGATGCATAGGGAATGGCACACGCCAAGAAGACAGACTCGAAGAGCTCAGGCAAGATTTTTGCCAGACTCAACTGATAATGATCTCTCGCTGTCAGAATACTTTATTTAAAAAAGTACCAGCTCAGGTTCCAGATTGGTGACCCAGAGGCTGAGTTGAGGGTCACTGCTGCAGCATGCTAGAGAGGGAACTGCTGCCTCTACTCACAATCTGCTGTGCTTGCCTGAACTCCCACTGCGGTTGGGGACCCAGCTGAAGAGCTCCTCCAACTCCCCTCAGAAATCCTAAAGCCACTCCACCCTTTGTTAGTAAATATGTGTTGTTTATCCAGGGAAGTGTGATGGGGAAAGGATACTCCCAGAAAAAGAAGACAGTTTAAAATTCTATGGCAAAATAATAATAGTAATAATAATAGTAATAATAATAATAATAATAATTGAAAAAAATGCTATGGTTGTTGAAAAATGTTAATTTTTGTGGAAAAGATGTAATCCAGACAATTTTCCTCTTATTTTGATAGACTAACTCCTAAGTTTCAAGCATGTGAAAGCCACAGACAAACTTTTCTTTAGGGCAGCCAAGATGAGAAATAGCAGCCTCTCTGCACCCACATGAAGGAGCTGTGCCATGGGAGCCATGTCTACATTATAATTAGGGCTTTCCTGTGTGGCTGTCGGGGACCCCTGACTCGCTTGTGCAAATCATCTGAGTGCAAAAGGATTCTTAGCTTTTCTCCACACAGTGCTCAGTTTCCATTGGTCCTCTGTTTGAAAGTGTGTAAAACCGAGCTGCTTTCGACTAGTGGAAGAGGCCTTGGGAGAGGCTTGGAAAAAGCAGGATCAAAATTCAGATGAAGCATCAGAGGTGCAGATACTACATGTTATCACTAGAGCGGCTGGTGAGACACCTTTCTGCAATGCAGGGAGTCTTCCTCTATTTTTTTTTTTTTTTTTGAAAGGGAAGGGGCAGGGAGAGGGAGAGAGAATCTTAAGCAGGTTCCACACGGAGAGGACCCTAATGTGGGGCTCGATGTAACAACCCTGAGATAGAGACCTGAGTGGAAACTGAGCCAGACCCTTAACTGACTGAGCCACCAGGCGCCCTGGGGAGTCTGCCTCTTTGACCCCCTCTTTGGGCCTGACTGCTAAATTGAGGAGTCAGGATTATAGGGCTTAATCTTTGCTCTGTTTGGGTGGGAGAGTTTGGGGCAAGCCCTTGCTGTTCTCTTCTACTTTTCATTTTAGAGTAGGGAGTAGATTCAAGGGGGGGAGGGTGTATTGTGAAGAGTTAGTCATCCGTGACTGTAAGATAGGAGCATTGCCAGATGGGGTGCAGGAATGCAAGCAATTTATAAAACCTTCAAGGCAGTTTCTGCCGACCACAAGGGATGATATTGGCTCGATTTAACATTTTTGAATTTAAGTATTCACCTCATGCCAATGTATGTAGCTGTGTTCTCTCATCTGAAGTTGTTCATTTGGAAATAGAGAAGGGTGAGGCATTATTGCTTGAAATAAAATATTCCCTTTCATTACATCTGTGTCTCAGTGATCCCTAAAGCAGAAATTCAGTTCAAACATTAAATTCAATAATCAGATATTAAACACTTACTACCTGATACATTGTGGAAACTGAACATGAAACAGACCAAAGATCCCTGTCCCTGAGTAGTTTATAAATTAGGAGGAGCATAAAGTATCCAAACAATCTTGGAAGAAGAGAGAGCACATGAAATGACTCAAGAGAGGTAAGTACTAAGGGAGTTCAACTAGGGGAGGTTATAACCTCCGAGGGGAGTTCTGCATCGGAGATATAAATTTGGAAGCGCATACGTGGAATTTAATGCTGTTAGTGTGAATGAAAGAATATCACCATGGTGGGTGGTGGGTTGGGGGAGAGATTCAGAAGGCAAGAGACCCTGGGTGCTTTATGTTTAGAAGCTAGCCAGAGGAAGAAAAAGCCAGCAAAGGAGACTGGGAAGCAGTCAGTGATGCAGAGGAAAATCAGGAAAGTGTGGCATCTCAGAAGCTAAGTGCAGAAAGCATTGGAAGAAGGAATGAGTGGCCACCTGTGTCATACCCTGTGAGAGGTTGTATGATCATTGGCTAGCTATTCCTGTGTGTGCTCTATGTTTGTCTCTTCTTACCCTGATACATCCATGACAGTAGGGTCCAGATTTATTTTGTTCACACTGGGTACTCAGTGTCTGGCATGATACTTGGCACAGGATAGAACTCAAAGTATATTTGTGGCATAAAAGAAGGAAGACATACAAGCCAGGCTGCAGTGTTTATACTTAATTCAGTAGGCAAAGAGTAGTATCCGAATTAGCATTTTCAGATTTCTAACAGAGTTTGATCTTAGCAAAAAAACCTGCAAGCCTTCTTTTGGAGGCCTGCACAGATGTCTTGGCCTCATGCATGCCACCTCTCAACATCATTTAGATGTCCTTCAATTTGGATGCATAAATGAAGAAACAAGAATCCATCTGGGTGGTTCTCCCATAATCCTTGAGGGCAGTGTTAGTGACTAGGATCTCATAAGATATTAATGCTTATGCTTTTACGGAAACAATTCTGTGATCCTAGTCTTGGGTTAAATAGGTATCTTTATAGCAAGTGCTGTCAGAACATTTAATCTGATAATAAAGAATTGTGAAAAGTAAGAAAGGGCTATTGACATGGAGCATTTTCCCAATTTATCTGACCATGGAACTCTTTTTAATTGCTTAACAACTGTTAACATCTCAAGGGACAGTAATATTCTGGAGAAAAATTTGGCAAATATTGCCCCAGGGCTTTATAACAATTCTAGGAGGAAAAAAATTCACATATATATATTTTTAGTTGACAGGCAGAGAAGCTCCCTATATTGGATGCAAATTATTTGGGTGGAGTCAAAAGGAATGGTAGGTTGTTATTGTTCTGAAGCAATCTATTCCCCCTACTATGTGAGAGGATTATCACTTCCTGTCTGGTGTGACGTGTCTTGCAGTAGCTTCTGTAGGAAGGGCATGAATCCCACTTGATATTGAGCTTGGCCATGGGAGGGTTTTGGGTAATGAATGTGAGTGGACATGATGAGTGCCATGACTGAGCAGAAGCTTGAAGGAGCATCTGAGTTTCTGCCAGCAGCTCTCATGCTCTTTTTCCTCTTGCCATGAGAACACTATGTTCCAAATAGTGAATTATCTTTCAGCCTGGATTCTGGAATGGGGGGACACAGGTTGCAGAGCTTAGCTAACACCTCACAGCCATGGACCTGTAGTAAAAGCACGTGCAAAAAGTAAGTTGTTTAAGCTATTGAGATATTGGTACTGTTTGTTACCACAGCAGAGTTGACTAATACAAAGAGGAAAATACGTAAGGTTGTTATGAACGTGACGGCTGTTTCTTTCCAGAGCTTCCAGAAGACAAACAACTCTGGAGAAGCAGAAAAGAGGCCCATTTACATTTAAAGTTTTTATATTTTACAGGAGAAAAGTTGTACTCTTGTTTTGCCTAAAAACCACTCCACAAATTGAAACAACTCAATCAACCTAGATAAGATTTGTAGATTTAGTGCAGGCTGTGATGGGCTTGCATATTGGAGAAGAAATCTCAGCATTTCAAACCAAATGAAATCAAAGAACACACAGAAGTGGACATTCATGGCCAGTCCTGCTGGTATTATTTGCCTTCCTGTAGAGCACATTGCTTTCTTAATAGACTCTCCAGATTTCCTCACAGTTGTCATCAGTGGGATGAGGAGGCAGCCAGTTGCCCAGCAGCAACAAGTTCTGGGAAATCCCGGGTTTGGGAGGGTTCTTGGAAAAGAACAAAAAGTTAAAGGGAGTGTTTCCAAGGAAACAATGTTCTTCTTTCCCTCTTCCTTCCCCTTTTGCTTCATTCTTATCTTCTCAACCCACACCACCACCCTTTAGCTGATCTGTTTTGTGTGTGTACAATGGCATTTTTGGAAATCTCTAGGTTTTCCTAGGCGGGAATTCACTACATCTGTGGTTAAGGAGCCCCTGTGACCTTAGATTCCTCATGAAAAGGCTGGCTGTACCTAGTCCAGGTTCAGTGTTTTTCCATCAGTTTGTTTATTTACTTACATATATTGAGAGCATCATTGATGAAGGGCTGTATGTGTGTGTATGTGTGCGTAACTGTCAAGAATGCTCATCTTCCTTCCTGGGTCATCTTAAAAAATTTCCAAGTGTACATTACCTCAGGGAAGCAAGTGTTTTCTCGGTGTTGATCTCCTTCCTGTTACCTCCTCTGAGGAGGCTTCCCCCGCTTCAGGCCATCACTTCTTCTCTACATTCTGGTAGGTGTTTGCTCCTTCCTCTGTTGATAAGCCTTTATTTGCATGTCTGTTTCTTCCACTGGAAAGAGCACCTTGAGGACAGGAATTGAGCTTTGGTGGTATTTGTAACTCAGCATGTGGCACAGCACCAGGAATATTGTACATGCTCAGTACATATTTGAGGGATGAGGAATGCATCCCCATAATTATAGACTTGCATATTTTAATAATATGGCTACTGAAAATATCCACACAAAATCCAAAGCACCAAAAGAGCTCATCAGAAGCCCAGCCAGGACTCAAAAGGAGAAAATAATAATCATAACAGCTCCTCTGATTTCCTCATAGTTGGCCAGCTTTTCTGGGTGGGTTTTGCTTACCTGTTCCAAATCCTTATGTGGTAACTGGCTCAGAAATGTGCAGGACCCTTGGACCTCTCAGTTGTCCTGTGTGCCCCCAAATGGGCTCCTTAGGATGTCGGACCAATAGAGAATGGGTGGAAATCCTTGGTCTCTGAGAATGCTTGCCTCTAGTTCAGGGTGACTCTGGGGTCTTCAAGACCACTGAAAAGTGACAATATGGTAAAGGCTTGGGACCTTATACCAAAATCTGGGAAATCCTAAGATCCCAGAGTCATTCATTTATTCATACAAATATGAATGGCACCTGGGTGGCTTAGTTGATAAAGCAACTGCTTTCAGCTCAGGTCACGATCCCAGGGTCCTGGGATGGAGCCCCATGTCAGGCTCCCCACTCATCGTGGAAGTCTGCCCCTCTCTCTCTCCATCTGCCTCTTCCTCCACTCATGCTCTCTCTCACTCTCTTTCTCTCTCTCTCAAATAGATAAATAAAATCTTAAAAAAAATATATTCATGCAATTTGTCAGGTTCAATGATAAGCAACAGCAGATATAGTCCAGGATCTCTTAGAGCTTACAAACTAGAAAAATAAACATTAATCAAATTATGAAATAATGTTACAAACTGATATATGAAAGTATACTTTATTTTATTTTTCTTTCTTTTTTAAAGATTTTATTTATTTGAGAGAGAGAGAGAGAGAGCGTGAGCACAATCAGGGGAGGGGCAGAGGGAGAGGAAGAAGCCAACTCCCTGCTGAGCAGGGAGCCTGATGCGGGGCTCAGTCCCAGGACCCCGAGAACTTGACCTGAGCTGAAGGCAGAAGCTTAACTGACTGAGCCACGCAGGTGTACCAATTTTTCTTTCTTTTTTTTTATTCCCCACCCTCTCCTCAGAGACATATTTTAAAAACCCCAAACAAACATCTGAACTTGATGGGAGATCTTAAGACATCTCTGAGGAATTGATGTGTATACTTTGATTCAAAAGGTAAGTAGGGGGATGCCAGGATGGCTCAGCGTTTGAACATCTGCCTTTGGCTCAGGGTGTGATGGACCCTGGGATCGAGTCTTACATCAGGTTCCCTGTGGGGAGCCTGCTTCTCCCTCTACCTATGTCTCTGCCTCTCTCTGTGTGTCTCAAATAAATAAATAAATAAATAAATAAATAAATAAATAAATAAATAAATCTTTAACCAAAAAAAAAAAAAAAAAAAACCAAAACCAAAAGGTGAGTAGGAGTTAAACAGGTGAAAAAGAGATAGAAGTATTCTACGAGGTAGGGGTAATATAATATGCAAAGGTCCTGGGGTGGGAGGGCACCTGTGTATTTCAGCAGTAGGTGTGAAGGGGTCAGAGTGTGCAGGGTTGTGGAGGCCACTTTGGGGATTTTGTTTGGCTTTCTGCCTGTGAGCAATGGGAAATCACTGAAGGGTTTTTAAGTTGGGGTGTAACATAATCATATTTGTATGTTGAAAAAAATCACTCTGGCTGCTGTGGGGATGACATATTGGAAGGTCCCAGAGACCAGTTAGCTCATTCAAAAGACTAATGGAATATTTCAAAGGAGAAAATGGAGGTTTGGATTAAAGTGTTGGTGGTAGAGGATGGATGGGACTTTGAGACATCTAAGTGGACCACTGAACCGTTATTGGACACATATGTATTCATGCATTCACTCATATTTATTGACTCATATTTATTGACTCCACATCACATGAGAGTCACAGCATTGAGAACTGTGTGGAACAGAAAAATGTACTGCGCTTGGAGTCTCCTATTGAGGACCTTAAAACTTAGGAGACAGTCATGAGGAATAGTTGAGAGTATTGGGTATAGAGAAATGAGGTCTTGGAAAGTTGGATATGATACCCATCTTTCAATGTTTGAAAATATTAAGGTAGGGCTTAGGCTGTGCTGTTTCAGAATGCACAACAAATGCCAACATAGAAGGTTATAAAGGAAGCATCTCCATGATTTATTTATTTTATAATTGGAAGTTTGTATTAATGTCCTTTATCTATTTCTCCTACTGTCAGCTCATCCCCCACTTCTATGATGGGGAGCACACTTACATTAGTGAGCACTAAGTAATGTATGAAAGTGTCAAATCAATATGTTGTATGCCAGAAACTATCATAACATTGTATGCTAATTATACTTAAAAAAAAAGTTATAGGGAAGCAGACCTCAATGTAAGAGGTGATTTTTTAAAATAAGAACTGTCACTGAAAATACTTTGAGTTTGGATGATCATTTATTCAATTATTATTTAATGAACAAATAAATTGAGTGGAGGGGATTCCTGCTTGGCCTTTAAGATCCCTTCTGGCTTTTCAAATTCAATGGCTCTAATTTTCTGTTTAAAGCCTTAATCATTCAGAATGAAGGTCACAACTTGGATTTCCTTGAGTCCATTTCCTTACTTGAAGCCTAGTACATTCCCTGGGCACTTTCAGGGTGCTGTAAAGAGTAACTTCTTCAAGGTTGTGACCTCTTCAGAAAATACAATGTATGGTAGGAATCACATTCCCTTCCTTGGCTGGCTGTGGCCTCCCGTGATTCCGAGGAGGACATGTCCCCTGATTCCCTTTTTTTCTCTTGCCAGTCGCTCCATACCATGGTTCTATGGTGCTGGACGGTCTGTTCATAAGGGCAGCCAGTGGGTGGCCCTATTTCTAGATGCCGGCTACCACTTTCTTGCTGCCTTTGAGGAATCATATCTTCCATATCTAGCGACAGGACATGCCTAAGGACTCTTTTACTTGGGAGCCTGGTGGAAGTGCCAAGCCTATTACCATGCCCTGTCAGTTGAACTCAAAGACCTTTTACAGCCTGGGCAGATACTCTCCGGGATTTCTCTTCACTGCTCTGAATTTTTTTATGATGGATAAGAAAGCAGGATAATGGGGATAACAATAATATGACTTAAGTCAACTTTTAGTTGGCTTTACCAAGTACAGTGGGGAAGAATAGGAACAACACAAAAATATCAGCTGAACTTTCTGTTGTTCATTTGGCTTTGGAATTTCTGCAGAAACACTTGGTCCGTGTTTATGTTATGCTAGGGCCCTTGGTGGCCCTATCTCCACCTCAGCCTGGAGCTCCAGGTAATAAATGAAAGATTTTCTCAATTGCCTGCTGGTAAGCTCAGGGCATTTCTCTAGGTCTCTAATTTTAATTTATGTCCAGTTTTCCTATTTCATTGTTTTGTGCTCATACTTTCTCAGGTCATTGTTGGGCGGTCTGCTTGTTTTCTCCCAAGATGTCCCTCTTCCTTGGGTCCAGGCTGCTTTTCATGGTCACCCCATGCCCATCTCAGGTTCTGAGATTCCCCACCCCAATGTGAATCAGAACTTCATGTTCTCATCTGTCCTGAAGGGGGAATGGACAATTAGAGATACATGCTCTCACTCTCATCCCTTTTCGTCCCAATCAGACTTTATTAGACCCTAATGATTCATACTCTTTTTTTCTGGCTTGATCTTGAGTTGAAGGTATGTGGCACAAGGTTCTGGGTTACAGTGGATAATATATGATGGTCACATGGTGTGGTAAAAAGTACATTGACTCTATAAATATTAATTCATTTCCTAATCTGCTTGTGGGTGAATGAGAAATGATCATACCTGGAATTTATGTAATGCCTTCTTCCAAGGAGCATACAAGGACACGATAGCACCTCAATGACTCAATGAGAATATTTATTATATTGGTAACACAAATCATCGGTAACCTGATTTGGGGATGACTGACTGCTTGTCCTGAGTCCTACACCTGGCTGCACAGCAGCATCCCTTTAGGAGCTTTTTACAAATATGGATTTTTTTGGGTGGCATTTGGGAAAAACAGATTTATACTTCTCCACTTCAATGAAATTTTTCAATAGTGATGGCTTCCCTAGACTTGTGCCTCTCAAACTTTAATATGCATATAACTCACCAAGGGATTCTTATTAAAATGCGGATTCTGATTCACTAGATCAAGGGTGGTGCATGAGATTCTGCATTCTGACAAAATTCCAAGTGATGCTGATGCTATCTAGAGACCACACTTGAAACAGCAAGATCTTAGACTGGGAAAGGGAAGAGGAGAGAATAGGGGAGAGAGGTTGGATTACCTGGGAAACCAGAGCTCCATGCCCACACCAGTTCAATCAGAATCTCTGGGGATGTGTTCCAGACATTGGTATTTTTAAAGAATTTCCCAGGTGTTTAAAATATGCAATTGGAATTGAGAGCCATTGTTCAAGAGATACCTTGACCACATCTAATGTCCATTTCTCTGTAGCGAGGGCAGGAGAAGTGGCTACATCTTCCTTGTATTAAACTAAGAGTTTTGCTGCTTACACCAGAATTTCTCAAAGTATGTCCTTGAACCCACTTGCATCAGAATCACCTGGGCAGAAAGGGAATAAAGGGGAAAGGAGAAAAAATAAGTGGGAAATATCAGAAAGGGAGACAGAACACGCAAGACTCCTAACTCTGGGAAACGAACTAGGGGTGGTGGAAGGGGAGGTGGGCGGGGAGTGGGGGGTGACTGGGTGACGGGCACTGAGGTGGGCACTTGACGGGATGAGCACTGGGTGTTATTCTGTATGTTGGCAAACTGAACACCAATAAAAAATCAATTTATTATTTAAACGAAAACAAAACAAAAAAAAGAATCACCTGGGCACTTATTAAAAATTCATGTTCCCAGGCTTACCCTCAGATAGCCTGAATAAGAATCTTTGTAGCTGGGACTCAAAAGTATAATTAGAAACAATCTCTCCAGGTGCTTCCTATGTACCACGACAGTTGAGAAATACTGACTTATAAAATCCAATCAAATCTCTTTACTTTAGCCTTATAGGTCAGGGATCTCTAAACAAGTTGGTCTCAACCAGATTTTTTGAGCCCTTTCCTTTCCTCCTCTACTGTGTTAATCTCCTGTGGTAGGCAGCTTCTAAGATGGCCCCCAGTGATCTCTCCTCCCTGGTATTCACACTCTCGTGTAATCTCTCCCTCCCCTTGAGTGTGAGTGGTATTTATAGACTCACTTCTATTGAATAGAAAATGGCAGCAGCAATGAAATGTCACTTCCAATATTAGGTTACAAAAAGACTGTGCCTTCCATCTTGGATGCCTTGTTTCTAGTCCTTGCTCTAGGGAAGCAAGCTGCTATGTTCTGAGGAACCCTATGGAGATGCTCATGTGAGGATCACCAACATTCACTTGAGTGAGCTTGGAAGTGGATCTTTTTTAGCCAGTGCCTGAGATGACTGCCACCCCAGCTGACCTCTCCACTATACCTGATGGGAGACCCCGATCCAAAGGACCCAGTGAAGCCACAACAACCTGCATTCTTGACTTCTAGAAACTGGGAGATAATGAATGTTTGCACCTCTTAATTTTATGGCATTTTGTTACAGAACGAATAACTAGTGTCCACTTTGAAATATTCCTCATTTTCCTTCCCACATACCCAAGTCCCACCTGTTTCAAGCCTTAGCTGTTCTAAGACACTTTTCTCACAGTGATTATCTTTTTATGAGCTCCAAGAGCACTGCATATAAAATCGGTAGCACTCATTGTTAGATGTGCTTTCTTGTATTTTTTGGTAAGCTTTAATTGTAATTCTACCGTTATCTTTAAAATAAATTATAGGCAAATTGACGAGAATAGAACGTAGGCTAGAACTTGACTTATAGCCATTTCTGTTCCCATGACCTATCCCAATATCACAAATACAATAATTGCCCTATAAACAAGTGTGTGATGAAGATGATAGTGCATTGGAAGGAATATTGAATATCGAAGGTATCAGGAGAGCAGTTGTTTTCACGGATCAATGTCTACTTTGCATCCTAATGCCTGAGTTGTAACTTAATGTGGAGAGAGGATTCCAGACCAGACACTTGAGCAGAAAAACAAAGAGGTGGTTACTAGCGCTAACAAGGTGAAAACACTCCCTTGATGATTATTAAATGTTTGTAAGCCCTCCTTCCTGTCAGCCTGCTCAGTGGGCTCCTCCTGGCCTTGGCTCCCTGTAGGCTCAGAGACTTTGGGCTCACCCATTTCAACTTGGGACTTGGAATTAAAAAAAATTTTTTTTTATTCAATTGATTCATGACCAATTCAGAAATCCCACATTGCCAGGCAGCCTAGGTGGCTTGGTGGTTTGGTGCCACCTTTGGCCCAGGGCGTGATCCTGGAGACCCGGGATTGAGTCCCACGTCGGACTCCCTGCATGGAGCCTGCTTCTCCCTCTGCCTGTGTCTCTGCCTCTCTCTCTCTCTGTCTCTCTCTGTGTGTGTCTCTCATGAATAAATAAATAAAATCTTAAAAAAAAAGAAGAAGAAATCCCGCATTGCCATAAGCATTAGTCTCCAAGATCTTTCTCAGCAACCGACATGAAGGAGACAGTGTTACCCCTCTCTGCCCATCCCCATGGCTCCCCCGGACTCCTCTGTAGCTAAGGGACGATATAAAGCATCCTATACCTGAAATTGTTAGGGAGCATTTCAGAAAATGACTCTATTCATCCTTCTTCACAGTGTAAGAGTTAAAGCTATCTCTAATAGCTTTGGAAATTTTGATTAGGGTGGTAATAGAAAACCATCCTTGCTTTATCTAGTTTATGCACACGAATGCTTTCACAATAAAGACCCTGGAATGAGCTACAGCACTCACGATAGAAATTCTGTTCATCTGAGCCTGCCTCCACAATAAGAAAACCTTGTCAGCGTTGAAGGTTGTTCCTTTCAACCTTTTCTCTAAAGTCCCTGAGAGGCAGGTGCAGGGCTCCCTTGGTTTCTTCGTATAAACTCTAATGAACTTTTCTGCCCTCTTTGATTGTTAAATAGGCACCCTCTCCAACCACAAAGATAAGACCCTTGCTCCAACTTAGCTCTTACCTCTCTTATCAGATGTTGCTGTGAGGTGATCAGGTGGTCTCAGCACGGGTATGGCACACATTTTAACCACAGATGGTCTCTCATTGGCTCCGCCAGCTCAGCTAGACCCAGAGGTTCTGAGGCGACCAGAAGCAGGCCTGGAGTACTGTGGATATCTGCTGCGCAGTAATAGGTACCGGCGTTTGCTGTTGTTGCTTTTTCAATGTCGAGTATACATTGACTCTTTGAAGCATCGGTATTTCCTTTGAAATTACTCCTTAAATTGTCATTGGTATTGTTGCTCTGTCTGTATATTAAAGTCAGGGAGTTATCTTCATTCTTCCTATACCAGCTCACCTGATAGTTCTTCAAGTCCCCTCCTGTTAGGTTGCAGCGGAAGGTGGCAGGCTCTCCAACTAGAACAGTCAGGGTTTTGGTTTCTGGTTCCAAAATGATATCCAGTGAGACCCCTGAAAGGGCAAGCCCAGGGAGACAGGCTGTGGGGAACAACCTCTACCACAAGGGGATGGATGTCAGGGCCGAGCTTGGCAATGCCCTCCCCTCAGAACCCTCTCTGGAACCCCAGCCCCACCCCAAATCATCCCTGCAGCACATTTCCCTAAGGATAAAAGGCCCAGCGACTCATCCTTACCTGCACAGAAGAGGGTGAGGTAGAAGAGGGGACAGGTCCACAGCATGGCTTCGTGGAGGTGGCTGTGCGGTGTGTGGGTGCTCCCTGGCTGCCCCTGATCAGCCACTGTCTGCCCATGAGAAGTTCTGTCTGTTATCAAGGTGGTTGGGTGTTAGTCACTTCCTCAGAGAGATGTGTCACAGGCCTGCCAGCTCACAGGTTGGGCTGTTTCTCCAGCAAACTCAGGCTAATTATGTATGGCAGGTCAGATTCGACTGGGGAGAAGAGGTGAACAAGACGTGGCTCCTGTCTTCAAAAAACGCAGGTTTTTTTGGCGAGTGGTGGGGAGGCAGACACAGAACAATCACAAAGGAGAGTGAAGTGCTATGAAAGAGTTAGACGCAAAGTGCTCTAGGAGCGCGGAGGCAAGAATGGTCTCTGCCAGGGCCAGGAAGAAGACTCTCCCTGAAGGAGCCTTGGTGACAGGGCTGTGCCAGCGGCCTCCGGAGGGCATTCCCCGGGGACAAAGCGGTGCAATTAGGCTCGAGGGCTTGCAGGAGCAGAGCAGCCTGCAGGGCCGGGTTATTCTGCCTCCTTTATTCCTGCACGCGCCCCTTTTCCTTCAGCCTTCACCACCCCTGCTTCAGTCTGAGCATTCCTCACCTACTGAAAGCTATTGCCAGACTGTTCCAAGAGGTCTCCCAGTTTCCAGACTCCACCTGCTTTCAGCCATTCTCCAAGCAGCCATCATATCCATTTTTTTCCAGAGCAGAGGGGAACAGGGCACACCTCTGCTGAAACTCCTTTAGTAGCGTCCCCTGGCCTTTAGGGGAATAGGAAAGTCCTATGTCATGGCCCTAATGATCTCCTGATCTGCTTTCTTCTCCAGTTTCACTTGGACCACTGGCACTCAGTACTTCAGCTGCACAAAAATATTTGCTGGTTCAAAGATGTTGTATAGTCTTTCTAGTCCCAGTTTTTGCACTAGCTGCTCCTTCTTCCTGGAAAAACCAGACCTTTGTTCTCTCTTCCCCACCCCAACTTAAGGGAAGTGTTCCCTGGGTTCCCTGAACTTTCTGGGTCATGGCACTTATCATCTTTATTATAATTATCTGATAATTTGTTTGTTTTCTGCGTTGGACTTGAAGATTCTTTAGGACAGTGGCTGTATCTTATTTATGTTCACATTCTCAGTCCCCAGTACAGGACTTGTTAATATTAGGAGGTTGGCAGAGATGTGCTAGTCTATGTAAGCAGGATTTCTGTCTGAAGTTTCCTGACTCTTAAGGAGCATTCTGGGTTGTTCATCTAGTGAACCATGGGATTAGTAAAGGATTTGCCATTAACCCAAGTCCAAACCTGGGGAAGCAGGTCCTCTACCCATTGACGTAGGTGTAGAGAGAGGCGGGCCCTCTACAGGAGGGATAGTTCCCACCTGGCTAGACCCTGCCTGTCATTGTGTGGCCAACATTCTGATGTCACCCATGGGTGGCTAGGTGGTATCACTACCCACGTCGTCTATATGTGAAAGGAGTGCTGGTTTTGCAGGGCTAATTGCTCTGATTTTTAAATCTTCCTTTGCAACTTACTGGTAGCTGGGCAAGGTACAACCCCAAGTTTTGATGTCCTTATCTGCAAATAGGGTAATTGTAGTTACCTTGCAAGGATGTTGTGAGGTTGAAATGAGAGAACACGTGTGAAGAGCTTATCCCTATACCTGGTGCATGCTGGTAAGCCCACCACAGATGTTGATTCTTTGCCACATCTCTTCTGCTTTACCATGGTTGGGTCAGTGGCCTTAGTCATGGATCCCTACTTGAGCTGTAGTCACCAAGGGAGACACAGGGCTTGGAATTTCAAGTGTGGCACAGGACATTCTGCTGAGGGAAGGAGGTGTTAGCTGAGTGATGTTAGGCTATGTTAGGACTTTGGGCAGGTAGATGAGGAGCTGAATGGAGCTGTGTCAGAGATGAGTGGGCAATGCCACTCATTTCTGTGCCCTTAAGCAAACGGGTCTCAGCATCTAAAGAGAGAGGCCCATAGGAACTAGAGCTCTAATTGGAGTGGTTTTTTGTTTGTTTTTGTCCATCTAGGTTGAAGAAAGAATAGGAATACTTGAAGAGGCAACAAGACTCCCGGGTCAGATCAAATCAAGCCACACTGGCTCCTACACACCCAAGCCCAGTGCCATTCTCTCTGATGGTCTCTGCCACTCTGGGTTCTTAGTATCAAACATCTAATCCATAGGAACACCGGAATATTAGTGGGAGAGAGTGCCAGAACTGATGTTCTCTCTAATTGGAAGTTTCAGGAGCTACTTTGCCTTTGATTTTAGAATACATCTACCCTTTCCCCCACTCCCTTTGAATTCTTTGGAGAAAAAAGATAAATTCAGTGAAGGAAAGCTCTTGGCTTGTGTTATTTCCTCCTCATTACCCTCAAACTTCTCACAGAAAGCTTTAGTGACAACTGAGTCAGACTCTGATGTGTGCTCATGATGACTCGCTGTATGGCATGGTAGCTATCCTCTATCTGCCCTGCTTCCAGTTGCCGTCTTTGCTCTTTGGTTCCTCTGCCCTGACACCAGCTGGTTGGCCAACCAACTGGAGAACAGGGCTGGTGGTGAAAGAAGAGAGAAAAATGCCATTCCTATTTCCCTAGGCCAGGACCTCAGCTGCCCGGTGCCCCAGGACGGCCTTCTGTAAGTGATTCTTCTCGGTCTGGCTGGTTTGGGCTCAGAGTGTTCAGACAGCTGGGATTACTCTGTTTCTCTGATGTGTTTTCAACTGAAATGTCTGAGCCCCACTGGTTGTTTTAAAGCAAACATAAGATATTTTGGGAAATTAGTGAGGAATTTCAGCGGGTGTCAAGGAAAATCGCAGTGTCGTTTATCTCAAAAAAGATTTTGGCTGCCACTGTTCCATTTGCGACTCATTCACCCAGCTGTGTGGTGCCAAATGAAGCAGCTGCCGAGCAGAGCCACATAAGAGGCCAGCTGGGACTTCTCTGAGTTGTAATTCCACTTCTGTTACTGACTTGGGACCTTGAGATGTAAATAAATAAACTTTTCCATATTCATCCTCAGCTCAGTTCCTTGGAAATGTTTTCCTGGTTCCCGTCTCACAGCTCATTCCTGAAATCTCAAGGTCCTATTTCCGATGTGCGCTTTCGTCCTGGAATACTCCTGTGATCACTACAACCAAGTCCTTCTCTTGTTCCTGCGTGTATCTCATCCAGTTGCTCTGTGAAGCTGTAAGCCCTACTACAGTGTGAACTCCAGAATGGTAGAAAGTTTGTATCACCTCCCTTGGTAACCTTGGCTCTTGGCATAGTGTCTGGCACGTAGTAGACAACTCAATACATATTTTTGAATAAAAAATGAACCATGCCGATTTTATTATACTCTGAAGCTTATCCATACTTGATGAACACTTGTGAACCTTCTTGCTCACCTCTTCTTCTATGACCGTCCTTCAAGGACCACATGGGGAGACTGGATGGCTTCCAGGTAGCTGGTAAGGTGGTTGGGATAGATCACCACCTAGAAACCTGACCTTGGGAAGTACTCTCCAGCCCATACATAGTTCTCTAATGACTTTGTTTTTCTTCCAAACTTTCTTTCATCTTTGAAAGTAGTAGTGGGGGGAAAAAAAAAAGAAAGTAGTGGTGGGCTTTTTTTTTTAAGATTAAAAAAAATTATTCATGAGAGACACACAGAGAGAGACAGAGATGTAGGCAGAGGGAGAAGCAGGCTCCCTGAAGGGAGCCTGATGTGGGACTCCATCCCAGGGCCCCAGGATCACCACCTGAGCCCATGGCTGATGCTCAAACACTGAGCCACCCAGGTGCCCCCTGTACCAGGGTTTTTTTTTTTTTTTTTTAAAGATTTTATTTATTTATTCATGAGAGAGAGAGAGAGAGACAGAGACAGAGACAGAGAGAGAAGCAGGCTCCACGCAAGGAGCCTGATGTGGGACTTGATCCTGGGTCTCCAGGATCCTGCCCTGGGCCAAAGGCGGCACTAAACCGCTGAGCCACCCAGGGATCCCATGATTTTGTAAAGGAGGAGAGATTATTTCTGTCAGGAAGACTCTTCACATGGCAGAATCAGAGACCTGTCAGAGAACACAGCAGGGTACTAGAATTGTAAGTGTCCTTTAGAAAACCCAGATTCTTTAGTTTAACATTCAGGATTCTGGAGATGTGTCATCAATAATCCTGAAGTGCCCTGGAGAAGAGTGAGCCAGGGAGGAAAGTGACTTGCTCACTCACCAGACAGTCTCTGGCTTTGTGTCCATCCTGGCAGGGTGAAGACTTTGAAATCTGGTCCCCAAAGCCAAACTGTCCAGTTCTTCATCCCAAGAAAACCATCCAGTTTTGTGTGATTCTGTGCCCTTAAAGGCTGCTCTTGGGGAAGCACCAGTGCTGATGAGCCCATATGTTGGCTGAAAATGAGAAAGCCAGCAGGACAGGAGGGGATTAGAGTTTCCATTGATGAATAAATGCAGGATCTGAAGCAGCAGGAGATGTGCATCTTCAGGAGTGAAAATAAGGAAGATGGTCCTATTTACTCCCAGTTCTCAGCTCAGCAGGTCACATCAAGGAGTTTCCCTGGGTGGTTCCTTGAATAAGCAGAGACTGATATGGATGGGTCTTTGTAGAGCCTACACTTTTGGGAATCTTGAGACTGAGACCATCTTCATTTGATAGTTTTTTAGGACATCATAAGGTCAGGTGTGCTTTGACTTAACTTGTCAAGTTCTCGGAGGTGAGAAATTTTTCAGGTCATGGAGTATGCTTGTGATGTTGAAGGGGCTAATTTCTTATTTATAATTATGCCCATAAACACTTTTAATTTTACTTTGTGCTCTACGTTTATAAATTATTCTACTATCCATTTAATAAGTGGGGGCTACTTTTGTATTTTAATATTTCATAAAGTCTATGTTTGCTTGTTTTATGAGGGTCAAGCAGAAATAACTTTCCTCTGGTTTTATTTTTTTCTATGTAAGAGGCTTTTAACAATTTATCAGCATCTAGTGAAAAAGGTCCTGAAGATCCTTTTCATTGTATTTCTCTCAATTTTCATTGATATTTCATTCCTACGAGATGGGATACTAATATATAAAAGAATGTTTAATTGCCCAAGAGATTGACCTAATTTTTTATCAACTCAACCTCAAGTCCTAACCTAGCCCAGCGGTAGGGATGTGGCTATGTTGTAGGAATTGTCATTATGATATCACTGCCAACAACAAGCTGGTGCTTACCGAGTACTTCCTATGTGCCAAGCATAGCTCTAAGTGTAACGGTTCACTTAATTCTTGCAACAATTCTCTATGGTAAGTATGATTATTATCATTACTTTAATTTAAAAATCTTTTTTATTAAGTAATCTCTGTGCCCAACATGGAGCTCGAACTCACGACCTCAAGATCAAGAGTTGTATGCTCCACCAACTGAGCCAGCCAGGTGCACCTATTACCATTATTTCATAGATGAGGAAAGCAAGGCATATAGTAACTTGTCCAAGATCCTATAGCTAATAAGTCAGTAAATGGAAGATCTGGGATTCAAAATGTAAGAAGTCTGGATTTCAAGTCTGAATTTGAGCTCAGTTGTTGGTACTATACCTATACCTACAGTCTATCTATCTATCTATCTATCTATCTATCTATCTATCTATCTATCATCTAATCTTTCTAATTTCCTAGGCACATATATATGTATAGTTAATATATTTTTTCAGTTTTTTAGAAATTGTGACAGGTTTTCAAGGGTCTGTGATTAAGATGTTGGTTGATGGCTTTGAATTTGTATGTGAGTCCAATTTATTTGTCTCTCTGGGTATTGGGGACTATGCTTTTATTTGTCAGGTCAAAGACTCAAGTAATTCCACAGTATTTAATTTTCATTGCTCAGGGTTTAGCAAGATTAAAGTGAGGAAGCACTGTTGGCTGAGTACATATTATTATTTGAGAAGTACTTGTTTTATATTTTTGTATCCCCATGGCACTTAGTATATCCACTTGTAAACTATAAGGACCCCTTAGTTTTGAATGAATGAATTGAGGAATGAATGGGGGAAGTTCAAGATGACACTGAATATTTTCTGTCTTGTTTGGATGACTATCTGAATTTTTGGGATTGAAGTTGCTTGAAGCTTACAGTTTTTGTTCAGTGTGATAGTACGTATCATGGTGCCCGACAGCATAGTAGTAAATGGCTTTGTCTCTTGGCTGCACATACTTAATGGTTAAGGTACTGGAGGATGACTCTATTCACAGACAACTGGTAATGCTCTGATTCCATGATGCCTTGAGATGGATGGTTGATATAGGTGAGCCTTCGGTCCTCTCTTTGCAGTTACCAGTACACAAATTCATAATTCCCATCAAGAATATTATATTGGCATTGGAACTGCACATCTGTCCCAATCATGGCAGCTAGGTTGGAAGGTTGTATGATTTCGGTCCTGCAGGAGCTGACTGGAAAAGAAAAAAGAATAAGAAGTGAGGGATGAGAAGTGGAGGAAAATTGCACCAACTTACCTGGGAGCCCCTTACAGAGGAAGGACAGCACAAGGCAGAGAAGCCTGTACATAGTGTGTCTGTAGTTCTCTTCTGCTCTGTGCTGTTTACCACGAAGCCTACTTTGCATGCACAATGCACTCGGGCCCCCTTATCTGCAACGGCCATGTGGCTGCTTCATTGCTGTAGCAATAAAGGAAAGAGGTCCTTGGGGGTGGTTGGTGCTTGCGCTATCAAAAGACACACTCAGATTTGTTCAAAGGCAGCAATCCAACAGGCCCTTTTAGAGGAGGCTCTGGTGCTCCTCTGCCACTTGGGGCCTGTGTTTCCAGCATATGGTGCCATTCTCTTATCAGCCCCAGGAGGCTTATTCTTAAAGGAAACAACCAGGGAGATAGTCTTTTGTTGAAAGACATTTGGGAGGCCATCATCTCTTGGGTCCTTGTTCCTGAGTTTTAGGGATCTAACATGCACAGAGAGATGGGGAAAGGTAGGAACAGTCTTTTTTCTGGGTGTCCTATGGCTTTCGTGGCCCACCTGGCAGTTTCTGGTTCTGGTACCCACTCTTCAGAAACCAGACAGAGAGGGAGTAATTTGTTCATTTTTAGTTAACTGATTAATCAATTGAGCATCCGTTTATCAGATATTTATTGAATGCCAACTGCATACGGGCTTTCTGCTGAGCGCTGAAGACATAGTGGAAGCAAAAACCAGCCCAGATTTCTGCCACTGTGGAGTTAAAAAGTCTGATGGTGATGTTTAAGTTCAGGCAAGAGAAGGAGGTACAGCCCAACAAATAACGTATAGGAAGCTGGGGGGTCGGAGTGGGCCAAAGGGCTTCTGGGGTCTGCCTGAATTCAGGCGGGGCTTTCTCCCAGTCAACACAGCTGGTTGTGAGCTCACTGTGTGGGGAGAAAAGACTGCAATTTTCCCTGGCAACCCGCACCCCATCCAAGAGTCAGAGGGTTCCTTTCTACTGACCTTCCCTTATAACCATTTTCCTGTTTGTGGAAGATCCAGTCTTGGAGTTCCTGACTTAACACTGTTATCGTTCTATTCTTGGAACAGAATCAGCTTGGCTGCGATTGTTCCCACTGTGAGGATAACTGCATCTTTTGTGCGATGGCTTCCTTTTCATTGTGTACACAATGACTGCAGAGCCAGGAAATTTAAATTTGGGATAAATAATAAGCTCTCTTTAGGGCCAATCTTCTTTAGAGAGTCAGGGCTGATGGAGGTCAAGAATTCTTTTTCTTTTTATCACCTTTGTCAAAGCTTTTACTCCCACCTCTGCTTCCATCTTACTTACCTCATCTTGTTCTTCTGCTTCCATCTTACTTACCTCATCTTTTCCAAGACTATTCATCTTTCTGCAAGATATTCTCATGAACAACTTCAAAGGCATAATAGGACAGTGGACAAAGAGATAAGGAGACACTCACTCCAGAATGCCCAGACTCAGTGTGACACAGAAGAGAGTTGGAGACAGCTGAGGCTACATAGACACACACAGGCATATGGAGGTAGGGGGTGCTGGTGGCATGGGGGTGGATGTGCCTGCAGGGCAGGTGGTGTGATGGGGTGGCCAGGAGTCCTCCAGAGAGATGGCCATAGCAGTGTGAAGGACGTTTGGGAGCTGTTGGGAAGATGTATGTGTGCTTGTGGTAACCGCAGGCAGGCTCACCAAAGGTGGCTGGGAAGAAGGCTCTTCCTGCTGGCAGGGGGAATGTCATACCCAAAATCATTTTACTGGAAAGAGGCTCTAACTTTTTAAGAGGATTTACAACTTAAGCCTCAATGTGCTAAAATACAAGTAAGAATTAATTTCTGATGGGAAGGCCATGGAACATGGGAACTAGAGAATATTCCAGTACACAACCAGGATACCGGGAAAAGGCCATCTCTTCCTTCTTCTTCAACTCCTACATATCATTCATCTACTTTTGAAGTGTCTCCTGAATCTGTTTCCTCTTTCCGGGTCCTTATTTCTGATCCTTCTCTCTTCTCATTGTCTACCTCACATTTTACATTAACTTGATATCTGATCTCACTGCCATAGCAGCATGAGAAAAGAGAATCAACCAGTTACAGACCAGGGCTGCATGGCCCTGGAATTGTAAGAAAGTCCTGTGGTTTCAAGGGAAACAATCTCAGACATTTATCCTCTAGGACAAGGTGTCAGAAGGTTGAGGATTTGAGTAAGATTATGGATTTTTCAAAATCACAAGGCCAGAGGTCTCGGACCTGCCATCGATGTCAAACCTGAACATGAGATGTAGTATCAAGGCTGCAGAAATTATTCACACACCAGAGATCTGGACCTGGAAATCAGAGACCTGAGACAGGTCTGAATTTGAAAGCAGGAGCTAACCCTGGGGACCATTCCTTACCTTTCGTCTCTTATGTATTGACTGTAGATCTCCTCTTTTCCTTACATTGTTTCTTCCAGGTACAGAACTGAGACCTGTCCCTTAATCACAGTGAAGATGTCTTGAGAAAGTACATAGGCCAGGACATGGTTAACATATGATCAACTCAACTCCCATGGACAGTATTAGAAAAATGCTGTGTCTGAATGAATTGTTTTTTTTTTTTTTTTTCAATTTCTGTTTGCTTTCAGGAAAGGTATCCTTTGATTTACAGCATTTTTATGAGAAAGATGAGGACCACCCATGTCCTCTGAGGACCTAGATATGAACTGTATAGTGAAATTTCAGTTAGAAATTTTCACAAAAGGAACAACTTATAAAGAGAAGACTTTCCTTTTCTCTGCTCCCCCTTTGCTGGAGTACTGTTCCTTGTAGGCTCTTGGGGTTCTGTTGGGAGAGTGGAGTCTCTAGGTAAAGTTTAGAGCACCCTTCTTTTGTGGAGAAAACTAGGGTGAGGTTGAGAATGAGTTTATTTACATTTCAAACAAATATCTACTCATTCTTGTGGAGATGATGAAGTTATCATAGAACTAAATGCAGATGTTATACACTAAGATGGTAAGTGCTCAAGGGGCACCTGGGTGGCTCAGTTAATTAAGTGTCTGACTCTTGATTTCAGCTCAGGTCATGATCTCAGGGTTGTGAGATCGAGCCCCGAGTTGGGCTCTGTGCTCGGTGTGGAGTCTGCTTAAGATTCTGTTTCTCCCTCTCCCTCTGCTTCCACCTCTAAAAAGAAAAAAATAAGTGTTCGATTAAAAATTAATCGGTATCTTTCTAATTAGAATTAAGCGCAGATCCCCTCCTCCCCCCATATGAATTTAATCAGGGCCATTGTTTTCTCATATGTGGTATTCTAAGATCTAGTAACACAGTGTTTGCTTTTCTGGGCCAAGAAGGCCAGACTCCTCCTGAGATTGTGGAGGGCATGGGGAGAGCTTCCTGGCAGGAAATGACTTTTGCCACTGTCCCTCAACTCAGGGCAGGTAAGAAGCTAGTCTTGGATTCTGAATTTGGAGATGTAGGGATATCTGCAGATTTTTACTGGGGGCACAGACCCATTTCACGCTGGCTTTTGGGAGCTCAAATATGCACTTCCTTCTCTCCTCAAGCCTATAGCTGTGCTGTAAATGATCATGGGAGTAGGCTGTGTCCACACTGACATGGGATCGGTTGGGGGCAGATTGAGGGGGGAAAGCAGCCTGGAGATGAGCCTCAAGAGATGAACCAAGATGGCCTGAGGAAGAGCTCTGGCTGAGGGCAATTGTTTAGCCCTATGGGGCCCCAGTGTGGGATGCAATTACCACAAATCCCCTGGGGAGAGAATGGCTATTCCATAGTCTCCCATTAGAGGCTACAGTTCCCAGGAGTTGTGATATTAAGGAAACAACGTCCAAATTTTTTTTTTAATCCACAGGCTGGTGAAGTCTGAGGACACATGGTTGACATAATGAAGGACTTCCTAAAAGCAAGAGATTGAAATTCTTGAGGTAACATTTGAAATAACATCTGTACAATGACAACTGCTGCTATAATGAATAGCCTGGCTATCCTTAGCTGTCTCCAGGACTAAGAATGCTCAGTAGCTAATTGATGGCTTAAACTTTAGATGTTGTAGGTACTGGAAAACAGCAGCAAATCTGAAAATGGCCCATTTCAATTATGCATATGTATATATGTATGCATGTTTGCACTCCATCAATGAACATTTATTGCCAAGCACCGTGTGTACTGCCAGGAGCTTACAACTGAGTGAGTAGAGAAAGGTAGGATTCTGCAACCGCTGGTCAGAGACACAGATTGTTCCTAGTTAATGACATGATGAGGCAAGTTTTCCTTTCATTCTCTTTCCCGGGGGATTGCGTCACCTATGGAGCAAATCTGCTTTCCAGTGAACTACGTTTTATTCCTATGATGCCAGGTGCGAGGAGCTGTTGTAATAGGCCTGGCTGTGCTGCTACTCTCACAAAGCTCCAGTGGTCCTCGGGTTTGGCTTCCAACCAGAGTCTGCATCCCGCTGTGCTCGGGGCTGGTGGGGCCAAGGATGGAGCAGGCTCCTGAGGCGCTTTGGCTGGTGCAGCACTGCCCCCCAGTGGTCATATGTGGTCATCTTGGGAGTGCCGAAATCCTAGAGTGAGGTGGCTGTCGGCGGGTTAGTGAGGGGATCTCAGGACCAGCTCCCCTCCGGTGAGGCTGGCCAAGTAGAAACCAGAAGCCATAGTCGAGAAACTAAAGTGAGGATTAAGATTCATCAGTGACCGGGTACCTGGAGTAGTATGCATAGAGAGAACCAGAAACAAACATCCTGTCGGTTTCCCAATTTGGGTTTTGTCAGAAGAAATAATTACTGGTTGATAAGATCATGCAGCTGCCTAGGGATTTCCTAAGTGTGGTGGTGGGAATGGTGATGATGATGGGGGGGTCCTAAAGCTGAACCGCCTTGTCCTGTCAGTCCACCCTTGTCAAAGTTCTAGGAAGACTTGGATCTAGAAGAAATATCTTCAGGTTGGTGGGCAACGCAGGAATAAGCACGTGTCTCCTGAAATGAAATCAGATGCAAATTTGTGTGTAATGAACTTTTAAAAAGTTTCTGAAGGGGTCTCATCTGTAGATCTACCTTCAATCTGCTCTCTGCATTTCTCCTGGGACTCGAGTGGTCTTGGGCAGCCTCCCCATGTCTTACATGCCTTATGTGTGGGTATTCAGAACTCCACTTTGGAGGGAGGTATCTCTTTCTTAGCATCAAGTACTCTTCCCCTCAACCCCCTTATTGGGTCAATGCCACTGGAAGATATCCAGCACAGCAGGACACTGTGCTGTCTCCCAGGTCATGGATCTATGTATGAGTCAAAGCTGAAGTAGCCTTGGCAGCCAATCTGCTCTTGGCAAAATTTAAATTAGTGCAACAATCACTTCCTTCTTTCTGTTTCATCCCAGTGTCCTTCACATATATCATCACTTCCCTCCGGAGGTCATGGAAGTAATGGAGTTTCACCCCATCCTGCTTTATTTCTTCTGGTTGATCTATAGCTTGACTTCCTGAACCTCCAAGCTTGAAATCTTCCCTGTCCCTACCCTATTGCTCTTCTGCCCTGCTCCTCTGCAAATATAGAATAATGGGTTAGAAGAACTTCCTGATCAAATTAAAAAACAGTATAAAACAAACAGTGGCTAGTCCAGGAGCTTTGTAACTGCAGCCTAATGCCTCAGTGGTCCAATTGCTCTTGCTGTTGCCTGTAAAATTCAAGCACCTGAAGCTCTAAGGGAGAAGACCCCAGTCCTTATGCTACACATGCTGTTCACACTGTGAATCGAGGGTAGGAGGTGTGATAGCTGTGTGATGGGGAAGGATGGAGCATAGACTCCTTGATCTATAAGAACCTACCTCTGTGTGCACTGGTGACTGGTTAAACTAAAGCTTTCTGAAGTCAAGAACTGTGCACCTCCTTGCTGTCTCAGAACTCCAGTGCCTTGGATACAGTAAGCACTTGATGATAAACGTATTGCTCCATAGCCTGGTGGTTAAGAGACGATGCTTTAAAATCCAACAATCCTGAATCCAAGCTCTTTTAACTTCAGCTTTTCTTTTCTTTTTTCTTTCTTCCCTCTCCTTTCCTCGTTTTTTTTTTTTTGTTTTTTTTTTTTGTTTTTTTTTTTGTAGGCTCCTTGCCTAGTGTGGAGCCCAACATGGGGTTTGAACTCATGACCCTGAGATGGAGACCTGCGCTGAGATAAAGACTTGGTTGCTTAATGCACTGAGTCACTCAGGAGCCCCCTGTTTTTCAGTTTAGGCAAATGTCCTAGACTTTCTGAGCCTGGGGCACCTTCTCTCTAAAGCGGGGATAATGATATCCCCATCCTCCAGCATCTGCGAGGCTTAGAGGAGTTGGTTGGTACATGTGAAGCCCTGGACATTGTGCCGGGCATATGGTCAGTGCTCAGTTAGAGGAGGTGTTTTATTACTTTTAAGTGTACACGTGCAGATATCTGTGGGTGTGTGAGAGCAAAGCTCAACTTGACCAAATAAAATCAGCCCCATTTCAGAGAACAACAGTGCAGGCATGTGGCTGAGCAGATTCCCTCCCTAGACACCCTTGACCACTTCTTTCTATAACTGGAAAGACGTTGCCCCAATTTCCAGGGATCAATATACTCCTGAACCCTGTCCAGAATGGGAGGACCCTCTGCACATAGATAAGGTTTCAGCTGAACGGCCTCAGGTGGCAGTAACTGACACTCCCCTTTCACTTTGAGCTCTGGGCACTCACTGCTCAGTCGGCATGGCTGGGTCTTCTGCCTTGGACGGTTGTGACTGACCCAGTCTCCGGAGCTGCCGACACAAGAGAGACTTGGAGGCTTTGTATTCAATCATCATTGAGAGCCTATTAGGAGAACAAGGTGTCATGCGGCCACTAGAAAGGCTGAATGTCTAGAAATGGCCATTACAGAGGAAAATCCTTCTGCTTGGCTGACAGGGCCAGGTCTATGGCCAGGTCTATGGCTTTAAAGCAATTGGTGCAGATGCCGAGTAGAGTGGGTGCATTCATTTTTGTGCTCAATAAAACTGGTTATTTATTTATTTATTTATGATAGTCACACACACACACACACACACACACACACACACACACACACACAGAGAGAGAGAGAGAGAGGCAGAGACACAGGCATAGGGAGAAGCAGGCTCCATGCACAGGGACCCCGACGCGGGATTCGATCCCGGGTCTCCAGGATCGTGCCCTGGGCCAAAGGCAGGCGCCAAACCGCTGCGCCACCCAGGGATCCCAATAAAACTGGTTTTATTCAGGGAAGTGAATTGTTATCCCCTCGGGAAGGGTGAAGGGATACAAACAGGTTGTAATTCTTGGAGGATCCGATTCCTCTGTAGCTGGAGACAGAGAGAAAGAGGGAGAAAGAGGGAGAGGGTGGATGAAAGGGAGCTCCATGGTCCTGGGAAGTCCAGGGGTAATTAGGCAGCTCAGATTTCTGCTGGAACTGCTGGATGCTGCCAGATGTGTCCAGGCCCTCTGTGCACCAGCCCGCAGTGCTAGCATCCAGAGTCCACGTCCTCCCCGCTGTGGCTGTTCCTCATGTCTGGGAATACATCAAAGGAGGCTGGATATTCATAACTGCTGTGAGTCATTTTCACATGGAGCTGTGGGGAGCTGCCTTCACCGGGGAGCACTGTATTCAGCCCTTTGTCAGAGCAGCTGAGCTGAACCAATCCCCCATTATGGGTGAGAGTACATTCCTCCTGGGAGACCTGGATTTGCCCCCAGACTCCTGTGCAGAACCAAATGGGTCTTTTTTTTTTTTTTTTTTTTGAGAAACAGTTGTTAAAACATCCTCCAGTCTTGCCTATGCCTCTCTACCCCACACCGAGATAGCTCTGCTTGGTCTCCTCCACGAGTGTGGCCACCTCCAGGTCCGGCTGTTAGTGTCAATAGCATCAGGAAACTTCCATGTTTATTTTGCTCCAAGGAAAAAGAATATCAACAAGATTCCAACCACGACCACATTTCTCCTCAACTGGAGGAGGAAATTCTGCTCGCTCCTCTTGAGTGTGGTTATTGTTGGAAAAAAGCATTGTGTGTGACGCTCTTTGAGGGCTGGCAGAGGCTTGTGAAATTGAAGCCGCAGGATCATAGAGCTGGAAGGGGCCTTAGTCATCATCCAATTCTAGCTCCTCAAATGCCAGATGAGAAAATGAGGCACAGGGAAGTTAAGTGACTTATCTAAGGTCACACAGACAAACAAGGATTTTCTAGCTTAGAGCCTTATTTGCCAAAACAGGGAAGAAAATAGCAGCAGGTGGATCTTGCTATGATTTTCCACTGTAGACCATGTCAGAGGTTCAAACCTATCAGGAAGGGATGGGGACCCAGAGACCTGGACCTGTATCTCAGCTTTGTGCCTCGGTTTCTCTGTATGAAAAATAGCTGTATACAATCTGGGGTTGGGAGGGTGGGAGAATTATCTAAGGAATGGTCGGGCTGAGTGGCTGGGGTAGGGCATAGTATGGGGAGTGTGAAAGTGGGTGGGATACGGAAATAAAGTGGAATGATACCTGCTTGTTCTCTGCCCTGGTCACAGTCTGTTAGGAGAAACCGTTCTCCAGATGAAAATATTTCATAGTCAGCAGGACTATGCTTGGGGCAGCGTGGAAAAATTGTTCCCTCTCTATGTGCCTTTGGGTGCATGTTCACTACACTGTAGGTCTTCAGTTCTGCCAGAATAGCAAGCAGGCCTTGCTCTTTAGAATGTCCAGAGCTCCCATTCCCATTTGGGGTTTGTGGTGAAAGGTCAGACTCCAGAGCTGTCTGGTGGTGATTGGGTTCTGAATAAATGAGCCTTCAGGGACTGCCAGGGAGACTAGAGAGCCACCAAGCCAGGCCCGGACTGAGCCTGGCAGTGGAGGCCACACAATGTCTCTTGGCAAGTTGGCCCTTGTAGGCTGGGCTTCTCGCCTTCCCTGATGACCCCCCTGGCAGCCCCACAGCCTGGTGTAAGAGGGCCCCGTCTTCTCGACTGCTTTCTCCTGTTATTACCTTGTCAACAGCGACATCCAAGACACAAAGGACAACTCTGCACGAGGATGGAGTGAATGACTAGTTAGGTGCCTCCTGTTTAATAACCAGAGAAATAGTGCTGTGCGGCATCGCTCCATATGCTCTGGCATCTGTGTCTGGCATGTAAGGGACTCATTTTCTTCACATATCTCATTAAAGATGTAAAGCAAAACGGAGGGGCTACAAACCTCACCCCCACCCCCGCACCCCAGCCTCCGGGAACTCACTTTTCCTACCCTCTGCTGCCATCTAGTGGTCCTTGGCCCCTTCCCTGCATTGTCGTTTCCCCAGTGGGGTTGAAGCAACTGCGCCTGTGAAACAGGAGTGAGGTGGTTACTTAAACCACACAGTCCTGGATGTCCTTAGGCTCACGGTCACTGAGGGTCCCCTTTCCCAACAAACGCCCGGACCACCCTGGAATTGCCTCCTGGAGCCCGAGAGAGTCCTTTCCCCTCTGGAGAGACGGTGTTTGTTGATCTTTTCCAAATCTATCTTCTAGACTCTGAATGTTAAATCTTGAAAATCTGGCACACTGACCGTGGCTTGCCAAAAGCCGAGGTGAATTCTGTGACTCGGGGCAGACAGAGTCCCACCCTCCACGCTGCAATTTCTCCCACTGTCTTGAGGAATCCTCAGAGGCTGGGGTGGAAAAAGTCACAGCGGGGAAGGCGGATTCCACTGGTCTTTGTTAGCTGCCTGCCCCCTACTTCCATGCCAAGTCCTTGCAAGGGGAAGCTCGCTCCAGTCTGGGTTTCACTCTCTCAACCTGGGTCAGTTTCCCAAGGCTGACCTTGTTTGACATTGGCTGCGCTGCCTGTGATAGCATTGGAGTGGGCTTTTAGCCCTGGTTCACCAGCGTGGGTCTTGGGCGGATATGCTGGGATGTGTGGATGGCTGTGAGACACTCCCCTCAGAAGGAAGACCCAGTGCAGCCCACTGTATAACTCACAAGAACTGTGATGGGAGGGCAGCGAGGGCATGCGCCAGCTGCAGGGTTTTGGCTGGGGCTGCAGCTGCCTGCACATCACCGTGGGCTCCTGACACGAGAGGAGGGTGACTGCATCTCTGGGCCGGGGGCTGAAACAGAAGGAGTCATGTTGCTTTTTGTTGTCAAGCCAAGCAGTTAATGTCCTTCTCTTTAAGCCTTGGCGTGTGTTCATTAATTTCACTGATTGATTCATTCTTGCATGTGCACTCAGCTCTAGAACACGCAGTGAAGTAGACACAAAAAAGCAGCATATGACACAGTCTCAACCTTCAAGGATCTTCTTGCTAGAGAAGGAAGGCAGGAAGAAGCACACAGTTCGAATAGTGCTCTAAAGGGATTGTGAATGAGTGATCAATTGTCCAAATGAGGACAACGTCTAACACAGGAAGTAGGGATTCTGAGAAGAGAGGGATCACTGGCAGTTCCAAAAGTACTCAAACTGCCCAAGGTTGAAGTAGAATTGGGGGCGATGGTGACATGCTCCCTCAGGTGTGTGTCGTCCTAGGTCCCCTTAGCTTGGGACTCTGCTCCAGCTGTTGGCTGCTTTCCCCACGGTCAGAGGACACAGGGAGACAAAGGAGATCTCCCAGGGTCTTGTGTATTGATCTGTAACAGATTTCTTTCCTTTCTCAATATCGTTGCTCATTCATTGATTGGTGTGTCATTCATTCATTCATTCATTCATTCATTCATTCATTCAAGAAAACACATAACTGTTCTGGCCATGAGGGTTCCAGAAATGAATCCCCACAAAAAGTTCTAAGTTTTCACACCAGCTTGCCACTGAACCAGAGATGAGCTAATATCCTTGTCACTTTCGTCTCCATCTTATATCACCTCATTGAAATACCGGTTGCTCTCGATTGCATTTAGAGATATATCTGCAACATGCGGTCATCCTCCCTGCCCTGCTCCCCCAAGAACACCCCAGACAGAGGTGCAGGCCCTGCTGTCCGGCTGCCTATTCTCACAATCCCGTCATACTCTGGTCTCTGGGGCCGACTCGGGGACCCACTGGGCTGGGTCGCAGGGCTTCTGGTTGGCAGAATGGACAGAGAGGATGCTTCTTGGGTCATGGGGAAATAGAAAGGCTAAAGATAAACAAAGAAAGGACCCTTTGATTTATTCCTGGTTAAAAGTAAAGTAGACTTTAGTTCGAAATGGTATTTGATACGCCTTGTGAGGAAGAAATCCTATTATGTCACGTTTTCAAAAGTCTGTGCTGCTAAGATAAAGATATTGCATTCCACGACCACGGAGCTCTGTGAAAAGCGCCTGTTGAGAGACCCGGCAGTTGGGGGAAAGGTTTAATGTAATTTAAATTTACACGGACTGGGCCTCTTCTTATGTTTACTGACGAGGAGCAAGGAGCTCTGATAGCAACTCTCCAGGAATAGAACTTTTACCGCAAAGCATTTGATCACAAAGAGCTCAGACAAGTATTGTATTGTTCATTTAATCCTCAGAATGTTTGTGTAGGAAATATAATTTGTTGAATGAGTTGTACACGACGAGCTCGCAAAAACTTTGAGTACCTTAACTGGCTTGCCCTCTCTCTGTGTGTGTTTCTTTTCCTTAGTTAGAAAACTGTAGACATCCTTTTCTCTTCCTCGCCTCTTCCCTGGGACCTCATTTTTCTTTCAGCAAACCACAAGAAATGAGGGGCTCTCAGAGCCATACCCTGGAGCCTCGTCTCTGCCACTTGTGTGGTCAGGGACTTACAGTCCGGAGACAGAGACTGCCGGGAGAGAGTAGGTGGCAGAGAACTCATGCATCCCTATAGGGGAGGGGCACAGTGGCTTTTTGGCTTCCCTGTGTCCTGGAGGTGGGCTGAGTTCCCCTGGTGGGACCCCCACAGCCTGCACAAGCGGGCGGCCCTCCGAATTCTATCAGTTCCTGGTTTCAGAACCAAAGTAAAGCCAATGATTGGAGTCCCCTGGCCTTGGTTCCCTCCTTTTTAAATTTCTGAAACTATCACAAAGAGGAAGAAAAGTTATTGCCAGCTGCATGGGGTGGTGAGGGCAGTATGTCATGTGATGCCTGATGTGGGTGAGTGGGCACCACCACCCCTGAGCTATCCTCCCCCCTTATCCCCCATCATGTCTTCTCTGGGATTATGCAAGTTTAACTCCAAACTCAAGGGCCAGCAGGTGGGAAAGGGAATTTCATTGTCACCCAATGTCTACCTGTGTGCCTTCAACTTTACTACGACACTGACTCACTAAACCCTCACGACCAAGCGAGGTATGTGTAGTATACTCCTATTTGATGAGTGAGGGGACGTGGGCCGTTCAATGATTTCCTTAAAGTCTTCGAGCTAATGGGTGCAATTTCTAGAACCACAGGCGGCAAAGAGGAGAGGGTAGGCCCTGCTGTGCTCACCACTGTCTGTCAGAGGGAGGAGTGGTGTGGCTGTGGAAGATTCCTCAGCTGTGTCCCATGGCCATCGAGCCCTCCAGCTGAGCAGGGCAGGGCAAGATGCTGGGCACAGCAGAATCACTAACACAGTCCTCAGCAGCCAGCTGTCACTCTGAGTGTCCTTAGGTCCAGAACCGGCCAGTATCACAGCAGTTCCTTTTCCCTGAGGAGGAGCGTAGGGGGCGAAGCAGATATGTAGTCTCAGTGCAGCACTCTATCCTCTGACAGGCTGGACCTGAAAGAGGAAATCAGTGGCAGAGTGATCTCTACCCAGATCCCTTCTTCCCTTCTCTTTCCCACAGGGGGTTGGGTGTCTCCAATCTCTCATGGGCTCCTCTGTAGCGGATGCCTACAATCAACGGGACCATGAAAGGTTGGGGACTTCCCCCCCTTCGGAGGAGGGAGGTGACAAAAGTTGGCTGCCACCCCAGATTCTTCAGCCTCAGGGATACTCCAGGGGCTCATCAGGGGGCTTGCCCATTGACAGCAGGCTCTGTTTTGGAACATATCCGAAGAATTGACATGAATGTTTACGAGGCAGGAAGATGCCACAGAACTCAAACAAGGCATCATGAGCAAGGCATCACCAGGTAGAGGGAGAGTGAGGGCGAAACCACTGGGTGCAGAGGTGCAGTGGGCTCTGGCTAGAAGGCAGGTTTAAACCTTGCCCAAGTGGTGAAGACCACCCATGGAGCTAATCAGTACTGTTTACTCTGCTTTCTTCTGGAAGCTGGATATAGTCACTCAGCTTAATTGATGTCCCTTGTGTAAAAATATGTGGGTGGGGGGGATCATAGTGAGGTTTCCTCTCAGGCTCTGAAACTTCTGGAATCACCCTGACTGACAAATAGAATTTAGTCACTTAGGCTCCTTTGTGGTGGTGGTGCTTGTGGTTTGGTTTTGTTTTAATATCATGTTGTCACAAGCATGTTATTGACAATTTAGCCCCTTTTCAAGTGTGGTTCTCTATTGGGTATCATTTTCCATACGTTCAATGGCAAGAAATCCTGCCTTCTTGAGATTTCCAGTCTGAATCAATGAGATGGTTCTCATATGCAAGGCAGACAGACATATAGACTAATGCAAAAGCACCAGAAAGTTACCCTTTCTTGCCAGGAAGTAACCTTAGCATCAACATTGTAAACAAGCACCTTTTGGACAGGTGAGCAAGAAGTTAAGTACGGGAGTAACATGCCTGTTCTAATTCAAAGCCAGCAAGGGCTCAGGGAGAGGTCTTGGCTGAGGGTCTTGGTCGGCACCACCGAGACCCTGATGGCTGTGAATGGAGAAAAGGAAGAGATTCTTTAATAGAGAATAATCGAACAAAAATTTTACAATGCATTTCCTTTCCATCTCCAGATTTATAGATGAGGAAACTGAGGCTCACATTGCTTAGGTGGCTTGATTAGGGTCACAACACCTTAAAAGCAGTAGAGACAGAGTCAAAACCAGATTATTCTGCTCTATCTATATATATATACCCTGCTTATGCTGAATTATAAGCTAAATCTGATCTGGGGGAATCTGTACTAATGTTCTGCTTCTGACATGGGCAGCGGGGGAAGTAGCTCTTCTTCTATTCTCAAAGGTTAAACTGTAACTTCAAACTAATTTCCATTAATAGAATTTCAAGGGTTTGTCATGAATTCATTGATCCAAAATGATCTTGAATCTATTTATCTTTTGGTAACACCCTTTTAGTGTCACCACTTTCACAAATTAAATATATATTTATATGGCCAGTCCTCATTTATTGGTATGTTGATTTTAACTGATGCTTCCTAGTCTGACGTTCCAGCAATACTGGGGCATTATTAATTGAAAAGGGTTCTGTAAGATACTTCTTCAAGGAAGACATTTGCATTTTAACTTGCACTTTCAATGGCTAAACTCCAAAAGGTGACTAATGGAGGGATTTCAGATGTTACAGTGGGGTGGTGGGGCCCTAATCCTTTTAGTGGAGGATTTTTTTTTTTTTTTTTGCATGTGCCAAATCCTGCCACATAACTAACTTACAGGTAAGGCCAGTTGTGACCTAAAATAAGGCATTCTAGAAAATTTGAAATGCAAATCACGCTCAGGTTTTGGTGTTACAGAAAACATCAAACTGGCACAGCAGTTATCCCACTGGCCATTTCCTGGAACTACAGAGAAACAGCAGAGCTGGGTGATGCTCACCTGTGCCCCAGGCCCCTTGGATGGATGGCATGACTACCAGAGCTCAGAACAGTGCAGCATCCTCCCTCAGAGAAGAATTCCCTTCTGTGTAAGAAGTTCTTACAGAATTAATCCTCAAAAACCTTTTCTGGACTTTACCAGATTGTTCTCTGGTAGCTATTTCAAAAGGAGCCAGAGGCCTCTGATTGAACATGATACTCTAGCAGAGATGAAGAGCCCCCAGTGCAGGAAGGTGTCCGTTTCAGTGACAGCACTGACTTCAGGCCCGATCACTACGTGTGCTCCCAGCCTCCCATTACATCATAGGTGCTCCAGAGACTTGAGAGCTCACCCCAGTCTACTGAAAAGAAATGGGTCGGTGGGCAGATCTAAGCAGAACCATGACATACTCCACTGGAAATGAAATGGAAGATAGCATATATTCACATGGGGGCTGTTCCTTTTTGGAATTCTCATCACAATTAGAGTGCAGGTCACTAAGAAAATGCGATCTTAAGAGGGCTTGGACTTTTGAGGAAGTAGAAGCGTGGAAGAGATCTTTGCTATTGTTGTTTGCCTGCCCCTGCCTGCCAGCACTCTCCATTCGCTGTGGGCATCGCTAGGATGGACCAGGGCAGGCATGCTAGAAGTCACTTATTTGGACCTCACTCTTTCTGGAGGTCAGATATAAGGACAAACTTCTCAAAGTGTTCTCAGCTTGTGCTTTTCAACTGTATTTCCATCTGAGATCCTCTTTGGCTAGGCAAATACCCCCTGGGCCTATACCTCTCCAACTCTTTCTCAATAATGTAAAATAAGCTCATTGGAATGAATAAAGAGAATGATACTGCTTTGGCTCAACCACTAATGAGCACTTTCAGTTTGTCATAAAGTAAATATTAAAGTTTTAAGAGACAGCCCAGGGACCAACTAATTATTTTAAAGTGCTTGCAAAAGGTCCAAAGTTCCACACCGAGGAGCTATGTCCTGATCATGAGCTGAAACTCCTGGATTCTCTAAATCTGGTCTCCAGGTGCCTCCAGGGGCCAACCAGAAGGAGTTCCTCAAAGATCCATAAGATGTTAGAGCTAGAATATTTAGTCTTTGAGTCCCTCCCCTCATCTTTTGGATGGGAAACAGATCAGAGAGTACCAAGGTCTCATGATTAGCTTGGGGGCCTCAGATTAGAATGTAGGTTTGCTGCTGGGTCCAGTAGGGTGGTGACTTCTCACTCTCTCTCACTGAGGATAGGGCAGCGATTCTTTGATTAACTGCACAGGAGGTATTTTTGGTTGTTTTTTTTATTTTTTGTTTTTGTTTTGTTTTGTTGGTTTGTTTTACAGTTTTTTGGGGGATGATTTTGTTTCCCAAAGAACATCTTTGTCCTTTCTGCTGTTAGGGAGTATACAGTGTCTACCTATCAGTAAATTTGTTCCAGTGAAGATTTCCTTATCGAAACATCTATAATTGTCCCATTTAGTTCTGAAATAACTGGTAAAGCAGGTATTCTCTTTACCAGTTATTTCTCTGGTAAATAACTTTTACTGCTCAGGTTTTAGGGAGGCAGGAACCCAGGGGCAACCCTTAAGGCTCCAAGGTTTGCTCATCTTTGAATTCCCCTCCTTCTAGGCTTAATGACCTAGCAGGGAGCTTGGTAAAAACTGGTGTTCAGAATGACTGAATTCAGTTGAATGTTTTGAGGACAGTTGTCAGACATGATTCTGTGGTCAATTTAGATTAGTTCCTCATCCTCAGGGTTAGGCATCCTCTTCCTCTTGGCCCTTTGTTTAGAAACAAAGCATTATTTTACTTTTGAATAAAAATGGTTCACCAAACAGATTGTGTATAGCTTGCATTGTTTAACAAAAATAATGGAGAGCTTTTGTTGAAGTTTGATAACAGATACGTTTGGGGGGGGAGGTGGAAAAAAGAGGCAGTTCTAACTTACCTAGTATGCAGGTGATTTTAGGAACTCCTTACTCCAGGGATGGACTATATTAATGTGTGTTCTAGTGAGATCTAGACAATTTTATTTATGTTAGACGACCTACTTTAAGGAAAACTAGGAATATTTTAAAAAGACATAATCTAATATTTAAAAGGTGGTTTTATTAGATCATTTTTCTCACTTATATGTGTTCATTGAAGAAGAAATTGTGAATTATGTATCATTTGAAAGGAGAGAAGAACATCATGCATGATTCTACCGCCCAGAGATAGGTACTATATCATTTTATTATATTTCTTTTTAGTCTCTAGTCTTCAGCGTATCTTCTTACATTGTTGAAGCCATATTATATATTCAATTTTCTGTTTTCCATTTATAGTAGAGTGAGATATTTAGGTTATTTCCAATTATTGGAAGTGTGAATAATCTTTAATGGGCCTCTTTGTTTATAAAACATATGCTCAGATTTTTTTAAAGACTGATTACCAGTTATTCGGCGAAGAGGGATGACCATGTTAAAGGGTCTTGATATCAGTGTCATATTGTATTAGTTTGTGATCATAGCAGCAATAGATGTTAAGTCCTCTTAATGTGCCAAATTTCACCAGCAGTGAGGTGCACTTGTTAAAAAGATCCATATTATTTGATATGAACGATAGTTGTTTTTATTTGAGTTTTTTGGTATTAAGTGTGGTTGACTTTTTCAAGTATTTATTAGCAATTTTAATATAATTTTTGTGTCTAATTTTTCCCTGTATATTAATCAGGTTAGTGTTTTCCTTATCCATTTATAGGAACTCTTTATATATTGAGCCTATTAATATTTGACTGTCATACAACCCATATATTTTAAAAAACTAATTTATTATCGATTTTTTTCACTAAGGCATTTTTGGACATTTAGAAATCTTTTGACTTTATGCACTCAAATGTATGTATTTGCATATATCCTGATAGTTGCATTTACTGCGGTTACTCTAGAAACTCCTTTTTCAGAGGGAGGGGCAAAATTTGGATGGAGGAAGAACAGCTTGGGTTGGGAGGAAAACTTGCTCGGACTTTGATCAGAGGTTGATTGCATTAGTGGACTTCAGAGCCAGGGGTCTCCTTGCTGCTAACATGCTCAGGAACTCCCTTTTGGTGCAACATATGTATGTTATCTTCTTTCTCAGTGTGATAAGGCTTCTCCCAGGATTGGAAAAGCAGAGAGACTGTAGGCTGATAGTGAGAGCCTGTGAAAGTTTGCCTAATTAAATTAATGCATAAAGAGAGGAGACACAACGCCTCCCACTTCTGTAAGGAAAGTAATTGAGGTTGCCACTGGACTCTGGCATTATATCTCTAAGGAAATAATAACCCACAGGAGGACAGTAGTCTGCACTGTCCAAAGGAGAGGGAAGTTAAGACTGTAGAGGCATGTGGAGTTCAGTTGCCAGAGTTCTGTTTTTGTTGGGAGGTAGGCTTTTTGTGGTGGTTTGTAGAACTTTGGGGGAAATTAATATCCATTCTCCCAAACCACTGAAACTTCCATGTTCTCAGCAAGCAAATTTATGATAAAAAATTTGGTTTCCAAGATATCATAATAAGCAAAGGAGGAAATGCCTTGCACTGAGACTAAATGTGCAAATCCCTTGGCATTTGGGTTTAGGTCTGAATCTCATCCCAATTTAGACAGCTTAAATTTGCCACTGGGGTTAATCGCCTCTGGGTTTACTAAGAACGTTCACTTTCTTAATCCTATCAACTAAAATCCAATTCCTCAATGGGTGTACTGCCATGGGGAGGTTCCTTTAGCTATCAGCAAAAATTATTACTACCCCAAAGCCATTTGGAAAACAAGTGTTTTGTGTTTTTTTGTTTTTTAAAACACATATGTTACATCACAAGATATGTTAATCAATCAGGAAAAATTCAGTAGAATTTGCTAATTCTAATAAACTTACCAAAAGGAACAGACATGGATGAAATGGATCTGGGTGGCACCTTGCAAACCTATAATGCCTTTCATTGTGCAATATGCAGGGTTTGTATTATGCCAATATTAACATAAATGGCATCATACTCTATATATTGTTCTGCAACTTCTTTTCCCATTCAATAATGCATTTTGAAGATCTTTTCCTGTTATATGTATAGATTCACTTCATTATTTTTAACTGTATGGAATATAAACTTATAATTTATTATACCACTCTTTGATATACTATTATTTGTGCCCAGATTGTTATAACCCCAAATTGCCCACCAAACTTTTTCATTTTTCATTATAAAACTAATATATACATATTACATTGAAAATTTGGCAAATACAAGAGTGAAAAGAAATAGGTAATCACCCAATCCCCATGAACTCTGATATTCAGTACTCACTAATGAGATACTTTTCTAGAGACTAAAAAAAATCATAATTTGGTAACAACTAATTTTAACAATCAGGTTTCATTATGCTTTTTGAAATAAATAAGGTAATAATAGATTATGCCTTAAATATATCAAGAATTTAGATTATTTAGATTTCTGTTTAAAAGATTGAGAAAGCAAAAAAAAAAAAGATTGAGAAAGCATTTATAAATTCTATATGTTAGTAACAGGCAGTATTCTACATTTTGTTAAGTGTTTATCTTTTTTTGAATAGTGTTCTTTTTATAGAGACAAAGTTGTCATTACTTTTATTAAGTCATTTCCAAGACCCATATGGATATTATATTAGTAATTGGGATTATTTTAAAATTGGGCCTAAAAAGTTATTTATACTTTGTATTTATCATATCTGAAATGATGTATCTTGGAATTTTTGTGGGTCTTCATGTTTTTAAGAGAATTAGAAGTGTGTTTTCAATAGAGTTGTAGCCTAAAACATGCAGTTGAACAGCATAAATTATGCGTAACTGAGTGGTATAAAATTTAATAACCCATATATTATGAGCAAAATCTGTAATATTGTGGTTTTTATCAAATTTAAGTTAAGATTTGCTTAATTTCAGTTGACAAACCAAAAGAATTGTAAATTATTTTTACTCCTGCCACATGGTGGCATCATTTCAGTTTGTAACGGAAGAATGGACATTCTTTGTTAGCATGTTGTGTTCTACCTTTTGCTTCATAAGAATATCTGTAAGAGATATCGGTCAGTTTTCTGCTGTTATTTTTTTTATTTTTTTAGATTTTATTTATTTTCTCATGGGGGGTGGGGCTGGACAGAGACACAGGCAGAGGGAGAAGCAGGCTCCATGCAGGGAGCCCGATGTGGGAATCGATCGAGACTCCAGGACCACATCCTGGGTCAAAGGCAGGCACTAAACCGTTGAGCCACCCAGGGATCCCTCTACTGTTATTTTTAAGTCACTTGAAAAATTTCTAATTATTGGGATGCCTGGATGGCTCAGTGGTTAAGTGTCTGCCTTTGGCTCTGGGCGTGATCCTGGAGTCCTGGGATCAAGTCCCACATCGAACTCCCTGCATGGAGCCTGCTTCTCCCTCTGCCTGTGTCTCTGCCTCTCTCTCTCTCTCTCTTTGTCTCTCGTGAATAAATAAATAAAATCAGAAAAAAAGATTCAAATTATTTTATGCCTCATTATAGTAGCGTAAGTAAGAGTTGGTACCAAAGCTCATGCTGCCAAGTGTGCATCTAAATACATAACTTTTTCATTGGTGGGGGAAAGGCAGAGGGAGAGAAAGAATCCTAAGCAGGCTGCATGCCCACTGATGCAGGGCTCCATCATGGGATCATGACCTGAGCCGAAATCAAGAGTTGGTCACTTAACCAGCTGAGTCACCCAGGTGCTCTACAAGTGTTTTTTTTTTTTTTTTTAATTTGTAACTTTTAAACAGATGTTAGTTATAATTCGGTGCCATGAAGAAGGCCAGATGACTGCTTTGATATGTTTTATAATTAATTTTAAAAAGAGCAATTGCTAAATATAAGTAATGCTAAGAAAATAAAGAGCAGCATCAAAACAGAATTGTGATATGAATTTTCATATATATATATGGGCTCTGTAAACCAATTCCTCATTTTCCACCATTTCCACCAGGAAATCAATCCTGAATTAATGCAAGACTGAAAAGAATATACATTTCTTATAAAATGCAACTGACTCAATTTGGGGCTTATCTTAACAATGATCTTATAAGCAAATCTTGCCATAAGACTCCAATGCCCTCCTTTGTTTTTTTTTTTTTTCTTTAATTTTTATTTATGATAGGCACACAGTGAGAGAGAGAGAGAGAGGCAGAGACACAGGCAGAGGGAGAAGCAGGCTCCATGCCGGGAGCCGGACATGGGACTCTATCCCGGGTCTCCAGGATTGCCCGCTGGGCCAAAGGCAGGCGCCAAACCGCTGCGCCACCCAGGGATCCCCCCTCCTTTGTTTTTAAAGTAACACTAGCACTAAATGAAGGTCAAATGATGGCAGGTAATTTGAATAGAAAACAATTATAAGAAAATGCGATCATCACAAATCGGATGCTATAAATATGTAAAACTCAATGTATGATCAGTAGCGTGTTCACCACCCACGTGGCTATGCTGTGTGAAACTCCTTTTGTGCAAGCCTTTTAGATATAATTGATTAGCAATAGGTATAGTAGTGATAAAGCAAAGAACATTTCATTAAAAGTTAAAAATATTTTTTTTCAATATTGTACTGTAGGTGCATAGTGAATTAATTGGACCATCAAGTGAATGGATTAGCAATTCAATATGAATTTATTTTTGAACAAAGGAAAAACAATAATGATGAAAGTCTTTCAGAAAAGAATCAAGTTGATAAGTAAAACCAACTATCACATATATATTTTTTATCTTTTCAATTCAAAATTGATGATTAAGTTTTATTTATTTTTAAAAATATTATTTATTTATTTACTTGAGAGAGTGAGTGATAGAGAGAGAATCAAAGCAGGGGCAGGGGCAGAAGCAGACTCCCCACTGAGCAGGAGCTTGATGCCTGGGACTCTGGGATCATGGCCTGAGCCACCCAGGTGCCCTGATTTAGTTTTAGTAAAACTTCATGTATTATATTAAGTGAAAATCTTTAAAGTTTTATTGGTTTTGAAGTTTCCTGCATGTTTAGCCTGTATTTTTTATTGTTGGCATAAGAATGCTGAGCATATAGTGTATGTACCATTTTATGCTTCTATATGTTTAAATAAGATTCTGTTTAAAGTAGTGTAGTTAACACTGGGCTCCATGAAAACTATTTGCCCATTAAAGGAGATATATATGACTCAGGTTGAGAAACATCACTGTCAGGTTGGGAACTCTAAGGTTCCTTTTGCAGATATTGTCCTCTCTGTTCTTTGGTGCTACCACTGTGGCCAGAGTGCCTGGCAGGGAACGTGGCTGGAGCCTGCCTGCATCATAGCACTTAGTGGCAGGAGGCAGGTGCTGGGGAGCACGGTGTAACTGTTGCACAGAGATAGGTGGCCAACATTCTGATCTGGGGAGTCTGATGTGCTGTCTTAGGAATCTTCTACTTCATTTCTCTCTTTCTTTCATTTGATGAAGTCCTGTTTGAATCACTGACAGGTAAGCAAGCACTGCTTGCATAAAAGCAGTTCCGAATAAAGTTCTCTATCTATATTTTAGAATTTGTGGGACTCAAGGACTCTGTTCACTCTACTTTTAGTGTTCCCCTCCATTTGGAAGACTGAGTCTGATACATGAAATGCGCCTTTTGTTCATCATATCCTATAGTGCACACTTTAGTCCCACTGTCTCCAAAAAGAATCCCAGTAGATCCAGACTGACCTTCTCATCTTTGAGAGGAGAGCTCCTTGTGTGCCTTGGCTGCTGTCTCCAGGCATCTCCCAAACCACAGGTCAGCTGCAGTCACAAGATTTCCAATGAGCCCAAGGGTCTTCTCTACTTTCCTTTCTGATGATATTCACTGTCTTCTGAGATCTGGGATAAGGACCAGCACTTCAGGACTGCTGGAGTATGCTGGTAAACTTGGTTAAGCAGACAACTGTGTTTTCCAAAATCCCCTTTCTCGTGTAGTCCTGCGGTAGAGATGCCCTGAAGATGAAATCGCACATGATCTGGAAGGCAGAAGTGAAACAGCTACGATTCCTCTTACGGGGTCACTGTGGTCAGGTATAATGAATGATAGATGCAGAGGTGCCAGGTAGGTCCTATGTTGTCTTTGCTCTCCTCCATTCTATGTCAAGTGAATCTTTCTGACTCTTGGCTCAGCTGACCAACAGTGACCCCAGGCCCATTGCCAGATGCTGGCAGTGAGTTTACAGAAGAGGTGGGTAGCTACAGAGTGGTAAGTGACTCTATCTTGGAGTTATAGTGGTTCTGCTAACCTAGCTGACCCCTAAATGACAACAGTTATTGGCTCTTAAACTGATTTGGAGGAGCAGGACCCTAAAGATGGAGAGTTAGCATTGATTCTCTGATTTGACTATAGGATTAGCGATCCCACTGCCAGTGGTAAATGGGACAACTAGAAGCAACTAGTAGTTGCTTCTAAGTGCCTTAGAGGAATTGGAGAAGGAAAATAATGAACTTAGGGCAATACCTTTTCAGCTCAAGGTCCAGGCAAGGTGATGGAAAGTTTCTGTGATTGCCCTGAGGGAAATCCTTATTTTTCAGAGCTGTAGGGTCTGATATTTCTGAAAACCAAACCCAAAGGCTAATCTTGTGGGTAGTAGGATTATAATACCAATTTAATTCAAGGCCTCTTATGGTTAAAATTAGGGCATTGACTAGGATTGACTTAGGCCCCTGAAAACTGAGGTAGCAACATGTGGGGGTACTCTGATGAAACGGAGGCCTTGCAGCCTCTCAGTTTCCTTTCTACAGAAGCTGACATTTCCCCTTCTCTGAGGAGTTTGGTCCCTCCTTGCTTGAAGATTCTGTGATGACCTATTGCCTGGATAAATGCTGAGACTCCTCGAGACATGCTCTCAAAGTCTTTCATTGTTCCTATCTCTATAGTCAGATGTAGGGCAGGCCCCAAGAAGACAAGTACAAAATAATGAGGTGTCATACATGCTGAAAGAATTGAGATTTTTCTAATTTATATTTATATGGCCAAAAGTTTATATAATTAAAAATTTTAGGTTTATGTCATTTAAAAATTTTAGAAATTTTATATAATCATAAATTTTCTTTCTTCCCTTCTCCCAAGAGACCCGCAGCCATTAACCAAGGTGGCATTGCATTGGGAAAGTGAAAATAACCAGACTTTCTGGGGATTAGGTCTGAAGTGATACTAAATCTTGGAAACCCCATATGCCACTCTGTTTATCAGAGTAGGGGTTTTTTTTAAGGCTATTGAGGCCAACATGGTATTTTGGCTCAGGTCCATCTGACCTGAACTTATCCAATGGTTATTTCCCACCTTCAAGAATACCTAATTGGAGACACACTCAGTGAATGGCAGAATCACTATAACTGTATCTGATCCATGGAATGAGGACAAGTAGAAGACATTAGAATTGCCTCTGTATTCCAAAATGGTAGATCCCAAGTAATACTGTATCCTGGAGAAAACGTAGGGATTAATGCTTTCATAAGGGACTTAAAAGATGTAGGGCCAGGACATCTCCATCACCTCCTCTATTTGACCAGAGTAGAAGGTAGGTGGCTGTTGAGGAATGACAAAGGATTTCTGTAAGTTTAATCAGATGGTGAATAGAATTGCAGCTGCTGTTCCAGATGTGGTTTCATTGCTAGATTAAATCAACAAATCTTTTGATTTGGGTATTGATATAAAAAAGAATTTTGTTCCTCTGTATACATGTTAGCAGAGACTACTGAAGCAATTTTTTTTTTTTTACCCAGGAAGGCCAGTAGTATACGTTTATTGTTTCACCTTAAAATATATCAACCTTCCCCACCTTGTCCTGTTCTATTCCACAGGGAACTGATTGCTTCTCCATTCCACAAGACATCACATGGATCCATTACCTTGATGGACCAACTAACTTTAGACACCTTGGTAAGATGCGTATGTGTCAAAGGGTAGGGAATACATCCCAGGAAAATTTAGGGTCTTGTTCTCTCAGTGAACTTTTTTGGGTTTCCATTGTCTGGGACAAGTTGAGATACCTTTTGCAGGGTCAAGGTCAAGTTGGTCTCAGGGTCAAGGTCTACATCTGGTTTCTCCTACTGTTAAGAGTCACAATACTTGGTGTGTCACACTGGATTTTAGAGACAACATATGCCTTATTTGGCTGTTTTGTTATAGCCTAGACCTTATTTATTGAGTGATTTCAAAAGCTTCCAATTTTGAAAGGGGCCTAGAAAAAGAGAGCTGCATGATTGGTGGTCCTGGTCCCCCAAATAGATCTCTAAGTGGGAGACACAGTGAGAGATCTGTAAAATATTAGGTTATAGCTACTCTTGACAAACTACCGCAAACATAAGTGCTTTAAGACAGCCCTTTCTTATCATCTCTTAGAGTACTGTGGGTTGAGTTGGCTTAGTTGTATGGTTCTTGTGCAGGGTCTCTCATGTTCACTATCAGGTATTGGTTGGACTGTAGTCATCTGATGGCTCAGCTGGGTATGACGTCTTCTATGGCTTCTTTGGCTTACACGATGGAGCTTGGGATGGGAGTGCTGTTCTGAAATTGGTGAAGGCTGACTAGGCATCTCTCTCTCATTTGGCTTCTTCACAGCATGGTGGTATCCGAGTAGCAGAACAGCTTATGTGATGGCTACCTTCTCCCAAAGTGAGTGTTCCAAGAAACCAAGGCAGATACTGCAAAGTTGCTTCTGACAGAGCCCACATAGCCACGTAGCATCATTTCCATCACCTTCTACTGATTGTAGTCAATTCCAGATTTCAAGGCAAGGGGATGACACAAGAATCTGACTACTGGGGGATCCCTGGGTGGCTCAGCGGTTTGGCACCTGCCTTTGGTCCAGGGCGCGATCCTGGAGTCCCGGGATCGAGTCCCACGTCGGGCTCCCGGCATGGGGCCCGCTTCTCCCTCTGCCTGTGTCTCTGCCCCCCTCTCTCTCTCTCTATCATAAATAAATAAATAAATCTTAAAAAAAAAAAAAAGAATCTGACTACTGAGAGGCATGGTTCATTGGAGGATCATCTTTGGAGATTAGCTGTCACAGTTGCTTTGAAAACTTTCTAGATAGACAGATTCTTACCTTAATAAGTATTTTCTTTACTAACAAATATTTTTGGGCAACACACAGTGTGTGAGAGCCTTAAAGTATGTAGAAGAAAGAGAGAAGGCATTGTACCTATCCTTGAAGTTTGTGTATTCAACTGTGAAATATTCATATTAACACTGAGGCTTAGAGCAAGCTGGGGATCCCAGAAGTGAGAATTAATGTACTGGTACTGATGGACAATGTGTGTATTACAGCTCTCTGGGGTGAAATAAATAAATTGATAATGGGCTTCTGTACATAGTTGTATCAACAATAAAATGATGGAATACTTTTCTAGCTGAAAATTTTTACAACCCAGTGATTCTTAATCTGGTAACCAACTCATTTCTCATAAGATGTGCTTGCCTTAAAAAACTGTTTATGAGAATATATTGGAATAAGTGTCAGAAAGGACCTTGTAAACAATAAATAGTGATACAAACGTATGCGACAGCTTTTAACTTCGCAAAGAACAAGTGATAGATGTGATATAAATATTTGTTGAATAAATGAATTAGAAGATAAAACACATTCTTGAAACAAATTTAATAAATGGTTAGCTGAACTGTTGCCCCTTTGCAAGTTATAATATTATTGCTTACTCAGCCTTTATTATACTTGACAATTCTTAGAGTCTTGTATTTTAATCCTTCTTTTGTCCTAGATTTATGGCTTGATGAGAATAAAAGCAGATGAAGGGAAAATGCAAGAGAGATGGTGTCATGTTTAGGTGATAAATAACATCATTTATTTTTTTATACATGCATCAGATCTTTATTTATTTGTTGAATAATTCAGACAAAGTCCTGGGCTTCCTGATGCTTATATGCTGGTGGATAGGCAGATAAAAAACAACAAATATATAATATGATGTCTGCTAATGATGATTGTAATGAAAAAATGTGAGACACGGTAAGAGGAAAAAGGGATGGGTTGGGTGAGTACTATCTTAGATAGATTGAAGGAAAGACCTTTCTGATGAGGTGATGTTTGAGCAGTGATCTGAATGATGGGATGAAGGGAGTCATTTGGAGCAAATATATTCAAGTAAAAACCCCCAGAGGTGGAAGCCTGCTTGGATCATTCAAGGAACTATTCTAGGGGGTAAGAGTGACCATAGTAGATTAAGAAAGGTCAAGGAGATGGGAAATACTCAGTAAACTTGAGAGTCTTCTACTTGTCATGTTCTGTGTGGTGTTGGGGATATCAAAGTGAAAGAGACATAATTTTTGCTCTTGAGGAATAGAGTATTCTAGAGGAAGTGGGGGCAATAAATATATAAAGAGATAAATGCTATTCTGGAGGTATGTACAGCTTTCAAAGGGAGCAAGAGGAGAGAGACCTTAGATTTGCCTGAAAGATCAAGGAAAGCTTCAGAGAGATGTCAGGCGACCATGATGGGGAGGTGATGATGAGGTTGGAAACTCCAAACAAAGAGAAGGGTAGAGTGGAAGAAAGGATGGAGACAAAATAATGTTCACTCATGACATTTCCTGAATTTAGTATTTTGGTATTTCTAGGGCAACATTGGTGAGAGATGTGTCAGGAGATGAGGTTGAATTGGTAGTTAAAAGCAGATCATATGTGGGTTTGTGCCAAGCTAAGTCTAAAAAATTTTGAAAAGTGAAGTAAAATCACTAAGTTTGCCTAAGCACAGAGCTGTGAGTCAAGAGAGTATCCTTAACTAAGACAAGAAATACAGAGGTAGAAGAGCCTGGAGTAGACGAGGTGAAAAGATCGTGAGTTTTAGGCTTGTACAGTTTATATTGCTCAAGGGTCATCTGACCAAAAGGATGTTAGAGGTATACAGAGGTCTTGAGCGAAAGCAAGGTTAGAGGCACAGTCATCAGGACACAGGTATTAATTGCAATCAAGATGTGAACAAAGAATTAGACTAAGGTTGGAACCAGAAAAACAGCAGCATTCAAAGCAGAAAATAAAGGAGAATGGACTATAGGAATCACCACAGTATTACTGACCATACAGTGTTCTAATAGTTTATTTACAAGCTTAATTTCCCAAGTAGATTGTGAACTTGAAGAAAATAATTTTAGCTTATACTTTTCTGTGTATTTGTATTCCCAGGAACTGTCTTAGTGCCTTGTACATGGGATACTTAATATATGTATATTTAAATGAATGGGTGAATAATTAATTAATGAAGGACTCTATGGCTTGACATTTCTGCTCAGTGCTTCCATCTTTCAGCGTGACATTTCATAGCAATAATTCTTTGTGTCTTTTTATTTTTTATCACTTTTGTATGGTACAAGGAACACACATTTACTGAAGAAAAATTAGAAAAAGGAAAGCTAAAAAATATCACCCTGAATTCCACTACCAGGAAAAGCTATTGTTGTCATTTAATGTCTAACTTTTTAGACCACTACTATCAACAGAAATAGAATGTGAGCCACATACATAAATTTTTTAGTGGCCACATCAAAGGAAACTATACATAAATATATACAATTAATTGTAAAAACATATTTTATTTAACCTGATAAACCCAAAATATCATTTCTATGTTAGTCAATGAAAAGAAATTAATGAGATTGCTTACATTCTTTTCTCCATACTAAGTCTTTGAAACCTGGTGTATATTTTATACTCATAGCACACGTCAATTTGGACTAGTCACAATCCAAGTGTTCAAGAGCCACATGTAGTTAGTGGCTATGTATTGGACAGCAAAGTTCAAGACTCTTTTTGGTGTGTATACAATGATATGGCTATACATAAAATTGTAATTCTCTCTCCACAAAATTCCAGTCATGTGAAACCTACAGTTTTGTGAGTTTTTATCATCAGTGTTTAGTTTTAGAACAGTTTTGAATTTACTGAAAAGTTGTGAGGATAGTACACATAGTTCCCATATACTGCACACCCAGTATCCATTATTATTAACATCTTACAATGATATATATGCCACAATGAATAAACCAATACTGACATAGTATTATTAGCTAAAGTTCATACTTAAGCAGATTTACTTTGGTCTTACTTAATATTCTTTCCCTACTGTCGAATCCTATTAGGAGACCACATTACATTTAGTTACTATGTCTCTCCTTAGGCTCTTCTTGGCTATGACAATTTCTTAGATTTTTCTTATTTTTGATGATCTTGACAATTTTGAGGAGTTAATTAGTTAGGTATTTTGTAGAATGTCCCTCAGCTGGGATTTTTCTGATAATTTCCTCATGGTGAGACTGGGGTTATGGGTTTTGGGGAGGAAGGCCACAGAAGTAAAATGCCATTTCTCATCTCATCATATCAAGGCTATCAACATGACTTATCTCTGTTGATGTTGACTGTGATGTTTGTCAGGTTTTCCCACTGTAAAGGTGCTCTTTTTCACTCTTTCCATTCTGTCCCTTTTGGAAGGAAGTCACTGTGAGCAGCAGACACTAAAGAAGTGGGAAGTGTTGAGTGTTTGCATATTTAGAATTCTTCAGCATGGGAGATTTGTTTTGTTTATTTATTTATTTTTGCTCAAATTGTTCCAGTTTGGGCCACAGTGAGCTTTCTCAGTTGATTTCTATGTCTTTTTAACATAACCCCATCATTGATGGTGGTGAGTTGTTTTATTTTTTTGAATACTATAAGATATTTCAGCCTTATCTTGCATATTCCCTGCCTCAGCCCTAGAATCAGCCATTTCTCCAAGGAGCTCTGGTTCCTTTTCCTTGATTTCAGCTTAGGTCATGATTTCAGGGTTGTGGGATAGAGCTTCTTGTCAGGCTCAGCACCTCTGCGAGTCTGCTTTTCCCTCTGCCCCTCCCCCCAGCTCATGCTCTCACATAAATAAATAAATAAGTAAATAAAATCTTAAAAAAAGAGAAAAGAAGCCAAGATATGAGATTAGGCATGCTCATTGCTACTGGACTATTCTCCAAAACATCAAAGATGTGAAATAGATTTTGAGAGACAGTGAGTTCAAAGGGTAGAAATGGGAGGAAACATATTGCAGGAGAAGCAAACAGCAGGAGCAGAATTTTGGATTTGGGAAAAGCACAGTCTCACAGGGAATCCAGAAGTTTAAAAGCAAGCAAGAATCTTTAGATGGATGCTATAAGGCAATTCATCTGGCAGCACTAAGCAAGGTGACCCTGAATAGGAAGAGTCTGAAGGGGGAGAGAACAGGTAAATGTCCAGTACAATAACAGGTTCAGGTGTTAAATTTGTCCCTCCTCCTTGTTACCCTGGAAGATGTGGGAGGAAAGAGCTGAACGACTGATCTAATCTGAACAGTTTAAAGAGTTGTGACCTTTCTCAACTGCAGCAAGCCAAAAGCTTTAAAAAAGTAATTTTAAAGTATTTTGTTTGGTTAATTCGTTTTATCCAATGTTGTCTTTATTATCTTTTTTAGTTAGGTCTCTTTTGGTTGCAAGTGATAGAAAACCCAACTCAAAATAATTTATAAAAAAAGAGAAAATAATTTCTTGCATTTTTGGTGTCTTCCCTTTATCTCTTTGTGCCTATGACTTTGGTGCACACCTGTCCCCTTGCTCCTGCCAGAATTGAGTTTCTTTGCCTAAAGGCTTTCTCTTACTGCCCAGCCTGCTTGACAGATCCAAGTGCCAGAGAATCAATACTCAGAGAATCAACACTCATATCCACAGACACTCATATCCTTCCATCCACAACACAGAATTTGGGGGCTCCGTAACTTAGTTCCTTTGGCCCCCAGGAGGGACGAGTTGAGGCAAGTGTCTCACGCTGGTTCTCAGAGGTTCCCCGGTAGGATGAAACTCTGGGTGCCCACAGTGGCAGCTGGCTTAAGAACACACATGCCCTTTATTGGCTGACTTCCCTTCCTGTCACTCTTCCCAGGACCCCTAGGATCACCTCCCAACTAAACCACTTGCACTAGAATCCTTTTCTGGAGGAACAGAAGCTAAGGCAGCTGGGTTATACGACTGAAAAATCCCAAGTAGATTTCTAATCACTAAAGGGTCCAGGGCCTCAAACAATATTATGGGAGCTCAGTTTCACCTTCTCTTTTTCAGGATCATTCTTTTCATTTGTGGTGGGAAGAGGGCTGCTGGCAACACTAGGTTTCCATTCCAGCCTCTGACATCCCCAGCAGTATTCCTAAGAATTTCATATTAATTTTTGGGATGGGGGCTTGGGTCAGGCACCCATCATTGAACCAATCATTGTGGCCAGAGAGGTGGACTATGTTAATTGGTCAGAGAGTGCAAGGGTGGGGTCAGCCTCATCTACACCCAAACATGGGGTAGGAGGAGACATGGCTTGATTATCCAGGGAAAGTCCAGATGTTGTCACCAAGATAGGAAGGATAGATGGTGGGCAGGTCGAAAAGACAGATGCATATCTCGATTAGCTATGTGATCATGCTTAGGCACAAGACTTTGAATTGAAAATGCTCTTGAGGCTGGGATCTTATAACCACAACTCTTTCTTTGATACCAGATGTGGGAAGATTGTTGCTAGAACATTCATAAGCTTCCTCTCTAGACCCACTAGTGCCACCAGTGTGCCTTTGTGTCTACCCTTTTCCTGTCCTGCGGGTTGTTTTCTCCTAAGCTCCCGGAGCAGGTGGCTGTTTCATGCTGAGCTTAGGGGGTTTTTGTAAGGCTCCCCCTGTCACTCCTCTCACCGTGGAACTTCTCCAACAGCACAGAAATAGACGCCTGAGTCTGTAAGCGTCAAGCCTGTGATGGTGAGCGTTAGAATTTTGTTTCCTTTCTGAAATGACACAGAATATCGTCCTTTCGAAGAGTGGGTGCTATCAGAATAAATACTCATGACTTGAGTCATCCTCTCACCGAAAGGCTGTTGATACCAGTTCATCACATAGTAGTTAAAGCTGAGGGTGAAGCTGCAGTCCAAGGTCACAGATTCTCCCTCTTGTTTATACACTTTATTCTGAGATTGACGGACCATCTCTGAATTGCTGGAACCTGTAGAAAAGAATAAGACTTAGCTGCTGATATTGCTCCCAAGAAAGCTGTCACAAATAGCTAGCTTTTGACCCAGAAAACCAAGTGGGGAAAGGCACAGTTAAGTTCTCTTCTAAATTCTTTCCCAAACCTCCTTTCTCAGGCCCCAGCAACAGAGTTAGTCAGCTCCCTACCTAGGTGGATGAAGGCCGCCACAATGCACGACACAGCCGGCAGTCTGGACTCCATCCTTGGGGTCCTTCCCGCTGGTGAAATGGCTTTTGTTTTGCCTGCCCCCTGCCAGGCCTTTTGCAGTGTCACTGGAGCTTGGTGGCCCTGTGGTGTTTCTTTTATAGAGCTGGAAGCTGGGTTTCTGCACATGCAAGCTGAGTCACACTTCCTGCTATCTGCTTGCCTCCTGCCTCTCTTCCTCCAGGCCTCTCTTTTCTAATTGGTCTATAACATGCCACATCTTGTTTATGGTAAAAGAAAACTTGTCCAATGTAGACATAACCAGAGAGGAGAAAGTAGACAATAAAATCCAACTGTAATCTCATTACCCAGAGATAAATACTGCTAACATTTTTGTTGTGTTTCTTTAGGTATTTTTTAATGCAAATATGCATACTTTAATGGAATTGAGATCAAATTAAATTTTTTTTATCATTATGTTTATGAATATGCCATCACGTCACTTAACTGTATGTGAAAAAGTGATTTTTACAGCTTCACAGTACTCTGTTGTAAAAGTGAAACTGAATTTGCTTAAACATTGTTGTTTGATATTATTTTGTTTCCTCTTTTGAGTGGTTTAAATAAGATTCAGTGGACATTGTAAATATAAGTCTTTGTACTTCTGACAATTTATTTGTTAACTACATTATTTTAAAGTTTTTAATTATGGAAACTTCGAACATCTACAAAAGAGAGAAAACCACATGTACTCACTGTCCAGGTTCTACAATTATCAACTCATGGCCAATCTTATTACTTAATACCCTCATCACCCTACACATCTATACCTCTTCCAGTTCTGTTTAGTAAAAGAAAATCCCAGACATCATGGGGTTGTGTACTTTACTCAGGAAACACAAAATACCAGGTTGTCTTTTGGTGTATGTTGTGTATGTGTGTGCATTTTGTTAGTGTCTCTTGGTAAGCAATGACTAGATCTGTTGTTTGACTAGGAGTTGGTTTGCAAAATGATAATATTCTAATTATGTCATTTCCACTTTGTTTATAAACTTTATAGAACTATTTCTATAAAGATAATTTTCCCTTGTCAATTATTTGATTATTCTTTGAGGTTAGGTATGTGATTCTTTCCATTCATTTATCAGTTTTCAGAGTAATGAGCTGATAACCTGTAGGGTGATCAACAATCCCTGTTTGCCTGAGATGGAGGGGTTTCCAGGACACAAAGTTTTCTGGTACTAATACTGAAATAGTTCCAAACAAATCCCAGGCAACCAGGATAAATCTCCAAAAATCTTTGAGGAGGATTCTCTTATGAACTCAAGGATTTACACATACTTGGTGTGTTTCATGATCTTACTGATGTGGGAATTGTCCCATCTTTACTAGCAGAAATCTTTTCAAGCTGGCTCCCGGTCTTTTTGACGTGGCCTCTGTGGTCTGTGATAGCTTCCTAGTTTTCTGGGAGGAGGAGATACTCTAGGCACATTTGTTCACTTTCTCCCCCGAGAAATAGAATCGGCCAGGTGTGATTAATAGAGGTGTTTTCTCTTTCCAGTTCTAAGGTTTTTATTATTTTACTGCTCTTGTTAAGACATTTAGTGAAATGTAGAATAGAAAGAACAATATTGGAAATCTTTGTCTTTTTCAAAATTTTAAGGAAATACTTGTAACATCTCACTTTGAAAACAAATGCAAAGATTCCCTTTGCCAGGTTAAAGAAGTTCCCTTTTCTTCCCAGTTTGTGAGGAGACTTTAATTATAAATACTATGTTAAACTTGACAAAATCACTTTCCTGCATTTAGTGAGAAAATTTTATTGTTAATATCTTTATGTGTGATATGTTGCACTGATCTTAAGCCCTCCTCGTACTCCTGAAATAAATCCTAATTGATCATGGTGCACTGGAATACTTTTTAATATCCAGGGCTGGTTTTGTAATATTTTTAGAAGTAGTCATTGCTTTTCATATGTAATATTGGTCTATAATTCTCATGCATCATCTGTTTATTTTTGTTGTTGTGGTTCTCTTGCTCTCATAAATGTGTTGAGTGGTAGTCTTCAGGTATGCAAATCATTGGTACTGGGTTTGATGTAACTTGCCTGTGAAATCATATGTATGTATAAAGTTTTAAATTAACTTATATATAAATTCAAGTTTTCAATTTTTTTCTTGTCAGTTCTGTCAGACTATAATTTTTAGAAAGTTTTACATTTTGTTCAAATTTTTTGTAAGAATTTATTTCCTGCATTGTCTTACAATTATTTAAATTTTTATTAGGTAGCTATATTCTTCCCTTACGCAACATTTTTCTGTCTTACTTAGTTCCTTGACAAAACTTATCAGAGAATTGTCCATTTTCAGATTCTTTTCAAAGAACCTTTTTAAATCGATTCTTTCCTTTGCTTCTTTGTCTTTATTTACTTAATTTTAGCTCTTCCTATTATTTTTTTCTTCATCTCATTTTTGTTGTTTACTCTTATTCTCTTTTAAAACTTTCTGATTGAATTTTTAGCTCATTACATTCGGTCTTTTTGTTTTGATCCATTTTTAAGGCTATAAAATTTTCCCTGTGTACTGCTTAGGTTCATTGTACAAGTTTTAAAATGTTTCATGATTGTCCAGTTGTAAATATTTTAACAATCCTATTATAATTTCTTTTTTTGGTTCATAAATTATTTAGAAGTACATTTCTTTTTATTTGAAGTTGGCTTTTTATTAATAGTATCTAACTTTGTTCACTGTAGTAAAAGAATCTGATCTATATGATATCGATTCCTTAATACTTATTGAGATTTGCTTTTTTGTCATCAATTATCCTGTTTCTTAAGGATAAATTTTTGGGTGTATAATTGTTGAGTAAAATAATTTTATATGCATTAACAAATTGCCCTTACAATGACTGTTCAAATTGACAAATCTATAGCGTTTTCTGAGTTTTGTTTCATGATTTCAGTAACTAATGCTTAAAAAAAAAAAATTTAACAGTTTGTAGAGAAAACAATGTTATTTCCTTGTTGTTTTCCATATGCATTTGTGTATTACTGAGATTGGATTCTTTTCATATTTGTACTTGTTATTTTTTTAATTTGGAAATTATTTGTTCGTATCCATTGCCATTTCTTTTTTTTTTTTTTTTTAAGATTTTATTTATTTATTCATGAGAGACAGAGAGAGGCAGAGACTCAGGCAGAGAGAGAAGCAGGCTCCATGCAGGAAGCCGAATGTGGGACTCGATCTCGGGTCTTCAGGATCACACCCTGGGCAGAAGGCAGCGCTAAACTGCTGAGCCACCAGGGCTGCCCTCCATTGCCATTTCTAAAATTGGTATAACTTTAATCTCCTTGTAATACTTTATTTTTTAAGGATATTAGACAGGTTTGCTCATAAAAGATCAGTGTCCCAGAGTCCACTACTGATTCTTAACCAGATAGGCGGCTGAATGTTTGTTATGACAGTTTCTGAGTCCTTGAACTAATTGTGTACCTGAGCCCTCCCAACCCCACAACTCATCATTACCTTGACATATCTTTACATATAAACCACAAAACCTCTGTGGCCTTTATTCAGGTCATTTTTGAGAAATATTTCAGAAGACCTTGAGATCCTGGCTGCTGAAATTGTCATTCCAGAAGAGTCAAGGATGATATGAGTACTGATGGGCACATGTAAAGGTTAGTGTGACTTGCTCAAGACAAAGAGCAACTTATGACCAAGTTATTCTTTTGAGAGGGCTTGGAATAAAGGATGAACCTGTTAGTAAGTGAAATGTATCCAAAAAAAAAAAAAAAAAAGATAATTAAATGGGAAGTTTCTCACAATGAAGAGGTTTACAAACCTGGCATTGGGCATAAGACAGATATTGGGAAAATTGCACTTGTAGAAGGAAAGTGTTGTTCACAGTTTCCCAAAGTTTACAAAAATTTTAAAGAAATTCTGCCTGCAATGATCTCAATATTATTCAGGCTTCTCATTTTCAGCCCTAGCCTTTTTTTTTGCCCTAAGTTTGGCCTGGGGCCTCTCACCCATCTCCATCCAGAGAGTGTCAACATGTTTTGAGTTCTGGGAGTTGTGTTACTGGACAGGATTGCCCCCTAGAGGCCAGACAGAGGAATAGCCTTCTTAAAATTCTCAAGGCTGGCTTCGCAAGGGGGTGGGGGGTGGGGGCTGCACATTAGAATAAATTGAGGAATGTTAACAAAAACCTCTCATTCCTGAACCGTAGACCCTGGGAATGTGGGGGCTCAATCCAATATTACCTTATTTAGAGTTGACACTTAAGTGAAAAAATAAGGTGGCAATGAAAGCGACCCCTTGAAACAAATCTAAACATAAACAGAAACATCTATTGAGAGGATCAAATGGTTCTTGTTTTTTCTTTTGCTGATATGATCAATCACATTGATTGCTTTACCAGTGGTGAACCAGCCTTGCATCCCGGGGATAAATCCCACTTGGTCATAGTGAATAATCTTCTTTTTATTTATTTTTTAATTGGTGTTCAATTTGCCAACATATAGAATAACACCCAGTGCTCATCCCATCAAGTGCCCCCGTCAGTGCCTGTCACCCAGTCACCCCCACCCCCCGCCCACCTCCCATTCTACCACCCATTGTTCATTTCCCAGAGTTAGGAGTCTCTCATGTTCTGTCGCCCTTTCTGGTATTTCCCACTCATTTTTTTCTCCTTTCCCCTTTATTCCCTTTCACTGTTTTTTATATTCCCCAAATGAATGAGATCATATAATGTTTGTCCTTCTCCGATTGACTTACTTCACTCAGCATAATACCCTCCAGTTCCATCCACGTTGAAGCAAATGGTGGGTATTTGTCGTTTCTAATGGCTGAGGAATATTCCATTGTATACATAGACCACATCTTCTTTATCTATTAATCTTTCGATGGACACCAAGGCTCCTTCCACAGTTTGCCTATTGTGGACATTGCTACTAGAAACATCGGGATGCAGGTGTGGCAGTACCACACTGTCTTGATGACCACAGCTTTGTAGTACAACTTGAAATCTGGCATTGTGATGCCCCCAGCTCTGGTTTTCTTTTTCAATATTCCCCTGGCTATTCGGGGTCTTTTCTGATTCCACACAAATCTCAAGATGATTTGTTCCAACTCTCTGAAGAAAGTCCATGGTATTTTGATAGGGATTGCATTAAACGTGTAAATTGCCCTGGGTAACATTGACATTTTCACAATATTAATTCTGCCAATCCATGAGCATGGAATATTTTTCCATCTCTTTGTGTCTTCCTCAATTTCTTTCAGAAGTGTTCTATCATTTTTAGGGTATAGATCCTTTACCTCTTTGGTTAGGTTTATTCCTAGGTATCTTATGCTTTTGGGTGCAATTGTAAATGGGATTTTATACTCTCATACTCTGAACTAACGGGATACAAGACTCCAAAAATTCTCAGCCTGCACTACCTGGGAATTCTTTCTATTTATAATCATATCTATAAACTTTTCCTCCCACTGTCTCTCCCTAAAAGAAGCAAAGCACTGCTAATAGTCCTGCTGACTTTCTCTAAGTTGTTTCTGGGAGTTTCTATTTCTGGATGTAGAAACATGGTGGATGCCCAACAGTTGGGAATAGATGGAGGGAGGAGAGAAACAGTCCTTGAAATACCTCTCAGGGCTGAGCCCTCATGGGGTTATGAAGTGACTTTCTGCACAGTCCTGGTTTCCTGGTTTGCATCAGAAAGGGAAACTTGGCGATGTTTTTCTAGATACAGCTCTATTTGCCCTATATTAAGGGTTAATAGAAATTTGGCTTCAAGGATACATCTAGTGAAGTCTTAGAAGGAAGTGAAGAATACATTATTGGAAACTGGAGGAGGGGAATCCTGTTAGGTTGTGGCAGAAAACTTTTGAAGTCGCCTCCTATAGTTATATAAAAGGCTGAAATTAGTTGTAGAGCTGAGGAGATTTTGAAGGAAAGTATGGAGGTACCACTGGGTTTCTTCTTGCTGCTTATAATGAAATGAAAAGAAGAGAAGTAAATTGAGGAAAGGATTGTTAAACAAAAAAGAACCAGGACTGGATGAATCTGAATATTCTCAATCTCTTCAAGTGGAAAAAGAGGCTAAAATTAGGATAATACGACATGAAGAAGAGAACAGAGAGTGTGACTCTATAAACTTTCATTAAAACCTCGGAAAGATAGAAAGCCAGGAGTATTCAGTCACACAAGGAGCTCTTTAAAGAGGCTTGGATGTGCCTTTCGACCAAACCATAGGACTTCTAGGAAGCTTAAGAGGATGGTCCCTCAGCCATCTGAGCAAGAGCCACAGGTATGGGTTATCTGGAAAGGATCTGTGGGTGTGGCTTTTTTCTAAAGGAGTAAAACTTCACTGAAATCCATGGGAGACCCATGAATTGAGAAAATTATTTCAGCTGAAACACTACCAGCTTGGGTGGGGGGGAGGGTAATACAGAATAGAGAGTAAAAAAAAAAAAAAAAGGCTGTCAGATCCCTAAAACTCTACTGGCAGGAAGCAGGCTGATAAAATCACTCAACTGCAAACGTGTTACCTTTCCTGAAAGAAGAAAGATGACTGTGAGGATGGAACTAAAAGCCAAGAGGGCACAGTTGAGAATTATTTCCATGCCTCAAATCTAATCAAGGAATTCTTAATGTTTGCCCAGCTAGATTTCAGTGAGGCTTTTAACCCTTCATTTCACCCTCTTTTGGATCCAAATGTCTACAGCTATAATCCTGTGCCTTCTTGGTTGAGTCCATTCTAACATTGAAATCTGCATGTGTTGGGAGCAGATCATTTGTTTCACAGCTTGACAGATGGAGAGGAATTGTGCCTGCACTTAACAGATAACACCCAGGAGCTTCATTTGAACTTGGACATAATTTAGATGATGAAATTTTGTCTATGAACTGACGCTGTATGAGATGAGACTCTTGAGATCTTTGGGTGTGTGTGAATATATTTTGCAAGTAGGAGGGATAGGAATCTTTGGGGGTCAGATGATGGACTGTGGTAAAGTGATAGTTCCCTGTCTTCTAGTGTCCATGACTTTGGAGACAATCCCCTCTCTTGAGGGTAGGAGGGACCTATGACTTACTTGCTTCTAACCAGCACAAGATGCAGAGATGATGGGCTGTCCCCCTGTTTTTATGTTACATTAAAAAAGATTCTGTATTGGTAGACTAGAATGAGAGAATCTCCTTGCTGGCTTGATGACATAAGCAGCCATGTTGGAAAAGTCCAAAGGAACTGCAGGAGACCACTGGGAACTCTGGGCAGCCTCTAGGCAGGAAGAGGGGAATTCTAGGTGATGGCTGCCAAAAACACTGGGTCCTCAGTCATGCAGCTGCAAGGAAATGAATTGTGCCCAAATCCTGAATGAGGATGGCAATAGATTCTTCTACAGTCAAATCTTTAGATTAAAAATGTGTCCCAGCCAACACCTTGATTGCAGCCTTGTGACACCCCACACAGAGGACCAGCAAGGCTGTGCCTGGATTCCTGACCCATGAGACTGTGAGATAATAAATGTGTGGTATTTTGGTTTGGGCGTGGTATTGCACCAATTTCCAAAAACGTTGCATAAAAAAATAAGTTTGCTTAACTTCAGATCATGTCACACCAAATGAGTTGCTGTCCTCAGATTGACTTGCATCAGCCCTCATGGAAAAATTAGAGAAAATGACCTGAAAATTTTCAAATTTATACTCTTAAGGTCCATATGGATTTTGCTTAAAAAAAAAAAGTGGCTGTGTCTCCTCTAGGATTTTGATGGAATCTTGTCTCACATTGAGATCTTTCATCCATTTTGAGTTTATCTTTTGTATGGTGCAAGAGAGTGGTCTAGTTTCATTCTTCTGCATGTGGATGTCCAATTTCCCAGCACCATTTATTGAAGAGACTGTCTTTCTTCCAGTGGATAGTCTTTCCTCCTTTATCGAATATTAGTTGACCATAAAGTTGAGGGTCCACTTCTGGGTTCTCTATTCTGTTCCATTGATCTATGTGTCTGTTTTTGTGCCAGTACCACACTGTCTTGATGACCACAGCTTTGTAGTACAACCTGAAATCTGGCATTGTGATGCCCCCAGCTATGGTTTTCTTTTTAAAAATTCCCCTGGCTATTTGGGGTCTTTTCTGATTCCACACAAATCTTAAGATGATTTGTTCTAACTCTCTGAAGAAAGTCCATGGTATTTTGATAGGGATTGCATTAAACATGTCAATTGCCCTGGGGAACATTGACATTTTCACAATACTAATTCTGCCAATCCATGAGCATGGAATATTTTTCCATCTCTTTGTGTCTTCCTCAATTTCTTTCAGAAGTGTTCTATAGTTTTTAGGGTATAGATCCTTTACCTCTTTGGTTAAGTTTATTCCTAGGTATCTTCTGCTTTTGGGTGCAATTGTAAATGGGATTGACTCCTTAATTTCTCTTTCTTCAGTCTCATTGTTAGTGTATAGAAATGCCACTGACTTCTGGGCATTGATTTTGTATCCTGCCACACTGAGAAATCTCACAGAGGAAGACATAGACATGGCCAACAAGCACATGAGAAAATGCTCTGCATCACTTGCCATCAGGGAAATACAAATCAAAACCACAATGAGATACCACCTCACACCAATGAGAATGGGGAAAATTAACAAGGCAGGAAACGACAAATGTTGGAGAGGATGCGGAGAAAAGGGAACCCTCTTGCACTGTTGGTGGGAATGTGAACTGGTGCAGCCACTCTGGAAAACTGTGTGGAGGTTCCTCAAAGAGTTAAAAATAGATCTGCCCTACGACCCAGCAATTGCACTGCTGGGGATTTACCCCAAAAATACAGATGCAATGAAACGCTGGGACACCTGCACCCCGATGTTTCTAGCAGCAATGTCCACAATAGCCAAACTGAGGAAGGAGTCTCAGTGGATAAAGAAGATGTGGTTTATGTATACAGTGGAATATTACTCAGCCATTAGAAATGGCAAATACCCACCATTTGCTTCAACGTGGATGGAACTGGAGGGAAGTAAGTCAATCAGAGAAGGACAAACATTATATGGTCTCATTCATTTGGGGAATTTAAATAATAGTGAAAGGGAATAGAAGGGAAGGGAGAAGAAATGGGTAGGAAATATCAGGGAGACAGAACATAAAGACTCCTATCTCTGGGAAACGAACTAGGGGTGGTGGAAGGGGAGGAGGGCAGGGGGTGGGGGTGACTGGGTGGCAGGCACTGAGGGGGGCACTTGACAGGATGAGCACTGGGTGTTATTCTGTATGTTGGCAAATTGAACACCAATAAAAAATAAATTTATTAGTAAAAAAAGTGGCAACTGTAGATGGAGATAGCTTTTATGTTGGGGTTCTAATTCCAGGAACACAATAATGAGCTGCTGAGCTGAACAGAAGTTTAGAACTTGGTCAGACATGAGAAGTTCAGTTGCTAACTAGATATCCCCTCATTATATCCTGATCTCTGGCCAATTAGCAAAGTTCTCAAAGTGCCATTGTAAAGAGAACCCTGGTGGTCATGAAAATCAACTAGTTGTGCTCTATTCTGAGAATATAATTTTCCTAGACAGACATGGTGCAAACACACACACACACACCATATCTCAGGGAGAGTGACACTGGAGGTGTGGTGGATTGACACAGATCCAAGTTACATCCCCTGTGGAGTAATGTCACCCACTGGGCCAGGTGATTGATGTGTTCATTCGCCTCTGTTGGGTGAAAACTCCTTTCTCCTTGTTCTGTGTCCGGTGGCAGTAGAATGTTCATTAGTGTAAAAATTCTGACTTTTCTCCATCCCCTCACTCACTGCTTCCCAAGGAAGGAAGAGCATTTCCTGATTACCCTGTGTAAATTGCACTCTTCAATCTCCCCTCAGCCTCCTGTTTATTGCTTTCATAATACTCATCCCAATTTGCATATATATTTGTTTATGTATCTGTTTATCCTATCTTTCCCGTTAGAGAATATGGGACTTGTTGTCGGGTATATTTTTCTCCTGGCATTGTAGCTTTGGCATCTCACAGTGACTGTGAGGTGTCCACTAATAAATGCAATCTAAAGCAACATGATTGCTCTAAGGCTTTAGAGTGTGCAAGCATGAGGGAGATGATCTTCAGAGAGGTATGCATCAGAGGTGGGAGTGGAGTACTAAAAAATAGGGAGTAGAGAGTCCTTGAAACAAATGGCATGGCCTGAGTGTGGAAGTGGGAACGCACACTGTGTTTTCAGGGAAAGCCCACTCTCAGGAGGAATCCTGGGGAGGAGAGTCAATCCTGAAGACTGGTCTGGCTGCACTGGGCAGAACCTCAGGGCTCCAGGGGTGTGTGAGGGGCTTGGGGGACTTCCGTAAAGCCAGTGGGAGCAACTGCTGTCTTAACTGCCTGTCCTGGCCCACTTTCTTTCCTGTGTGATGGGGGAGAGGTAGAAATGAAGTCAGAAACATTCCATTTGAGACACAGCCAGTGTGTACAGCTAGAGGACTTAGCTTCATTTGAGTTAGCTTCATTGAGTTCCACAAGGAGACAAAGCTCAGACAGCTGGCCATTTTTTTTTTTTTTTAGTGACTTGCTTAGTTTTGAGCAAATACTATTTTCTTCTGCTCCCCAGTTACCTCAGGTACTAGATTCAGGGAGGAGAATGATGCCTGAGAGGAGATCTGGACACCCTTACTGTCTCTATTCTCTGGGCCTGGGTATGGGAATGTTTTCCAAATATAATAAGCAGTTTGCTTCCCAGACCCCAGAGGACCAAGCACTCACAATTCCTCTCTCCTAGTGTCTTCCTGTGTGTGTGTGTGTGTGTGTGTGTGTGTGTGTGTGTTTATGTTGGCATTTCCAGGCTCCTGCAGCCCGTTTTTTTTTTTTTTTTTTTTTTTTGTTGTTGTTGTTGTTTGTTTGTTTTTTGTTTTTCCATCACTCTGCTCTCTGTGCCCTCTCTGGGAGCACAGTATTATGGGTTCCTGGCCAGGACTGTGAGCTGATGAGGTTGATGAATTTAGCTTCTTCTTGGAATTTCACTGAATAGCATCTATTTGTTGAATAACCATTCTAATTACACCAAGAATAAGATAAATCTTCCACCTACTGGGAAGCTTTTTGTAACATTTGAATCTTAATCAATACACGGTGTTCTTTCAGACTAGAATCGCAGCTCCTCTCCTGCACAGACATTGTTGTTGGAGCTGATGGCCCCTGGAGACTTTCTGGGACCTGTGGGCCAGAGAAGAGAGCAGAGGACTCTCCTGATGGGCTTACTAGGTAGCCCAGGTAGGTGTCACCTAGGTGACACCAGGTAGGTGTCAGGTAACATTGGTTCAATTTCCCATGCTTCACCCAGAATAGCCCTACAATGAATTCTGGTACCAGCTACTTGAAGTTAGGGCAGGCTTTCCAGGGTAAGGGTGTAAGATTGCCTTCACTTCACACACCAATTGCTAGTTCTGGGTCCCCAGGCTACCCACAATTTCTAACTAGCTGGCTAACAAATTTGGAGAGTTCCATAGTTCCTCAAGTTTGATAGTCCTAGAGAATGACTCAAAGAATTCAGGAAAGCACTATACTTTTGAGTAGTTTTATTATAGCAAAAGGATAAGAATTAGACTCAGCCAATGGGTAAGATTCATAGGGTGACATCTGGGAGGGTTCTAATTTTTTTTTTTTTTTTTTTTTTATTTATTTATGATAGTCACAGAGAGAGAGAGAGGCAGAGACACAGGCAGAGGGAGAAGCAGGCTCCATGCACCGGGAGCCTGACGTGGGATTCGATCCCGGGTCTCCAGGATCGCGCCCTGGGCCAAAGGCAAGCGCCAAACCACTGCGCCACCCAGGGATCCCTCTGGGAGGGTTCTAAACATGAAACTTCTGGTCATCTTCCCCCTATGGAGACCTGGATTATGTTTTTTCCTCCGCCCATGATATGTGACAACACACACAGGGAAACTCACATGAGCCTTTAGTGCCCAGAGGTTCAGCGTTTTTATTAGGGCTCTGTCATATATATTGCTCATGTGGCTGACCTTTATTTAGCCTTCAGCCCCTCCCAGTGGTTCTGGATAATACCTTTTGTTTTTGGTTCCTCTGGAGGTGGTGAAACTCAAAAAGCGTTGTTTCAAAGCCCTCATCATAAATCACATTGTTAGACAGCTGGTGGCCAAAGCCTTCAGGCAAACAAGGATACTCCCTATGAAGCAGGACATTCCAGAGCCTTGAGGTCACCTTGCAGGGGCTGAGGATAAATGCCAGACTTCTCTTTGGGGAAGTTAATTCATCACTACAGAGGCCCCAAATCACTAGCAAATATAACCTCCTGCATTCCCAAGGTTGCAGAGCCTGAGACGTGACATAGTCCCAGGTTAGGGCCGTTCCTGACTGGGAAGATGAACATCATCACTGTCCAGGCTGGAGCAACTGGGCAGGACTTCTACTCTTGACAACCTCCCTTCTGCTATGGATACTGATCAGTCATATTCAGAATCCCTGGAGTTATTTGGCACTACTGTCCCAGAAGAGGAAATGGAGTCTCTGGAAGGATGGGCTATAGCACATCTTGTCAAACTCTTGCTTGTTGATCTTGTTTCCTTGCTTCTGCTTTTATACCTTGAGACTCGTCTCTAAAATGACAGTCACATATTCTCCAGGCCAAGGCTTGGTTGTGCTGCGGCGTGAATAAGATCTGAGGTTTATTGATTCAACAAGTACTTTTGGGGTTCTCACTACTTGCAGATATTGTACTAAGTGCTGGAAGTGCTATAAATAATAGACATGAGATTGCTGATCTCACACAGCTTAGATCTGGTCTGGTAGGTGAAGAACCACCTAAGAGGATTCCCACCAGAAGTGATGTCTAAGTTAGGATCTAAAGATGGTTATGTGTACACGGTGTGCGTGCATGTGGTCAGAGGCGGGGAATGGCAGGTACTGAATAGAGAGACAAGGTACCAGGTAGAGGAAATAAATGCGGGAAGCGTCACGGGTCATCTGTGGGCTCCTGGACCTAACTGTGTCACTGAGCTGCCCCAGCACAGGCTCTGCCAACATCCCAAAGACCTGTTCTTTTCTTGGGGCGGGAGGCCCTTGAGGTGTGACTTGGCTCTTTCCTTACAGGCCAACTTCAGGCTGCTCTCTGTTTAATGGATGATTCCTTCCTGCTCATCTTAAGGCCGACTGCTCCGTTTATGCCCTGGACCTATCACCTTTGCCAACTCAAGGACTTTATAATGTTAGGTTCTCCCTCTGCATTATCAATTTCTCCCTGATGGATCATTCCAGTTGGAGTATATAAATATTCAATACTACCATCAATGTTGTCTCAGACCCCTGATAAAATGTCTCCTGCTTGGCAGTTTTTGATTTGGTATTAATAGGAGGTAAAAAGAAAAGGTGGGTGTTCTTATATTTTTTCACCTATTTCTCTGTTATGTCCCTCTTCTCCCTCTCTCAAGGATTCTTTAAAAATATTTATAGTATGTATTTTTATTCTGACTTCAAATGTGTATTCATTATATATATTGGGAAAGCATGGGAAAAATATGAAGAAAATAAAAAATCACCTTTTAAATCAAACACACAGAGATAAGCTTTGTTAACTTGTGTATTAGCTTTATATATGGGCATTTACAGAATTGTAACAATGTGGCATATTCAGTTGTATTTATTGTATTTTTTTTCTTAACGGTTAGAGTATTTTCAGATTATTAATATGGCTTTAATGGCTGCATTTGTGGAGAAATTGCCATGATTTATTTAACCATTCTACAACTGGAAGATATTTATATTTTCCCAATTTTTGACATAATAAAAAGTGTACAACGAAATACTTCTGTATAATTATTTATGCACATTTAGATTAATTCCCATGAATTAAATTTGCAGAGGGAGAATTAACGAGACAAGCACATAAACTAACTCTCTCTCTCTATCTCTCTCTGTCCTTTGCAGCAAAGCTTAGAATCCAAAGTACATGTTCTTTCCACCACTGGACCTTTGTGTCTTCAATCAGAAGCCTTCAGGTTTTCCAAAGCACTCCTTAGCCCTTCACTTTTCTTAAAAATCTAAATCCCTAAATTATAAAAATGATTCATGCTGGCTGTTACCATCATATAATACAGAAATGGGTGAGAAAAAAGGTCAGCTTCTCCTGCTCCTCTGTTCCTTCCTTCATGCTCCTCCTCTTTTGCCAAGTCCACTGCTCTTGCGGCAGCCAGTGGTGCATGGCCACGCATGCCTTATTATAGGCTTTTATATGTATAGGTTTTCTTTTGTTTTGTTCTTGCAGAAAACAAAATCTTATGATAAGCAGTATTTGACAGTTTTTCTTCTCCTATAAATATATCATAAATATCCTCCTAGGCCCATGCATATCATCATAATATATTCTTTCTAATGGCTGCATAATAATCACAATATTCTAGATTAGTTGCTATTTCTGGGTTAGCAGTTTAAGTGGGAACCAACTGGTATTTCTTCTAGTCTTAGAGCCCCTCATACATCTGAAGTCCATTGTGATCAGCTGCAGGTCAGCTTTGCTGATCTTCATTGGGCTCTCTCAGGTGCCGAGGACCTCAGTGATGACTGGGCTGACATGGCTGTGGTCCACACAGTCTCTCATCCTCCAGGAGGCTAATCTCAGCTTTCTCACATGGCAAAATCAGAGGCCTCAAGAAAGCAGGCCGGGGGGGAGGGGCAAGATGTCGGAAGAGCAGGGTCTCCAAGTCACCTGTCCTCAACAAATTACCTAGAAAACCATCCAATCATCCTGAAAATCTACGAATTCGGCCTGAGATTTAAAGAGAGACCAACTGGAACGCTACAGTGAGAAGAGTTCGCGCTTCTATCAAGGTAGGAAGACGGGGAAAAAGAAATAAAGGAACAAAAGGCTTCCAAGGGGGAGGGGCCCGAGGAGCCGGGCTGAGGCCGGGGCGAGTGTCCCCAGGACAGGAGAGCCCCGTCCCGTCCCGGAGGAGCAGGAGCTGCACCAACCTTCCCGGGGAAAGGCCTCCCGGGGAATTGGAGCAGGATCCCCAGAAAGGCGGGGATGCCCTCGGGCTCCCTGGGACAGTAACAGAGGAACTGCGCCCCGGGAGATGCGACGAGCTCCCTAAGGGCTGCAGCGCTCGGCGGGACCCGGAGCAGCTCGGAGGGGCTCGGGCGGCGGCTCCGCGGAGGGGGCTGCGGGGCGGGAGCGCGAATCCAACAGCGCAGGCCCCGGAGCACAGGGCGCCGGGACACAGCCCAGGATCCGGCCTCCCCCGGGACAGGCAGAGGCCGGGAGGGCCCAGGACAGCAAGGACGCTCCTGCCTGGAACTGAGCAGATCAGCGGCCCCGCCCCGGAGCCCCCAGGCCCTGCAGATGGAGAGCCCCGGAGCTACTGCGGGAGCTGACTCCAGGGTCCCAGAGCTGCCCCCGCCACTGTGGCTTCCTCCCGGGGCCTCACGGGGTGAACAACCCCACTGAGCCCTGCACCAGGCAGATGCAGAGCAGCTCCCCCAAGTGCTAACACCTGAGAATCAGCACAGCAGGCCCCTCCCCCAGAAGACCAGCGACACGGACCAGGTCCAAGGGAAGTCAAGGGACTTAAAGTATACAGAATCGGAAGATACTCCCCCGTGTTTTTTGTTTTTCTTTTTTTTGTTTGTTTTTTTGTTTTGTTTTGTTTTCTGCTTTTTTTTCTTTCTTTCTTCTTGATTTATGATTGCTTCCCCCCCCCCCCCTTTTTTTCTTTTTTCTCCTTTCTTTCTTTTTCTTCTCTTTTCCCCTTTTTTTTCTTCTTTCTCTTTTTTCTTTTTCTCTTTTCTTTCCTTCTCTCTCTTTTTCTCCTTTTCCCAGTACAACTTGTTTTTGGCCACTCTGCACTGAGCAAAATGACTAGAAGGAAAACCTCACCTCAAAAAAAAGAATCAGAAACAGCCCCCTCTCCCACAGAGTTACAAAATCTGGATTACAATTCAATGTCAGAAAGCCAATTCAGAAGCACTATTTTACAGCTACTGGTAGCTCTAGAAAAAACCATAAAGGACTCAAGAGACTTCATGACTGCAGAATTTAGATCCAATCAGGCAGAAATTAAAAATCAATTAAATGAGATGCAATCCAAGCTAGAAGTCCTAACGACGAGGCTTGACGAGGTGGAAGAAAGAGTGAGTGACATAGAAGACAAGTTGATGGCAAAGAGGGAAACTGAGGGAAAAAGAGACAAGCAATTAAAAGATCATGAGGATAGATTAAGGGAAATAAATGACAGCCTGAGGAAGAAAAACCTACGTTTAATTGGGGTTCCTGAGGGCGCCGAAAGGGACAGAGGGCCAGAATATGTATTTGAACAAATCCTAGCTGAAAACTTTCCTAATCTGGGAAGGGAAACAGGCATTCAGATCCAGGAAATAGAGAGATCCCCCCTAAAATCAACAAAAACCGTTCAACACCTCGACATTTAATAGTGAAGCTTGCAAATTCCAAAGATAAGGAGAGATCCTTAAAGCAGCAAGAGAAAAAAAGTCCCTGACTTTTATGGGGAGGAATATTAGGGTAACAGCAGACCTCTCCACAGAGACCTGGCAGGCCAGAAAGGGCTGGCAGGATATATTCAGGGTCCTAAATGAGAAGAACATGCAGCCAAGAATACTTTATCCAGCAAGGCTCTCATTCAAAATGGAAGGAGAGATAAAGAGCTTCCAAGACAGGCAGGAACTGAAAGAATATGTGACCTCCAAACCAGCTCTGCAAGAAATTTTAAGGGGGACTCTTAAAATTCCCCTTTAAGAAGAAGTTCAGTGGAACAATCCACAAAAACAAGGACTGAATAGATATGATGACACTAAACTCATATCTATCAATAGTAACTCTGAACGTGAATGGGCTTAATGACCCCATCAAAAGGCGCAGGGTTTCAGACTGGATAAAAAAGCAGGACCCATCTATTTGCTGTCTACAAGAGACTCATTTTAGACAGAAGGACACCTACAACCTGAAAATAAAAGGTTGGAGAACCATTTACCATTCAAATGGTCCTCAAAAGAAAGCAGGGGTTGCCATCCTTATATCAGATAAATTAAAATTTACCCCAAAGACTATAGTGAGAGATGAAGAGGGACACTATCTCATACTCAAAGGATCTATCCAACAAGAGGACTTAACACTCCTCAATATATATGCCCCGAATGTGGGAGCTGCCAAATATTTAAACCAATTAATAACCAAACTCAAGAAATACCTTGATAATAATACACTTATACTTGGTGACTTCAATCTAGCTCTTTCTACCCTGGATAGGTCTTCTAAGCACAACATCTCCAAAGAAACGAGAGCTTTAAATG